>NC_138556.1:8817897-8840204 GCF_964273705.1 Natrix helvetica
GGAAGTAACAAGTATGTATAGTGGAAATCTTTTATCAAAATTTGCAGTAGATTGGGAGGGGGGGTGGCAGTTTTAAGTAGTCTTCAACTTACAACACAATTGAAACCAAGATTTCTGTTGCTAAGTGAGACATTTGATGAGTGCATTAATGACATATGACGGTCAACAGTCCGACTAGCGAACCCAACAAAAGGAACCCTCGGGGTCTTTGAATCCCAAAAAGTAAAATCATCTCGGAACTGAAGAAGAAAAACCAGCTCTGGTTTTCACGGGCGAAAGCTTGCTTAGTTAAACAATAGATTCCCTTTCTCCCACTCCTTGGGTATTTGTTGCAAACCTTTTTTTTTTGTTATGGGAACAGCCCTTTTCTACATCCAGCAACTTCAGTAGTGACCTTGGCATTTTGCAGGCTTTCACAGTCCGTGAACTATGTCTTGGCATCCCGTTTCCTCCCCACCCCTTCCATCCCTCCGCCCCTTTTCATTGGCAAGTTGAAAAGCAATAGAAGCCGGAAGGCAATGAAGTGATTCAATCTTGACAATAATGCAACAAGCCTAGCAATCTGATAAATGAATCTCCCTTAATGTTTAAAATAATCCTGTTTTCAATCCCTCTTTGGGTCCCTTAACGTATACATTAAAAATATTCCAGCCTTATATAATAAGTATATTAAATAAATAAATAATATTCCAAATAAAAATATTCCAGACTTATAAGAGGAAGCAATCAATAATCATCCATTATTATTATGCCACCAATATTAGGCGTGGCACGGTGACTTGGTGGTTTAAAACAGGGGTCTCCAACCTTGGCAACTTTAAGACTTGTGGACTTCAACTCCCAGAATTCCTCAGCCAGCGATGCTGGCTGAGGAATTCTGGGAATTGAAGTCCACAAGTCTTAAAGTTGCCAAGGTTGGAGACCCCTGGTTTAAAAGACACCGGAGAAGGTCTGTGCTCCAGTAGGTTGAGTCCTACCACTGCATGACAGAGTGAGCTCCCCTCACTTGACTTAGCTCCAGCCAACTTAGCAGCTCAAAAGCACCTAAGTGCAAGTAGATAAATAGGTACCACTTTGGTGGGAAGGCGACAGTGTTCTGTGTTTCGCCTTATGCTTGACGCTTCAGTGTAATGTCATGCTGGCTACATGACCACGGAAACATGCACGGACAGTGCTGGCTCAATGGCTCAAAGAAACAGAGGTGAGCATTGCTTCCTAAAGTCAGCTATGTTTAGCCGAGTAAAACCGACCAGGGACTCCTTTAACTTTACTTTTACTAATAGTAAGACTTATTGCCAGAGTAAGTTTCATCAAATAAATTTTCTTTCCAGCAGGCTCAGGCTCCTCTTTATTCATGGTTTCTGCTTTTTAATATTTTGAAATGATTAATCCTGTTGGAAGGATAATAAAAGGTTGGTTGGTAAGGTTCCCCCTCGCACATATGTGCTAGTCGTTCCCGACTCTAGGGGGCGGTGCTCATCTCCATTTCAAAGCCAAAGAGCCAGCAATGTCCGAAGACGTCTCCGTGGTCATGTGGCCGGCCTGACTAAACGCCAAAGGCTCACGGAACGCTGTTACCTTCCCACCAAAGGTGGTTCCTATTTTTCTACCTGCATTTTTACATGCTTTCGAACTGCTAGGTTGGGCAGAAACTGGGACAAATAACGGGAGCTCACTCAGTTGCCGACCTTCTGGCCGACAAGCTCAGCGTCTTAGCCACTGAGCCACCACGTCCCATATAATAAAAATGAAATGTAGGAGAAACAGCAGGGCCTGTAACCAGATCTTACCCTTCCAGTCAGCCTGTGATCACATACTTTGTGCAGTGATGCCATCCTCCTATCTTACCGATGAAAATGTCAGGCATAACAAAACACAGTTTGTCCCACATTTCCAGACTTAGGTGGAATATGGCCAAATTAGGAGGTTACGTCAGGAAAAAAAAAAGATTATAAATAGGTTTTGTTCAATGTTTTGTTTATTATCCAAGTAATCAGTATTCACATGATCATTTAGGTGAATCAGACACAAAAATCTTGCTAGCACAAGTGTAAAATCAGGCATTGGTTTTAGTAGCCCAGTTTCTCCTAAATAGTCTTCATTTTCTCATTTCTTCCCTAACCTTGATTTTTACAATGTATCGCAGTTTACTGATAGACATAAATTGATAAACCTCCCTAGAGGTTGTTTCATGCAAGAAACAATGTAGCTCACCTCTTTTATGTGCAACCCCCCCCAAAAAAACTTTTGCTACTTTTTAGTTTGGGTTAACATGACACATTACTCACTCTCTCTGTGTGTCTTTAGTAGTTTAAAATTATTTAATGAGCTGCTCGTAGAGCTTTTTTGCTAAAGTTTTCTGTTGTTAAAAATTAGGAGAAAAATGAAACCTTGTGTAAAAAAAATTATATTTGTAGGATATCTGGTCAGCACCACATGTACCTGGTTGTTATTAATACTATATAAAGTTCCAAATCATTTTGCATTCCTTTCTTTTTTTTTTAATACGGGAAAAAAGATTGTTGTATATGGATGCAAGATTGCCCTTGAATGTGCAACTTCGCTCCAGGGAAACGTAGCATTTGAGCTAAGAAATGTTTTGGGAGGAAAAGCCGCGTGTTTCCGTTTGTGCTGATTGAAAGTTCTAGGAATTTTATTCAGCAAATCTGGAAAATGCCAGATTGGAAAGATCTCCTTGTGGTTTATTGAAACCACGCATTCACTTTTAATTTAGAAACTTGAAGCATTTTTCTCCTTTGTTTTCAACTAAGCAGTGCATTTTTTCTGGCTATTTTAATCTTTGGGATTTGGAAGGAAATAATTTTGGGGCTACATGCAGTATTCTCACACACAGAGAGAGAAAAAAATATACAGGTGATTGGTAACACATTTTTAGGCTGTGTGCTTTCTGTTCTGTGGCTAAATTTTCTCAAATCTTTTTTTCTGCAGATTTTCTTCCTATTTCTCCAGAATTTACTGATTTCATATTCAGCACCATTCTGTATTTTGTATCAGGTTTGGTTTTTGTTTTGTGTTTTGCTGCACATATAAACCTATTTTTAAAAAGTGGTTGATTTCTGGCATCTAAATCTACATATATTCAGGTTTCTTAATTTCATGAAACAAGCACCTCCAGATTATAAATTGAATTTTGTATTGTTGGAGGCAGTGACTGATATTAAGGTGAATATTACAAATATAGCCACTGCTAGGTGTGAATGTACGCTCTAGCTTTGCTATTTCCATAAAAGTCATGGAAGATATATTTAGAGCAGGAAAATCTGTTTCATTAGAGGATGCATTCTGCATATAGAATAATATATTAAATTCCCCACTAGTTCCCTAATTAACAGAATAACAAGAGTTGGAAGGGACCTTGGAGTCTTCTAGTACAAACATTGAACAACAAAGAATTACAGGTAGTCCTCAACTTATGCCCACAATTGAGCCCAACATTTCTGTTGTTAAGTGAGAAATTTGTTCAGTGAGTTTTGCCCATTTTGCGACTTTTCTCACCACCTTTGTTAAAGTTCTTAAATTAGTCACACAGTGTTCTTCAGTGAATCTGGTTTCTCCATTGACTTTACCTCTCAGAAGGCCTCAAAAAGGCATCTTATGACGACTCTGGGATAACTCAGTTTCTATACACTGTAATTGCCAATTCCCTATTAATAACGCCAGGGGGATTATAGCACTCTGGGCAGTCTCCTCCTCAGATTAACAGAGTTGAAAGGGACCTTGTAGGTCATCTAGTCCAACAAGACTCTGAAAACTGTCATAAATGTCAGAGTTGTCTAGCATCCCAATGTAAATCACGTGACTATGGGGATGCTGCAGTAGTCATGAGTGTGAAAAATGGTCATGCCACTTTTTTCTGTACCATTGTAACTTTGAAGGATCACTAAGTAAACTGTTTGTAAGTTGAGAACTACCAGTATTTAATAAACGATTCTCTTTCCTGTGCTAGCTAGTCGCTAAAATTATCAAATCGTAGAGCTAGAGCAAAAACTAACATAAAATGAGATTGAAGCAGCTTGAAGCTTTTTTTTTTTTTGGCCAACACCTAATAAAGAGGAGCTTTTTGAGATGACACTCATCACATTTAATCACTTTTTTTGGCCTTCCTTCTTTAATCTTAAACATTACTTTTTTTTTCAATGCAACGTTCTTAGTTTAGTTTAAAACTAAAAAAAAAAAAAAGTTTTAAAGATATTTTCCAGAGCAAATGGAGTTAACCCAACGATGGCAAAACTCTAGTTTTATGAAAAGATTAAGAATCAAAAGTTTCCAATAACATTTAGAAACAGCGTTCAGTACATACTTGGGCACAGCTAAAGTTGATTATTCGGTCTTTTTTATTTTGCCGGTCTGTGATGGATCATAAACTTAATACCGAAGCATCATTTATGAGCTGCACCATTGTCTTAGCTTCAAACATTCAAAGTGCTGTCGGGATAAATGTTTTTTCCCCCCCAAATATTTGGATAATGGCATTGTCAAGCACAGGAAATCAGGAGTCCAAGAAGTTCAAATGAATATAGATTTATTGTAAGCTAGAGCTCTTTACAGGAATCTGAACTACTAAAGGTCCCAGCAAATTGATGATAGATAAGGGTCAACAGAATTCAAGGTGGGCTGGACTTAGATCTTTTGTGGTCATGAAGGGATTCCAGACTGATGCCGTGCTTGACTCTTCCCTCATTTTCAGCCTGGTCTTCTTCTACAGCAGGGGTGTCAAACTTGATTTCATTGAGGGATGTATTTTACCTCAGAGCGGCATGGGGCGTGGTCAGCTCGACGTCACATATCGAGGTTCTGTTTTTGGCCGCAATGGGCTCCTGCAGCCCTCTGTCAGAGGGCTGCAGTAGAATATTGTGGCCGAAAATGGAGCCTGGGAGAGCCGCACTCTGTTTTCACTGGCAGAGGTACTGTGGGTCGGTCCTTCGCTGTTTCCAGGGCCTTCCCGTGGGCCAGATCTAAGTACCCTTGAGTTTGACACCCCTGTTCTATAGGCACTCCTCCATTAGTGCATTTTCAACTGAGCTTTTAATGTATGCTTTCTATATTCAAAAGTTGAATACTGGTGAAGCAATTTACATATATTAATGTGTATGTGTGTGTGTCTATCTATCTATCTATCTATCTATCTATCTATCTATCTATCCACACACAAATATATCACAAACTTCTCGGTCACCCATTCTCCCTGTAGATTATCTTTATTATTTATGAACAACAATCATTCAATATCTGTATGACCAATCCAGGAAATTTTAGCAAAGTAGAAACTGCATCCTTCTCATAGCTTTCTGAGGTGTACTGAAAACTTATCACACAGACTCGACATGGATAGAGATAGACAATTATTTTGGGTTTCTTCCATCATCATCTTAGGACATCAAACTTAGAGATGTTTTAACATAATAATAATACTTAGACTTACAACATATATTGCTTCACATTGCTTTACAGCCCTCTCTAAGCAGTTTACAGAGTCAGCCTCTTGCCCCCAACAGTCTGGGTCCTCATTTTACTGACTTTAGAAGAATGGAAGGCTGAGTCAACCTTGAGCCTGGTGAGATTCGAACTGCCAAATTGCAGGCATCCGGCAGTCGGCAGAAATAGCCTATAAATGCCACTTAGAGAGATTTCTTAGCTCTGACTAGGTATGTTGGGGTTAAGACATATAGTTTGCTGCTGTTGCTTTTGGGGTTCATTAGTATATACTTTCCATTTTTATATAAATAGGAATCACAGTTGTAATATAAAACAAGGTAGGGCCCGTAGATGGAGATGCTGAGCCTTTTTGAATAATTGAAAAAAAAATTGTTTTGTTATTACAAAATGAGATCTTCTTTTTCTTACAATCAAAAGAAATCATTCATGTCTTTGGGAAATGTGCTGTTTCTCTAAATCATTCTACGGATTTTATTTCAGCATAATTTCAATGCTTTGAAACCGAGACCATCATAAAATACAATTCTGTAGTCAGTTGCTAGATTTACCTCTAGCTTTAAGGCAATTTCCTTTAATGCGAGGTATTCAGTAGCTTAATGTTACATTTCAGAATTCCGTTCTACAGTCAAAGTTTGTGAATTTATCTTACTTTGTAATTCTAGTGGGGGATGATTATGCAGTTCAAACTTCAGTACTCAATCTGTTACAGGTGGGTTGTTGTTTTTTTCAACCGAGCATTGCAGAATCCGTGAACAGCCTGGGCTATATTCTCTTGTTAGCTGATATTCATATCTCAGTTTTAAAATAAATCATATTTTATGAGTGGGACCGGCTCTTTATATATGTTGGAGATGGATCAGACGTTTTCAGAAAAGTGACATCTTAGCTTCTCTTGGGCATGGAAATTGGAAGCTAAGCTTTCAGAATGGCATGTAGTATGTTGGGTGGGTGACTGCTAGTCAAAGCAAACTCCCCGACTATCGTATTGCAGGCACATTTTCAAAGCATGCATGTTCGCCTCGGGAATATAACTAGGGTTTTTGTTCCGCTGGCTTCTTTGATATTGCCGTAATGCTTTTGTGTGTTTATCCCCTGACAATCCCACTACCTCTCCTCCTCCTCCTCCTCCGGAGTGCCCTGTTTCAAGGGACTAAAAAATTCTGGCTGCCTTTGGGTATGGCAAACATATAAAAGTAAAAATATCAGGTGTACAACAAATTGTAAATGGAGCAGTGGACTTGAACACAGCGCAAAGAACACAGCTAAGCTGCAGTTTTCTTAGGTTAGCATTGAAGTGAAATCAAAAGGGTTTGGCAGTAAAGAGGCTTTTATATAACAGAAAGTTGGATCCAATTTGTAATCAGTCATATTCAACTGCAGATTACCGAAGCTGGGTTTGAAGTTGAAGTCTTAGACATCTATAAAAAAGTGTTACCTAGACATGTGCCAATGGGATATAGTACATGCTATATCCCATTGGCAACAGTACATGCCTGAGGGTTTTTAAGTGGCTATCCTGTTATTCATTATTGAATCTTAACGATTTAGGATAAATTCTATGAATGTTTAGGAATACTAGACAATCATTCAAATCTAAATGTTTGCATTTCTGGTTGTTTGCAACAATCGTGCAAAATCAAAATAGCATAATAGATTAACTATTCTTTAAAATAAAACAAAAAACAACATAAACAGAAAAGGAAGGAACATCTTTTAAATGGAGGAAAATGATCTTAGATATAACATATATTCCTGTTTTTTAGAAAAAGAAATTAGCCTGATGACTGCTGATGCTCCTCAATCCTTATTCAGTTACATTGCAATGTGTTCCTTTCAAAGCTCCAAAACATTTTGTTTTGCCTAACTTTGTGGCTGTCTGAATTTCCAATCTAAGAAAGATAAGTGGAAAATTATCTTAATTAATATATCTCTTAGAGCAGGGAGCAAATGTGCTGCAGTTGTTTATGATTTTAAAACATTTTTGATGAGGCTTTGATATGTTTTTGAAAGTAAGAGTTTAATACTTGGCTTTCCTTGCTGAAGTAATGTGCCTGGGAATAGGATAATTTCCTAAGAAAAAGCTTTATTATATTGAAAAGCCAAAGCAGGCAATTTTCCCAACTAATACGGCAATTAGAGATACAAATTTTTAATGGTTAATTTTGTACAATTAAAATAATGGTGGATTTATGAAGAAGAGTCCAAATCAAGGAAAGAAAATACATACTATGATGAGTATGTGAAAATATAAATGATTTTCTTTGGTACTCTTAATTCCTATTATCTCCTTAATAGACAATTTATCTTTTGAAAATTATGTTTTCGAGATGCCTTGAAGGCAGAAGATTGTGTCCTAGATTGTCAATTTATTTGATTGCCATCCTGTAAGAAGAACCCAGTATCATGCCATGTTACAATGTTTTTGTTATGCAAGCATGAAGAAACAAGTAAAAGTTGATAACTTGTTTTGGAGGGGGGGGGGGCGGAGAGAAATCCAGTAGTATACCAGAACTCACTTTAAAATTTTGCAGATTACTAGATATGAAGAAAACAGCACCAATAAAAATACTAAGGTTTGTTTGTTATCGCATTTTGAATTTTTTGTTTGCTTGTTTTTGTAATTAACCAGGTTAGAATTAATTTGGCCAATGTTTTGGTAAAAGAAAACCTATAAACACTGAAATTAGCAGCTTCAGATTCCCCCCCCCCCCCCCCGGTTAGTCTAGAATCTTTTGCTGAACTGCTAAATTCCACGTAAAATCACAGTCATACTGATCTGTGGATGCATTTACACCATTTAAAATTTTTGAAGGGAATTAAGGAATGGTGTAAGGCTTTATTTTACTAGTACCTGAATTTTAACCTAAAACATACATATAGATGTTTGTATTTTGGTTTAAATATATGCAGATCAGTCCATATCCATGGACTTTCCAGCATTGCTGAAGTTGTGAATTTAAATTGTCCAACGCATGTTCTAGAAATACTTATTCAATCCATTATATCTTAGTATTACATTTTAATATCACTTTGTCCGAGAAAGTTGGAGGTAGGCACATAACCCTGTCTCCTGTTCCTTTCATCCTTATTAAACCTTAAAAAGTACTGTAAAAGACACTGATTTAGGAGAAAATGACTTAGCTTTGAGGTTAAGTAAGGAATCTGAGCCTTCCCAATTATGGACCAGTTGGCATAGCAATCGCTACCTGAAATAAGTACCTTGTTGAGCATAGCTCCCTTATATGTCTTGTTCATGTAGGCTTCGGTTAAAATGTTTCTGCAAATCGGGTATGCTTCATACTTTATAGAGCAAGGGAACTGCTCTATACCAGGGAACTGATTTTATTTGCTAAAAATCTAAGAAGGGAGATAATTCCAAGCAGAGAATAATTAATAGAAACAAATAAACAAACCAAAGGGTATTTAATTTAAGAGTGATAGTTTTGCTCACGTCTTAGTTCTGCACTTTATGTTTGCTACTTTGCCTCTGATTTAATTTAGCTTTGTTCTGTTGTTAATTTTTTTTTTTTTAATCTTGGCTCTTACCCATCCGGATTTGGAAGAATTAAATATTTATCTTCAAAAATGTTTGCACAGTATTTCAACCTTTTGTCAATCAGTCAAAAAAAAAATTATGTTATATAGTACTACTGTCAACTTTGTTTTTAGCAACATTTTTATTAATGTTCTATAGTATACTATAAACTATAGTATAAACCCTATTATTACTGTTCTCATGAAAACACAAATAGCAAAGGAAACTAAAGATAGCTTAGTTTCTGGTTCCGTGCTGGATCTAAAGTTAAATAACCATTTATAGAAATTCTTGCAGATTTAGTGTACTGTATATTATGTTTGCCGATTGCTTAAGATATTTTTTTAGTATAATCACATTCCATAACATTTATACATTTGTGCTGAATATCCATATGTAGCCTTCCAGAATTTTAATGTAATTTTCTACTAAGTTTGTTTCTTTTTCTCTTTGAAGTAGTAGAGAGCAACAAAATAGATTTTAAGCAATTTATTATACTTTTGTAATCAGATTTTATCAGTTCTTTTTATCATCCATTAATAAAAGTTATCACAATTATTTAACTGCTTATACGTATGTATTGCAATACTGGTTGGGCATTTCATATTTCCATATTTTAAATCTTTAATGTCAAGGAAGCATACAGATATCAAAAATCTAAATTTGTAAAATTAAAAATAATAAATGAATTCATTAGTTCCCTCACAAAATCAAATAATTATTTTGCATACTGACTAATGCCATTTGAAATGTACTAACCAATAGAATCCTGCAGCCCATTTATAATAGCCTGAATAAATACAAATAGTCAAACCTTATCAGTCAGAAAGTCCCGTGGATTTTTTTCAGTAATGAAGTGAAATACAAACATGTTAATATTTGCTTTTATTATACTTCTGGCACCTTGTTTTTTCTTACGATAATTATGACTTAAAATTGCTACTTTCACTTTCAGCAAATCTAATAATTGAAACCAGTGTAGCCCTCATGGATATCATATATTTTATCGTTTTGATCCTTGTCTATCAGCTAATTGTGTGCTGTAGGTTGAAAATCCTGTCACTTTTATCCTGTGTCGGAATTTTGAATATTCAGCCTCTTCCGATCTGTATTTCATCTTTACTTTTATCATTTCTCCTAACTTTAGGTTAATTTTCTTTATTATTCTAGGCTAACTTTTTAAACGATCATTCAGTTTTAATTTTCTTTCTTCTCTAAAATGTATTTTTTCTCATTTCCTACGTTTTATTAATATCACTTATGTGTCATTTCCTTATCGTTTAAACTGCCTAATAATTTCACCTGTCTTTTATGGAACTCTGCATTCAAAATCTCATTTTTCTATGATTATGCTTAACGAGGTTTTACTTGGACCCCTATTGCAAATATTAATAATTAACAAATCAAACTGAAGTCTAAATTTTCATTGCATATAGCAATGACATTGAAATCAATAACATAATTTAAACTGCACTGTCTAAACTTTACCTTCCATTCTACATTCAAATAGCATTTATATTATTTTTATAGTTATAACCGGTAGTGGGATTGAAATAATTTAACAACCGGTTCTCTGCTGTAATGATTTCTTCCAATAACCAGTTTGCCAAACTGCTCAGAAAGTTAACAACCGGTTTTCCCGAAGTGGTGCGAACTGGCTGAATCCCACTACTGGTTATAACCCCTTTATAAGTTCACATTTTATATATGTTGTGAATTTCACATTTGAAGCACATTCAAGAAAGATCACTATCGCAAAAATTGTAACTCTCTTTAAAAATGCTCTATTGTTGCAGTCTCAATATCACATTAGTTTGCAGCCTTACGTAAGAATATGAATATCCATCGGGATTTTGATAGCAGATAATTCAGTTCATTGAATACATTAAAAATTATTCTGTGTCGGTAAATTTCTTACTAGTTGTGAAAACAGTCTTTGCTATTAGCTGCCTAATAAATTCTAATAAATTGCTTTTAAAATTCCTTTCTTTTTAAATGGCTGACAATTAATACTGATTAAATTTCTGAACTCCAGTGCCCTGTTCTGGCATTCTCTGGAGAATGGTACTAAGCAGCTGCACTTTTCATTTTAAAGCTTACACTGCTGCCGCAGTTTCTGACTTTATGCAGTTCTTCAACAAGCCCACTTATGAAAACGGATCTCTGCAGTTTACTGTGTTCCTCTTCTGTCCATCCCAACCACCCCCCATCCAGCCCCCCAAAAGTTGAAAGCTCACCTATCCATCCTCCTCAGGGACCCTGTCAAATACCTCCCACATTTTTGCTCTTTAAAAAAAAGATTGCTAGGCTCCCTTTGCACAGGGTAGCTATAAGTACATAAAATTGCCTTTGTTGAGAGAAGGGCTGGCTTAATGTAGCTCGAATGGCCTTTTCCATTGTACGCAAATAGAGGTAGATAAGCACTGGCCATGCTTTTCTTTTTAAAAAATAATATGGGGTGGGGGGGATAAAGTTTACTAATGAAAGCATTCCTTCAACGTCGGTTTCAGAAATGTGTCTGGGAGCAAGTCAGCCCAGGAGTTCTATGACTCTGACACCATTGTATTTCTGGATGGAAGGTGTCAGCTTTGGAAGCCTTTTAATTGTTTTACCTAATCTACTTTAATCCAGCTCGGTTCTTTCCAGATTTAGCCGAAGCTCTCCGCATTACCTCTTCATCATTAGGCAGCGCTTAATTCTCCGCTTTCTTTATTTTCTCTGCCTTTACCAGATTGCTAATAGCATTTTACATTTGCTATAAGAAAATGCGCTGGTGTGGTCTATAATCCTCCCCACTTGCCCATTCAGATGCATCCAAGAATGAGTAAGTGCTCTAGACACCAAGGGGGCATTAGATGTGGCAACTGGTGCTTAACATTGGAAACGTCCATTATTAGCACATTCCCAGGAAATGCTGTTCAGATTATCAGGAGGAAATGTCAGGACATTTAATAATCACCCTTCAGGAATTTAGTGTTAAGGGTAGATGCCCTTCCTCTCCACCCTCCCATTTTCTTCCGTGCTTTCGGGTTCCGAAAACAGGCACGGAAGCTACGTAAAGCAATGCATGCTTAAGTTCGAACATTTTGTTTGGGTGTGTTATTAAAGCCAGTGTACATTTGTCTCTCCGTATTGCACATTTGCATAACCGTTATCTGGGATTGGCAGTCTTCAGGTTTTGCTTATGTAAAGTGTATGTGTCACATATACTTTGGTTAAAGTCATGTATTTATAATGGAGATTGACCCGGGGGAAATTTGCTTTGATGTTTTTCATCTTTGTTTTGCAGTTAGTGCGAGTTTGCTTTGTGTGCCTTGGTTGTACAGAACCTAACTTTTTTTTTTTAAGGACCTCTCAGGCTTGTTCCCTGGTGTCCCCCACAAATGATTCTTAGGTGGTAGCACTAGGATTGAACTCATTCGCTTTAACCGCATAATGAACCGTCTCAGATAGTTTAACTAAAAAGTGAAATATTTCCTACTCCGGACTGGAAAAAAAAAACCTTGTGTGTTCTGTTTTACAGTTTTGGGGACAGCTGTACTGTTCTACCGCAGGGGTCCCCAAACTTGACAACTTTAAGACTTGTGGACTTCAACTCCCAGAATTCTCCAGAATTCTGGGAGTTGAAGTCCACAAGCCTTAAAGTTGCCAAGTTTGAAGATCTCTGTTCTACAGTTTGGCTTCTTCTTGCCTGTGTCAGGGTTCCAAATAACACCCCCCAACCAAAGAAGACTCCGAGGCTAGAAGTTCCTCAAAAGTTCCGTTTTATTAGAGATATCATATTGGCACATCTGGGAAAACCCGAATCTGAAAGCTTCCAGGTTTTCCCCACCCAAAATAAAGCCCAAGACCCTTCCCCCTGCACCCACATGTCCACCACACGGTCCAATCAATGTGCCGTCCCAACTGGAGATGCCTCCCAGTCACACCAGTCCAGATACAGGCTGGATGTCCTTGACTGTCAGAGAAAAGAATGTTGTTATGATTAGATAACCCTGCAACTCCATGCAATTCCCCCCTTCCCAGTTTCGCACAGCACTAAGTTTTGCAGCCCTGAAGATCTAAAGAAAAAAATGGCCTCCAGGGCTGATAGGCTGTTTTTTCCCCCAATTACTCTTTTTTTAAAAAAAAAAAAAACCACGGCCTGGTAATGACTTATTAATGCTTTTGTCTCTCTCTCTCTCTCTCTCTTTTTTTTTTTTTAGGGCAGCCTCGGAATTTGCAAGATCTCTGTCGAATTAAAATCCGCCAGTGTATAGGCCTTCAAAACCTCAGACTCCTTGACGAGCTACCGATTGCCAAGGTCATGAAAGACTACTTAAAACACAAATTTGATGACATCTGACAATTTGCAAGAGCTGGGACAAATAAGCAGGATTAGTTTTTATTCCAGATACCTTTCAAAGGCTGGTCACCTTGCACAACGTATATCCTATGCAATTTCTGATTTTTTGTGTGTGTGTGGTTTTTTTTTCCTGAGAAGTCAGAAGGCAGGTATACAATTCCTTTCGGGGGGGGCAGGCGGGCGGGCGGGCAGGTGGAAGGGGTGCCTGTTTTATACCAAAATGCTAGGAGGTCTTATTATTATTTTTCTTTTTTCTTTTTGAATTCTTGGTCCAAGTTTACAAGATTCAAGGTTTCTATACAACATTACAAATGGGGGTAGAGAGGTTAGGGGGGGGGTTGGGTTTTATTTTGCGGGGAGGGGGGCATTTTTTAAGCATCGCTTTTAAGAATGAAGAAGGAACATTGCTTGTTCGAAAGGAAGTCTTCCCCTGTACAGCATGTGTAATATTTGCGAAGTGCTGAATGAATTCTAAACCAAATAAGGGTCAGGTTTAAGAACGCTATCTCCCAGCTATTGCGATTGTATTTCTCTTATTGGTGGAGAATCCTATAGGCCGCTATTAGCGAACCTTTTTGGCACTGAGTGCCAAAACAGGAGCATGTGTGCGCCCATTGCTCTTCCAGATTCCGGCGTACCGGACAGCTGGTCTTCATGCATATGTGTGCTGGAAACCAGAGGAGCAGCCGCCCGGTGTACATGTGTGCATCGGAAAGATGATTTTCCGGTTTCCGGCGCACGCATGTACACAGCCTGGTCTTCATGAACGCCTGGAAGACCAGGTGGCTGGTGTGCATGGTGCGCTGGAAACTGGAAGATCATCTTCCCAGCGCATGCATGCGCACCAGACAGCTGCTCTTTCTTCCAGTTTCTGGCGTTCACACAGGCATGAAGACCGGCTGGCTGGTATGCCAGAATCTGGACGAGCAAAGGGTGATGGCTCAAGTTTCCAGAGAAATGGCTCTGTGTGCCACTTCGTTCACACGTGCCATAGGTTCGCCATCACGGCTATAGGCAGATCTTTCTGATTGGTGGATCAAGCCCCCTAGCACTATTCACGCATCCACCCACACCCACACAAAAGGCCAATACAGCACCTATTTTACACTTCATTAGTAGTACTGACAATTGATTGGATTCCACACAGGGATGTAATTTTCTGCCCACAGGGGGATTATTTATTTTTATTATTATTATTATTATTTTCAAAATCATGGCTCAGGCGCGTAAGTAGAGTGTTTAAGGTTGATTATAGACCATGAGGGCTCTCTGAAAACATTGCCACCTTCATTCTTTTTTTAAAAAAAATTCAACTTTAGATCTTTTGCATAATTATTGTACTTCAGATGTCCAAACGTTCCTTTGATGCCAGTATGAACGGACTGCTCTTTTTAATTAGGTTTTACACTGCTCGGATACCTTTCTGGTCTCTTTGCCTCATAAAAGCATTAACTGAAAACAAATTTAATTTTAAAGCCGACATATCCTGTTTCCATATAGTGCCTGGAGTGCAATATATCTATCCGTCTTATTTTAATTTCCTGTATCACACATGTGACTTTCATACATTCCTATCCTGACCTCAAATGTGATGTTTGTTACTGTTGGAATTGCTGCTTTATAGGGGTTGTTTTGTTGTTTGTTTGTTTGTTTGTTTGTTTGTTTGTTATCACCACCTTCATTTCAACGATATCCGATTTCAAATACCGTAGCCCACATCTCAGCTGTCATTTCTTTTCCATGCAACAGGCTAATTCATGGTTTTCTTAGAACAAAATCCAAGCTAGCGATCTGTTTTCTTAATTATTTTTTTAAAAAAAAAACCTGGGTCCATAATTTGTTTCTCTGACCTGACAGGCTTCCAGCTGGTTTGACGCTAAACAGAGCCTTAGGCTTTTGTAAACTTCTCCTTAGCTTATTCAGGCCATGTGAAAACCATTCGCAATTCAAAATACCTGCAAATGTGAATTATGCATGCACAGATCAACAGGAAGGTCCGTAAAACTGAGCTCGTAGGCCGCATGTGAATTCTGTGCTTATAACTAACTTTTCCTAGGTATGTGGAACCTCAGGCGGTCGATCATATTCAATACACAGCCTACATCACAGCTTTGCCCTTTCTGAAGACCGTTTTCTCCCTGCTAGGAAAGTCATTCCCTAATAATGGCTAAAGACAATTTCTTGGTGGCTTGAAACTAATCCTTGATTACAGCTTAGTTCTAAATGTCGGCTAGCGTGAATATCTTAAACGCGGTCTCTTATTTTACGGGAGTTGAGATTATCACAGTAATGGGATTCTGAGGGTCCCTTGTCAAGATCCATTGATCTCGAAACTTGCAGGGTTCGGATTTTAGTTCAGATTTAGCTTGGATTATGTTGCAGAAACACTGCTGGTTATGCTTGAGTGTTTCAAAGTTTCCAGGCATACACCCAGCACCCCATGTATCACTTTTGCCAGGTAATCGGTAGTTCATAAGAGCAGCACAGCATCCCTTTAGGTAAGGATTTCTCTCCTTGCTTTTAGTGGGTTTTTAAGGAACAGTAATAATCAAGGGATTTGTTGCTCCTAATTTAGCCTTAGCTTTACAGAAGCGAATGAGAAGTTGATGGCTCAGTATATAAGGTAGTAGGCGAACAGCACTTTCCCTCCCTTAAGTACGTTCATGTTTTTTAGAAGAAAAGTGCAACGATTGCTTGAAACGGCCTATTAATTTATTTTTTTCCTTTTAAGGTGCCATAGCCAAGTCAAGCATGCATTTGGTGTGCTCGATGTAAATGCAATGCCGTAGGCAATAAGATACTCATCTTCACATTGGCAAATAGTATTGCTACGTTCCAGTCTTCTGGGAAACGTTTTAAGCCCTCCCATGGTCGATCTCTTACGATTTTTTAGGTACTTTCAACCCAGGTCCAATTCAGAAGGAAGTAAGTTGTGAACTGGCACAACTGATTTGCAGGTCTGACTCGGTGTGCTTGATCTGTCGCGTTCTCGAACATCCGAATTGTCTCTACGGATGCCGAGATCCATTATAAGATGACTTTTAATTCTGTTTTTGCTGCTGTGACTTTCGGAAAATGTATAAACGCCATGCTGATAACAAAAAGAGCTATTTAATGGAATATGTAACTCCTCTTTTTTTATTTATTCGTTTCGAGGTTCATTTTTGGGTTTCTCCCCATGTTTTATTAATACTTAAGATCATTTTTATGAAGTGCATATTGAGTTGTCGTTCTAAAAGTCCTAAATGCCTTCCTGTCTGCGAAGCTGTGTTGGAAAGTTTAAAGCAAAGGGGGAAGGTTGAACTTTGGGTCCCAGTTGTATAGAGAATTAAAGCACTTGAGTTATTAAATAACTGGTTAGTTGCCCTCCCTCTTTAGTTTTAATGTTCAGGGAATTTCACAGCATACGTACTGTGCTAATTTGAGGCTGAGAAGACAGAATGTACCACATACATGTATACCTCTGTGAAAACTCAACTGGATGAAAGGTTATGAAAAAGTAGACTTTTAACTTATTTGATCCAACTTATTAGACTGACAATTTGAAGAGGTGTATCATAATTTATAAAAAAAAGGAAATTATGAGAATTTTCTGTTAAATGTTTGGGCTTAAAATATGGGGGAAAAAATATATGAGCATCTGTGCTAGGCCTGTTATCTCTTCTTGTATGTTTGTCAACTCTTAATGAATTTGTTTAAACAAAAAAACAAAAACAAACCCCAGAGATTGGCAAGCACACCAAAGAAACGGACAAGCTGATGATCATTAGGAAACCACAAACCTCATTCTTTTGAAAACAGCTAGAGTTTTTTTTTGTAAATATTTATGTTTATAGATGTACAGCAGAGTGTGTTTTTTCTAGATTATTTAATTATCATATTTCTAATCTATTTACAATATTAGATACCGTATTTGTTTGTTCCAAAGGCTTCTGTTTGGATTGTAATTTGTTTTCTCTCTCTCTCTCTCCTTTTTTTTTTTTTGCTTAACTCATCACTCATGCGATGAAAAACGTTGTCCTTCTGAGGACAGCACGAAGTAGCCAAATATTTGTTAATATTCAATACTTTATACAGCACCCATGCGGGAGTAACTTCAGGCCCTACACATTGTGGCTTGCAAACAAGAGGACACTCACAAAAACACACACTTCCCAGAAAATTCCCAACTCCTCCTCCCCCCCCCCAATTAAGGCCTTATTAATACTAATGCAAAACAGGCTTCCAGCCCCTATTTCAGATTCTAGTTAAGATGTGAACTGTGGCTTACTGTAAAACCAGGCTTAACAGTTGTATAGACGTAACGCTAAGCTTTGGTTAACGGCTAAGAAGAAAGGGGGAAGAAGAAAGACTGTAAGGAGGTCAGATTCCTGAGGCTGCTTCCTAACGTACTCATCTTATTTATCAGGGAACCCGTGGTCTGCCTGAAGCTTTGAAAGCGCTCTTGAAGAAAATAGGTCTTTTTTTTCTGCTCCAGCAAGCTTCTGTTTCGTTTCAGTCCTGTAGGACTTGAGATGGAGGCCTCCTCTGTGGTGTCTTCGCATGCTTGTCAGGTTGCTACAGCGAACCAAGAGAATTTGAGACCTCAGACTGGTTTGATCAGGTCAAGTCGCAACTGTCACTGTGGGAAGGATAACGTACTATTTTGTCTCCTGTTGCGTCTTCCACGCAGCTCTCTCTCTCTCCATGTTAGCAATTTCATAATACATTTTGTTTTTCCTTTTGTAATGTAAGGCTTTCGGTTGGGTCATTTTTGAATTAAAATAATTTACCAATTCTTTTAAAGGTGGTCCTCTCTCTTTCTCTCTCTCTCCTTCCCTCTCTCTCTCTCTCTCCTCCCTTCTGCCCCGCCAGTTCATTCTTTAAACATGAAGATTTTGTATTGTAAAGATGGAGAGGTGCCATCTCAGTGCCTGTCTTTTAGAAAATTACTATTTTGGATTTATGATTTAATTTGATTATTTATTGAACACCGATTGAGCAACTATGATCATCTACTTCTGAGCTGATATTTCACCGCTATCAAAATTGTGACCCTCTCCGATCTGGGAAGCACTTGTGTTCAGATAATTTGAGCAAGTGAATACATGAATGGAATAAACTGACTTAAATTAGTGGTTTCAATGGCCAGTATGATGTGAGTTCAACTACTTGATTTAAAACACGAACCATCATTTACTAAAAGCTTTCTAATTAAAATAGTGTCCTGGCATAGTTGTAATTACGAAAATACTTAAAACTCACACCCCAAAGTGAACTTTCTTTTAAGATTATAGATTTGATGCAGTGGTTGCAGATTTTCAGAAAACAATATTGGACAAAGACATCACAACTGGTTTTATTTAGCTTATTTTGTCAGCATAGCACAGTGATCATTGTCCACTCACCGAGATTGCTAATGTGCAAGTCAAGGTATTCTAGTACGGAAGGTAAAATATCCATGATCTGTGAGAAAGCCAGAAGCAAGTTGGTACCATGGTAATTATAGTAACAAAAAACGTCATTGTCAATTAAGGGGACTGGACTACAATTATAATCACACGGTCAGATAAGAGGACAACAACCGAGCAATGGTGGAGCAGTGGTTAGAATGCAGGATTGCAGGCTTACTCTGCTGACTGCCAGCAGTTCGATCCCAACTGGCTCAAGGTTGACTCAGCCTTCAATCCTTCCGAGATCGGTGAGATGAGGACTCAGATTGTTGGGGGCAAGAGGCTGACTCTTTAAACTGCTTAGAGAGGGCTGAAAAGCACTGTGAAGCGGTATATAAGTCCAAGTGCTACTGCTATATCAGATCCTGGCTGCCACTATCAACCATGATGTAGGTTTGAGGAGTTCAGGAACTATGTCCCAGTATGGCTGCTGCACATGAATTACTCTTAGTGCATACATGTTCAGATGGTGCCCGGATCAATTCAGATTTCAGTTTAAAAGAGACTATAAACATATTGGAATTCCTCAGAGACACCCAAAAAAGTGGGCGGGGGGAGAGCATGCAAAGTTCCATTTTTGATGTAGCAACTGCTCTAGAGACATATGGGAATAAACTGGGAGAAGGCTGCTAGTTCAGATCAGATACCCTTCTCTTCGCCAGCCTTAATATGCTCCAAAAGTTTTCGTCCTGCTTTACTTGCTTCCAAATCTCTTTTATCTTTTTGCTTTCTATTTGGGACTCGCTTCCTCACTACTTCAGCTGAAAAAGCTACAGAAAAGATGACTCATTTTAAAAATTATTCCCTACTTTCCCTACAGTATTTTAAAAAAAAATTGATAACGCCAGTATCCTGGCAGTCAATATGTCAACTGCTCACGATCTTTGCTAAGCAGTTCTCCAAGTTTTCCTATTTTGCAGTTCCCACCTCTTAAGCATTGTCAAGCTTACCTAAAATACTCCTAAGAATTCTCAATTGGATAATTTCTAATACATCTCCCCCCCCCCCCCCCGATGATGCTTTTTTAAATAGGAAATTTATATTGTTGCCTAGTCGCGCATGGCAACTCAAGGCGGCTTAAGGGAATATAAAAACCTCATATATAAAACTAATAACATGTTAGCCTTTAATGTATCATGCACATATATACACATACATACATATATGAAATGTGCATGTATGCTTTTGTTCCTATTGACGCTAAACATTTTTTCTAAAAAACCAAAATAACTAAACCCGAGCATATATTTAAAAAGCAAAAGCATAAAATAATGAACTAAAGAGTATCCATATTGCAAAAGAGATAATTCTGAACTGCATAATAGAAAAAAGAGGAGGAAGCAAAATCAGTTTTACACTGGTTTCTCAACAGATTGACATGTTTTGTGCAACCATTTAATACTTTCTGTGAAAGTTTACTTTATGTAAAATATATTGTATTTCAAAGTGTGTTTTTGCTTTTAGTTGCCCTTTTTAAGATCTGTGAAGTATCTTCCCATATATTGGGAAAGTAACGGCATTGAAGAACAGTGGGGCTGAACTTCATTTAGTCAAGACACTGACATTCTATCCAAGGATGAGAAATTACAGATTAGATGCTTTTTAAAAAGGATTTCTGTGTTATTATTTTAGATTTTTCCTAGGCTGAAAAATATGTAGCAGATACTTTAAACTAGCGTCCAATTAATAAACTTTTTTAAAAAAAATTCTTCAAAGAGCGAGCCAGAGCTATTTTGCAAAATCAACCCTTTTTGGTTCTCTTGGCAAAATATTTACACGATTCTTACTGATGTACTAATGCTAAGCCATGAATTATGCTCTGGTTTCTATACAGTATTTCCTGTGTTCCTTTCTCAGCCAAATGCATATTGTTGTTTACAGAAACGGTAGACTCATGAACATTTTATCCAAGCGATAGCACATTTCCTCTCATAAATATATTTGGTTTCCATTATATAGAAATTGGTTTGTTTTCTGAGGATGAGTTTTCTAATGAGGCACGAGTATGTTCCTGCTTTTTGGTGTAATTAAACTGTTGGGAGGAGGAAGTATTCTATGTTTGCAGATAGAGAAACTTAGTTCAACTGTTGGGAAGCTTATGATCCTTAAAGCAAAGATGATCACCCAGCATCAAAAGACTTGGATTTCACATCAAGCATCCTGTAACAAACATACCAGTATTTTAAGCTTAAACATTTGCAATACCCGAGTATGAATATATATATATATATATATATATATATATATATATATATATATATATATATATATATATATATATATATATATATATATATATATATATATATATATATATATATATATATATATATATATATATATATATATATATATATATATATATATATATATATATATATATATATATATATATATATATATATATATATATATATATATATATATATATATATACTCTTATAGCAATGATGGCGAACCATTTCAGCACTGAGTGCCGAAAAGGGAGCTCCCACGCTCGCTGGTGACACGACCTGGAAGAGGAGCTGCCCAGCGCGTATGTGCATGCTGGAAACTGGAACTTCCGGTTTCCGGCACACGCATGCACACCGAGCAGCTCCTCTTCCGGTTTCTGGCATGCATGCACATGTGACAATCAGCTGGCTGGCCCGCATGCACACGCATAAAATGGAAGACCAGCTCTTCCAGTTTCCGGCACTGCTTCTGCGTGAAGGCCAGCTGATTGTTGCATGCGCAGGCACGCCAGTGGTGGGTTTCCATTTTTTTTTACTACCGGTTCATGCACAGAAGCGGGTGGGCGGCTCCTGCCACCACTACTACCGGTTCACCCGATCCGGGCCGTACCGGCAGAAACCCACCTCATGCATGCCAGAAGAGCAACGGGCAAGGCTGCACATGCTGGGCAACATGGCTCCGCATGCCACTTCAGACATGTGTGCCATAGGTTTGCCATCACGGTCTTATAGTATTAATCATCATTTTCAGAAGACTAAGATTGAACTCAACTCTTGATCAAGAATAGGGGCACAGTCATGAAGTTTTCTTGGCAACTTTTGGTTGCTCTCTTCAGTCTGGTTCTGAGCCTTCCTGGTGATCTCCTGTAGAAAGACCATAGAAACACAAGGACTAACAGGGCTTAATTTTTCAAGATCAATTTTTATTTAGGTGCTGTGTTAGGGAATCGTTCTATATATTTTTACTGTTTTGATGGTATTTTTCCCCACAGTGCATTTTTTTTTTTTTTTGCATTTCTGTCACCTAAGCGTCCCCCGCCTGATTTGGCTTTCCCCCCTAAATTAAGGAAGTGCGTTGTAGTATTCTCTCTTGTCATAAAATAAGTGCTTCCATTTTTTAGCCCTTCCAAGATTCCCCAGGAAATGCGGGCATCAGACTGCCTTTTTTTTTAACGTAAGAGTTAATAATATTGATAGGTTTGTTGTCAGTTTATTTCCAAATAATCCCCAACATTCATTTTGCCATTTGATAGCAGCTGCGAATTGCGTTAGATGTTTACACTGGGCTGCCTACCACAATCACA
>NC_138556.1:8840404-9006021 GCF_964273705.1 Natrix helvetica
GGTGACTAAGAAATAGTAACATTAAAATGTTGCTGTGTCATGTTAAAAGTTGATCCTGGTTAGCATTGTATTGAACAAGATTGTGCTGGACAACCAGAAGCAATTAGCCCTACTCTATTGTTACTCTATTGGACGTGGTGGCTCATTGGCTAAGACGCTGAGCTTGTCGATCAGAAGGTCAGCAGTTCAGTGGTTCAAATACCTAGCGCTGCGTAAGGGACTGAGCTCCCGTTACTTAGCCCAGCTTCTGCCAACCTAGCAGTTTGAAAAAATGCAAGTGGAAAAATAGGGACCACCTTGGGTGGGAAGATAACAGCGTTCCATGCGCCTTCAGGGTTTAGTCATGCTGACCACATGACCACGGAGACGTCTTCAGACAGCGCTGTCTCTTCAGCTTAGAAACAGATGAGCACTGCCCCTAGAGCTGAAAACAACCAGTACCTTTACCTTATTGTTACTTCCTTGTAACTATAGTTCAACTCTGTATGCACAAATAAATCACTTTCTGGTCCTAAATTACTATCAGTACTTACAGTTTTAACCGTGTAAAAATCCACATTTTCCATGCATGATTTTAATACCCCCTAGCCACATAATGTTACGATGCACCAAGTGGTATGATGGACAAGAAGAAATGGATGGAAACTACTCAAGGAGAGAAGCAACTTAGAGCTAAGAAGAAATTTCCTGACAGTTAGAACAATTAACCAGTGGAACAACTTGCCTCCAGAAGTTGTGAATGCTGCAACACTGGAAGTATTTAAGAATGGATTGGGCAACTATCTGTCTGAAATTGTATAGGGTTTTCTGCCTGAGCAGGGGGTTGGACTAGAAGACCTCCAAGGTCCCTTCCAACTCTGTAATTCTATTCTTGTTCCTGTTTTGTTCTATTCCATTGCATTACATCATATTTTTGTGTGTATTTTGCAGAAGCTCCGTGTCAGAGCACCTTAGAATTGTGACCATTTGAAATTCCCCTCATTTGAACCCACTTCCATGCTTTCATTCCTGCTGGTCTTGGATACGTACAAAACATTACGTACATGAAATGGCTTGGATTAGTTTGGTTTCTTTTGCCATAGGTTCAGTCTCTTCCCAGCCGCCGTTTTGCATGGCTTGACGGAGCTACTGATGAGGCAACTCCAGGAATCCACAGGGACTCCTCTGCAATGCTGAACAGATAAACGGCTGAGGTTTTCCTCATGCCGTTTTCCCCATCTTTGCGGGATGAGGCACTGCGGGTACGTTGCCCCTTTTCATCGACTGGGAATGAGTACAATCATGCATTAGAAGTAGTCCATGTAATTTAATTCTGCCTTATTTCCTCTAAAGCAGTTTCCTCATTCTCCACATTCCTCTCCTTTTCTGGGCTGGGTGGTTAGCACCAGATGATAAGTTTCTGGAAGAAAATAAATAACCAGTCAGCATTTTAATTAAATGTGATGACCCATACTTTGCGATAATAACCTGCCTGAGTAATGAACACCTCTGGGTTTCTTTGCGTGAACTGGAAACACTGTAAGATGGCTGCTGCAAGCAGACCCATAACCTCAGTGGGGAGCTTGGGGTGCTCATTTCCCCCCCTGAAGCAGGGTGAGGCAGAAAAGGAATGTTTTTTATTTTATCTGTTGCTTTAGTAGGAGGTATGAAGGGGCAAACAAGGCTTGCAGAGACTCAAGGCAATCATTTGGCTCCTGAGCGCGTTCTCTTCAGATGGCTTTTTGGAGAATGACATGCCAGATTTATCCTGGCATAGTCCTCAAGTTGCAATAATTGTGTGAAGCAGCTTCATGCCTATGGATGGGAGAGGTGGCTATTCCTCTCTTTCGAGAAAGAAAAAGAAAGAGAGAGAGAGAAGGGGAAAAAGTAGGAAGAGAAAGGAAAGATAAAAAAGAAAAGGAAGGATAAAGAAAACTGAAAAAGGGGAGAAAGACATGAAAAAGAAAGAAGAGAGAGAGAAGGGAAGAAAAAATAGGAAGAGAAAGGAAAGACAAAAAAGAAAAGGAAGGCAAAGAAAAGTGAAAAGGGAGAAAGACATAAAAAAGAAAAAAGAGAAGGGAAGAAAAAATAGGAAGAGAAAGGAAAGGAAAAAAAGGAAGGCAAAGAAAAGTGAAAAGGGGGAGAAAGACATGTAAAGGAAAGAAGAAAAAGATAAAGAAAGAAGGGGAGGGAAGTAAAGGAAAGAGAAAAAATAAAGTAAGGAAAGATCAAAAAAGAAGGAATCAAAAGGAGTGAAAAAGCTAGGAAAAGACAGAGACA
Organism: Natrix helvetica; assembly: GCF_964273705.1. Classification (NCBI taxonomy): domain Eukaryota; kingdom Metazoa; phylum Chordata; class Lepidosauria; order Squamata; family Natricidae; genus Natrix; species Natrix helvetica. Next base: position 8,842,664 of record NC_138556.1, read on the forward strand.
AATGAAAGAAAAAGAGGAAAGAAAGAACGAAAGAAAAAGAAAGACTCAAGATTTTCAGCCACTGGCTTCATACGATATAACCAGTGGTGGGATTCAGCCAGTTCGCACCACTTTGGCAGAACCAGTTGTTAACTTTCTGAGCAGTTTGATGAACTGGTTGTTGAAAGAAATCATTAGGGCAGAGAAGCGGTTGTTAAATTATTTGAATCCCACCACTGGATATAACCACTGAACTTGAACTCGCACCATGTGCTAAGCTACACTCAAAGAATTCAAACTGACTTCAGTGGAAATGCACGAATCCAGTCTGTAAAATAAGTAGAACCGGGATGACTCTTACAAAAAGGAAGGAAGGCTCTGACCACTGGAAATGCACAGCTTTATTTGCGACCCAGATGTTCGCCGTGGACAGGCAGCCCTGTTCTTTATATTTTAAACTAGACTTGGCCAAGACAGGACTGCCTTTTGTAAAGAGAGTTTCTCTTTACAAAATGAGTTTCGGTACCCCCAGACAGTGATCGTAAGTGGAGAGCTTTCATTTAGACATGACTAACTCATGCCCAATGATGACATCCCATAGACGGCTCTTGAATACAGAGTTGCTTTCTTACACTCAGCCGTCCATCTCTTTTGTTTGATAGACTTAATTTGTTCTCCCCCTGCCCACCCCTTCCCCAATGCCCTGACAGCCTGTTCATTTTAAAGCCACATCCCCCTGTCTTCAATGCCTCTCCTGTTCTTGTCCTTTTTAATTTGGAGTATTACGCATCCTTTCTGTTTAGTCTGCAAAATCCTAGGGGCAACCTTTGCGGGGGCCAGAGCGATAAAGAAGGGTTTGTGATTGGCCTAAATGGCATCTGGGTTTTATTGTCTTCCCGGATGATGCATCTTTGGGAGGGCTTGGACCACCGCAAGAAAAGGCAATGGGGAGAATCCAGGGTTTCTGGGCGGGCGTCATATCAAAAGATGCGTTTTAGAAACTCCCAACAGGTCGGATTTACCATACAATGACAATCTTGGTAAGCTGCAGGCAAGCAAGCCGTTTTGCTAAAGTGTCTACCCCCTTAATTTGTTCCTTCCCTGCCCCACTGAAATACAGGTGGTCCTTAACGTATGACTACAATGGAGCCCAAAATTTCTGTTGCTAACCGAGACAGTAGTTGTGAGTTTTGGCCCGTTTTACGACCCAAATAAACTACATTATGGCTTAGTGGGTTAAAAAAAAAAAACAACCCACCGAAACCATTCTTCAACTTTTGAAGCCGTTTGGATTCACCCATGAATCTCTCTAAACATCTCACTAGCCCATATCTAGATTTCCCAATATTTCTCATAAACAAATACAGGTAATCCTCGACTTATGACCACAATTGAGCCCTAAAATTATGTTGCTAAGCGAGACAGTTGTAAATGCTCCAACACTGGAAGTTTTGAAGAAGATGTTGGATAACTATTTGTCTGAAGTGGTGTTGGGTTTCCTGCCTAGGCAGGGGGTTGGACTAGAAGACCTCCAAGGTCCCTTCCAACTCTGTTATTTGGTAGATTCCACAAGTGGCAAGGGAACTTTCCCCATCTTACAACCTTTTTTTGCCACTGTTGTTAAGTGGATCGCTGCAGTTAAGTTAGCAACCTGGTTGTTAAGTGAATCTGGCTTCCCCATTTGACTTTGCTTGTCAAGAAGGTCGCAAAGCGGGATCACATGACCACGGCTGCAACCGAACACGAACCAGTTGCCAAGCGCCTGAATTTTGATCACATGACCACGGGCGAATGACGCAACGGCCATGTGACAATTGTGACTGTTTCTTCTTGGACTGTGAGAAGGTCTCCTGGGAACACTGGAAGAAAGAGCTTATCGGGTGTTTCTCATCATCAGGAACTTGATATTTACATTATGGTAATAATAGAAACAGAGGAATGTGGTGGCTCAGTTGCTAAGACGCTGAGCTTGTCGATCAGAAAGGTCGGCAGTTCGGCTGTTCGAATCCCTAGCGCTGCGTAAGGGAGTGAGCTCCCGTTACTTGTCCCAGCTTCTGCCAACCTAGCAGTTCGAAAGCACGTAAAAAATGCAAGTAGAAAAATAGGTGCTTTGTGGGTAGGGCAGTTATATGCTCATCATTCTCCTCTGCAGGGATGGCAGTGCGATTGGTGTTTGCCAAGGCCCCCTTTGGTCTTAAAACAGGAACCACAGAAGCACAAGAAACTGGGATTTTCCATTCTGTTCTGGGTGCCTGTATCCTTGGCGTTCCCATCTCTACTACTGGAGTCTGAAATCCAGGGGGACCAAGACTGAATACTACATGCATGTTAGTAACCATCAACAAGCCCTCTACAAGGTGGTTGGCTTCACGGGGGCGGGGGGGTGGCTTGGGTCTTAGCTCAGATATTTAGGGTCAGTTCATACCATCTCCAGCTGTCGCCATGGGGAGGTGCCCAAGCCGCGCAACTGTGTCCCAGTTAAAAGACAGCGTTCCGTGTGCCTTCTGCATTTAGTCATGCTGGCCACATGATCACGGAGACGTCTTTGGACAGCGCTGGCTCTTCAGCTTTGAAATGGAGATGAGCACTGCCTCCTAGAGTCGGGAACGACTAGCACATATGTGCGAGGGGGAACCTTTACATTTACCTTAATAATAGAAATGTATTTGTTCTCCAGCAAGCTGTTGCGAAAGCAACTTCTGTGAAACTCCCAAAGCCAAACTAGGAAGTATTATAGCAAGGGAAGAGTATGAGTAAATGCACATTGTATGGCAAGGTGCCTCTGCATCCACGTTCCTCTCCCCAAAGTAATTTCCGGTTGCCTTCATCGCTGTAGAAAAAAACTCGGTCCAAACCAAACAGCAAAAAGATAGACAATAAAAGAGGGTAAACCCCAAAGACCGAGGAAAGGAGTGATGTCATCTACTTCCTGTAACGATTCAGTGATTCCAATGAAGGGGGATTCGGTGATTCAGATTTTGCAATCTCCTGCTCTTTTGTTAGCAAGCGGGAATGATGAGTTCTGTGGAGGCTTTGTGTCCTGGGAAAGGAAGGGCATTGCACCCCTTTGAAATTCCATTTCACATTCTGTCAGGAAACATGAGTATGAAATTGGGGTTTCCCTTGTACAGTAGAAAACCATGGATACATTTTCATGCACCAGGATTTGTAAGAGGAAATCAACACAAGGGAGAAAAAGTGTTATGGTCCACCAGAATAGAAATAGAATAGAATAGAATAGAATAGAATAGAATAGAATAGAATAGAATAGAATAGAATAGAATAGAATTCTTTATTGGCCAAGTGTGATTGGACACACTAGGAATTTGTCTTTGGTGCAGATGCTCTTAGTGTACATAAAAGACAAGATACATTCGTCAAGAATCATAAGGTACAACACTTAATGATAGTCATAGGGTACAAATAAGCAATCAGGAAACAATAAATATCAATATAAATCATAAAGATACAAGCAACAAAGCTGCAGTCATGCAGTCATAAATGAGAGGAGATGGGTGATAGGAACAATGAGAAGATTAATAGTAATAGTAATGCAGACTTAGTGAATAGTTTGACAGTCTTGGGGGAATTATTTGTTTAGCAGAGTGATGGCGTTCAGGGAAAAAACTGTCCTTGTATCTAGTTGTCTTGGTGTATAGTGTCATTTTGATGGTAGGAGTTGAAATGATTTATGTCCAGGATGTGAGGGGTCAGTAGATATTTTCACAGTCCTCTTTTTGATTCGTTCAGGTCTTCAATGGAAGGCAGGTTGGCAGTAATTGTTTTTTTTGCAGTTCTAATTATCCTCTGAAGTCTGTGTCTGTCTTGTTGGGTTGCAAAACTAAACCAGACAGTTATGGAGGTGCAGATGAAAGACTCAATAATTCCTCTGTAGAACTGAATCAGCAGCTCCTTGGGCAGTTTGAGCTTCCTGAGTTGGCGGAGAAAGAACATTCTTTGTTGTTCTTTTTTGATGATGTTTTTGATGTTAGGTCTCCATTGTAGGGATACCTTGAGATATGATAGAACTTAACACATTTACATCAACAACTCACTAAAACTCACCAATTTCTTTTCCTTGTTTGCACTAGAAAGTGGAGCTAGCTCCCAGTTGCAGCTGCATCCAAGATAACGCCAAAAGCACAGCTTAAAAACTGATCCAGGGGCCTTTCTGTTTCCTGGCCCTTGCTCTGGCCCTCTTCCATTTCGACTACATTGCAACAGATTTCTCTTTTCATTGTCTAACCCAAGCATTGGTGCCAACATTTTTCAACTCTCCTGTGATTATGACTCTTCTCCCCCTTATGTCCCTTCACTGGCTTCCATTTATGGGGGTCTTTTCTAGATTTGGAATGCAGGGGGTCCTGCATTAGGGAGGGTTTTGAAAAGAAATGTCAACCCTCAGCTCATCTGAGCATCTTTGTCTGAATTGCCCTGGTTTCAGCTGCACCTGGCCAAATGGGGAGGGGATAGTAACAATTTAGATGATCCAATCTGGATTCTTCTTCTTCTTCTTCTTCTTCTTCTTCTTCTTCTTCTTCTTCTTCTTCTTCTTCTTCTTCTTCTTCTTCTGCTTCTGCTTCTGCTTCTGCTTCTGCTTCTGCTTCTGCTTCTGCTTCTTCTTCTGCTTCTCCTCCTCCTCCTCCTCCTCCTCCTCCTCCTCCTCCTCCTCCTCCTCCTCCTCCTCCTCCTCCTCCTCCTCCTCCTCCTCCTCCTCCTCCTCCTCCTCCTCCTCAACTTGACCAACCCTTTCCCCATGGTATACTTGTCCAAGGAAGGATTATATGTTTATTCTCACAAAGCTAAAACATGATAGAAGGAAACTTCCATTAAAATTTTGCTTCTCTGGATCTCCATACAGTAGACTTCAAATGCAATGGACATTACCCTTTAGACATCACTCATTGTTTCCAAAGCACACTGAACAATGGATGTCATTTATATAGTGGGTATCAATTATACATAATCAGTTTGAATGGACTTTTTACCAAGCATCCTTTTTCCCCAAATGGACCATTCAATTAAGTTTCGAAAAATAATAATCCCAAATAAGATTTTATTTCTTGAAATACAAAGCCTACGGCAAGCTTAAGCTATTTTTGAAGGCATGAGCAATATTTTATGGCAGATCCCCATTTTAAAGAAAACACTCCTACAAGCACAATTTGCTTCCAAAATGATGCAAGTATCTTGTGCATTTCACAATGGCATTGCAACATCTGCTGGATTTCCCCCCCAAACCTCAAGTACCAGCACCAAGACTGTTCCAGGACAGCAGCTGGACAACTGTTCTGTGATGGGATAAACTTCAACTTCACCCGTCCTCACTTTGCTGCTTCAAAGCGTCAGCCATGGGAAAATGAGTTCCCTTTGCAAAACAAACCAGGATGGAGACATTTTTCAAGGATAACAATGATCAGATGAGGAAAATGCCAAGCCATAGTAGAAATACTGTATGTCAACCCTCTATTCTCTTTCAAAAAGCTGCCTCTAACATGTGCACCCAACGGGAAGTGTGGACCTCAAACACTCTGCCACTCATGAGAACTCAAAAAAACGGAACTCTGCACATGTCAAGATTGCTCAGGTTGGGAGCATCTGGTATTATTTATTTCTAAACTGGCAATACGGTGATCTTGGATACACCTCTCATCAGCTACCAAGTTTGTCAATTCCCAGTCTTCTGGCCGCCCAAGTCCTTGCATGTGAATAGTAATGGCAAGACTTTTATAATATCACTAGATCCTTTGTATTGGTCATAGCATAGTTTGAGTAGTGATAACAATAGCATTTAAGAGCCATGATGGCGCAGTGGTTAGAATGCAGTACTGCAGGCTATTTCTGCTGGCTGACAGTTGCCAGCAGTTCGAGGTTCAAGGTTGACTTAGTCTTCCATCCTTCTGAGGTCGGTAAAATGAGGATCCAGATTGTTGGGGGGGGATGGGACAAGATGCTGACTCTGTAAACCGCTTAGAGAGGGCTGTAAAAGCACTGTGAAGCGGCCCATAAGTCTAAGTGCTATTGGTATTTAGGCTTCTAGTGATACCACCTCATAGACAAAAGCTAGGAGTGGCGCAAAGAGCCATGGAAAGATACATTCTTGGCATTACAAGACGACATGGAAAGACCTGCATATAGGTGACACAGCAAACAAAAGTGTATGATATCATCAAGAGAGTAAAAAAAATGGAAATGGGCCCGTCACATAGCAAGAAGAACTGAGGGCAGGTGGACCAAGACAGTCATAGAATGGATCCCACTCGATGAAAAGCATCCATGAAAGGAACTTAAAACAAGATGGATCAGCAAATATGGCAGGCCCAATCGGCAAAAGAAAGCTCAGGATTGTAGAGCTTGGAAACATGGGGAAGAAGCCTTCATCCTGCAGTGGATAGACAATGGCTAAGATGATGATGATGATTGATGATGATGATGATGATGACCACTACCACCTCATAGTTCTGTACAGCACTGTCTGGGTGGCTTACAATGCAGAAACATTACTTGTATATTTCCCCCAACAGTCAGGGTCCATATTTTACCAAAGGGTGGAAGGCTGAGTCAATCCTGAGGCCCGTCGGAATTAAACTCCAGGTTGCAGGCAGAGTTTGCCTTCAATACTACAGAATACAGAATAACGGAGTTGGGAGAGACCTTTGAGGTCTTCTAGTCCAACCGCAGGAGAACCTAAACCATTCAGAGCCACAGTGACGCAGTGGTTCGAATGCAGTACTGCAGGCTACTTGTGCTGACTGCCGGCTGCCTGCCATTTGGCAGTTCGAATCTCACCAGGCTCAAGGTTGACTCAGCCTTCCATCCTTCCGAGGTGGGTAAAATGAGAACCCAGATTGTTGGGGGAAAGAGGCTGACTCTTTAAACTGCTTAGAGAGGGCTGTAAAGCACTGTGAAACGGTATATACTGTAAGTGTAAGTATTGCTTGCTTGCCTGCTTCCTTCCTTTCTTCCCAATGATTAGATTGCAGTATTGCAGGCTAACTCTGCCCACTGCCAGGAGTTTGAGCCTGACCAGCTTAAGATTGACTCAGCCTTCCATCCTTCCAAGGTGGGTAAAATGAGGATCCAGATTGTTGGGGCCAAGAGACTGACTCTATAAACCGCTTAGAAAGGGCTGTAAAGCATTGTGAAGTAGTATACAAATCTAAGTGCTATTGCTATTCCGGACAAATGGTTTAAACAAAGGGTCAGATAAAGCTAAGAAAGACTTTTGGTGGAAATTTCAGAGAAGCTACTACCAGTTAGAAGTGACAACACTAGAGTTGATGAGACAGTAGACTGGTCTAGGATCAATCATCTCTGCGTGTTGGAAAGTATTTTATTCTGTTTCGTTTTTAATTGTTTTTAATTTCAAGAGTTATACGGCATGCTGGACATATACATGGAGGCCTAGTGGGTGTTTGGGGACACATGAATGTACGTTTACACATTTTTGTAACCTTTGACAGTAAGAAAAATCTTACTCCCTTAGGCGTCATTGCTGATAAATGTTTTATGGACTGAGCTTTGCCCGGTTGAACTGCCTGTTTTTAAGACTCCTCTTCCAAGTTTTTTGTTTATACGTCTTTGTTTAAACAAATGCATCTGGGCAAAAGAAACTCCTTCTGCATCTTCTTGAGTGCCTTGATTTCATTTAGACTGACAAATTCCAGAGAGCCAGCTGCGTTGGAACAATTTTGCATCTGACAAACTGAGCTCTAAACTGGCTGTGTGCTGCACAAAATTAATTGTGATGGATACAGCCTTGTGTAGCAATGGGGGAGTAGACACCTAGGTGTTGGTCGGTGCCATTTGAACGATTCCTGAACTCTTTCTGAAGAAAGAAGCATAAATATTATTATTTATTACTTCGCATACGATGAAAACATGACCAAAAGAGAAATAAACATATACGCACAATCGACATAATTATATACAAAACCTCTACAGGGGAATGGCAGTGGCCTCATAGCTGTCCCAGCAATCGTCTCTGGTGTTGCTTCATTCAGACCTTCTAGGGAACCAGAGAAGGCATGTCCTGGGTAATTTTGCACAATATGTTTAATAGTTTGCATATCAACACCACAGTCGCAACAAGGGATCTTGGAGTTCTAGTGGACAACCATTTAAATATGAGCCAGCAGTGTGCAGCAGCTGCCAAAAAAGCCAACACAGTCCTAGGCTGCATCAACAGAGGGATAGAATCAAGATCACGTGAAGTATTAATACCACTTTATAAGGCCTTGGTAAGGCCACACTTGGAATACTGCATTCAGTTCTGGTCGCCACGATGTAAAAAAGATGTGGAGACTCTAGAAAGAGTGCAGAGAAGAGCAACAAAGATGATTAGGGGACTGGAGACTAAAACATATGAAGAACGGTTGCAGGAACTAGGTATGTCTAGCTTAAGAGAAAGAAGGACTAGGGGAGACATGATAGCAGTGTTCCAATATCTCAGGGGTTGCCACAAAGAAGAGGGAGTCAAGCTATTCTCCAAGGCACCTGAGGACAGAACAAGAAGCAATGGGTGGAAACTAATCAAGGAGAGAAGCAACTTAGAACTGAGGAGAAACTTCCTGACAGTTAGAACAATTAATCAGTAGAACAGCTTGCCTCCAGAAGTTGTGAATGCCCCAACACTGGAAGTCTTTAAGAAGATGTTGGATAGCCATTTGTCTGGAATGGTATAGGGTTTCCTGGCTAGGCAGAGGGTTGGACTAGAAGACCTCCAAGGTCCCTTCCAACTCTACTATTGTATTGTATTGTACATTGGCTTGGAAGGGGAATCTTTCCATCCCCACTGATACAGGGCAGAGGCACTACTTCCAACATCACAGATAATTCTGTTCAGTTTGGACCAGAAAGAAGGAGTCAGATTTTTTTTAAAAAAACCAATAGGTGATTTGTTCAGGTCACCTTGGACCATTCAGGTGGTGACTCAAAAACTCAAAAAACTGAACTCTGCACGTGTCAAGATTGCTCAGGTTGGGAGCATCTGGTATTATTTATTTCTAAATGTTTTGTTTGCTTGTTTATTGGATTTATATGCCGCCCTTCTCCGAAAGGACTCAGGGCGGCGTACAACATAAAACACATATTACAAAAGTTAAAAAGGAAATTAAATAAAGTATCCAAAAACAAACCCAATTAATATTAACAATAAATTTTTTAAAATTATATTAAAATTAACAATTAAATTAATCATTTATTTTATTCTGTTCAGGCCAGACCAGCTTGCTGGAAAAGCCAACTTTTTAGGGTGCGTCGGAAGGACCGGAGGTTGGGGATTATGCGAAGCTCTGGGGCAGCTCATTCCAGAGGGAAATCTGAAGACTAAATAATACGGTGATCTTGGATACACCTCTCAACAGCTACTAAGTTAGTCAATTGTCAGTCTTCTAGCAGCCCAAGGCCTTGCATTTGAATAGTACTGGCAAGAACTTTTATAATATCACTAGATCCTTTGTATTGTCAGAAAGCGTAGCTTGAGTAGCGATAGCATTTAAGAGCCATGATGGCGCAGTGGTTAGAATGTAGTACTGCAGGCTACTTCTGCTAATTGCTGGCTGCCAGCAGTTCGACAGTTCAATCTCTTCTTAAAAACCTCCAGTGATGGCGCATTCCCAACTTTGGAGGCAAGCCGTTCCACTGATTCATTGTTCTCACCAACCTAGAATTACATTTGAAATTTAAAAATACATTTTTAAGAGACGAAATATCGCTAGAAACGAGAACCTTGGACAAATGAATGGTCATGCTTTTGTTATGAGAAAGAAGGAGGATTTGTTAAGCCAAACAATAAATAACAAAAGCTAGCTGAGAAAGTAGCTCTCCATCAAATGTGATTTTAGGCAACATCAGCAAAATGTTTCCAAATTGTTCTATTTTATTCTGCATTGACACACACACACACACACACACAGAGAGAGAGAGGTACCTTTGTTTTGTTCAGTCCTGGACACCATATTTCAAGAAGGTTTCAAGACAACATGAAAGAGATATAGAGGAGAACAAGAAGAATGATCAGGGAACTAGGAGAAAAAAAAATTCTACAAAGAGAGAAATTCTGGGAAATATTTACAGAGAAATATTGAGAATATTTAGCTTTGAGAAGTAAACGCTGAGGGGATATGTTCATAAACATGAAGTATATTACAGAATGTCATATCAAAAAAAAAAAAAAGCCAAGATCCTTTTAACTAGCGTCCAAGAATTTGAGACTTAAGAGTTACAGGAAAATAGACGCTGGTTCACTCCTACAAAAAAATTTCCAAACAATAATAGCAAATAGATGCTTGAGCCAAGCACCCAGAAAGTTTAGGAAGTTTCCCTTTGTGAAATGCAACTCCCTGTATTTTTCTTAGCAATATTTTCAGAATGGGCTTGCTATTGCTTCTTCTTAGAGAGAATGACTGGCTCAAAGTCACTTCATGATTGCTCTTCATCCACCATGTTCGAAGAGGACCTTGACATCTATGAGCTTGTCCACAGGTGGCTGGTGAGGCCTATACGGGCATGAAATGTTCTGCCACATGTCAGACAGACATGTGTGGCCACCATTGTTGCAGCATTGGCATCTCTGGCTTTGCGAGGTGCTTGCTTCTCTTGAGCTACGGTTGGTCTTCTGTCCTCAGATGTCTGGCAGCCTTGGTGGATCAGCGTGGGCCATGTCGGTCGATCTTGTGCCAGGGTTTCCCAGGAGGTGGTGTCAATATCCAGGGACTTGAAGGAGGCTTCCAACGTGTCTTTGTATCATTTCCTTTGTCCCCCCCACCCCCGCCATGCCATTGTTTTCCTTGAGACAGCTCACCAGAGAGGAGCTGTTTGGGGATGTGATGCTCCGGCTGAAAAGTGGCATTAAAATTCATGATCTCTCAGTTTCTAGCCTTGCGCCTTTATTACTACTCCCAACTAACTGTCAGTCATTGGTGATGGATGCTTTGATTTGGGAAGCAGAAGTTGGATGGGTTCTACGCGACCCATCTACTGTACCACTCTGATTCCTGAACTGTACGACGTTTGTATGACTCTTACTTCTAAAGGACTCCAAGTAGCATCCCAACCAATGCAATGCAACATTACTTATTGAAATAAAGACTTAAATGAATTAAGCAAGGCAGTCTACAGTAAAACAAAACTGTCCTGAAACAAAGCCATAAAACAAGCAATCAAATTAGAACAACGTTGGCTTTAAAAGCAATCAAGCAAGTCAGCCTGGTCTTGTGAAGTTATTAGCCTGCAAATGTCCCCAAAGACATTTTGGTGAAATTCTCATGTATGGCATGCCATTTTGGTCTTTCTTTTAGTTATAGGATGATCTAAAAGGAAGGTTACTGTCTTCGTTTTTCACTGCGCAATCTTCTTTCCTTCCATCTACAGCAGGGGTGGGGAACGATGGCCCTTTTTATAATTTGTGTACTTCAACTCCAAGAATTCCTGAGCCAGCTATTGTTGAAATCCACAAGTCATAAATGGGCCATCATTCCCCACCTCTGATCTACAGCAGGGGTGTCACACTCAATTTAATTGAGGCCCACATCAGGGTTGTGTTTGACCTTGAGGTGTGTGTGCTTGTCAGGGTGGGCGTGGCCAGCTTGACGTCATTCATGTCGGGCGCCTTTGGTGGTCCGAGCACTCTGCCAGCGAAAAAGGGCTCCCGAGCTCCGTTTTTGGCTGCAATGGCCTATTGCAGGGGTCAGCAAACTGCGGCGCCACAATTTTGAGAGGAGCTTCCGGTGGAGGGGGGAGCAGAAGCACAGTGCGCCAGGAGAAGACTCTATGGCAAGGGGAGGGTTTTCCAGTTGTCTCCACAATTGATAGAGGAAAAAGTACACCGCGCTAGGAGGAGACTCTATGGTGGGGGAACTGAACTTCCGGTCAGCTCCAGAATTGAACAGGAAGCTTCCAGTTAGGACTTTTGTGGCTCCCGGTGTTTTCTTTTCTGTGGGAAACGGGTCCAAATGGCTCTTTGAGTGTTAACGTTTGCCGACCCCTGGCCTACTGCAACCATCTGCCAGTGAACACAGACCTCGGGGCTGCGCATGGTCCTCATGAGCTCTATTTCCAACTGTGGCGGCCTCCTGCAGCCCTCTGCCAGCGAAAATGGAGCTTGGGCTGGGGGCGCATGTGGCCCTCCCGAGCTCCATTTTTGCTGACATTTTTGCTCTTATCCAGGGCGGCCCCACGGACCAGATCTAAGCACCCTACAGGCCGGATCCGGTCCCCGGGCCTTGAATTTGACACTCCTGATCTACAGTCTCCCTACTTCCCTGCGCTTCCAATAAAGTCTCAAAGGCAGGCACTGTAAGGGAATTTCTCCACGATTATTTCCCCCAAATAAGAAGTCCAAGGGTAATCACATCGTCCATTGTCTTGCCAAAATCAGGCTCAGAATTACGGTATTACCAATAGAGACTCGAAAACGTCGGGCGAATGCGAGAGAAAAACAGAAGCATCTTTTGCCATGGAAGAAACTTTGCCAGACACCAGGAGGATTTATTTCAGCACAGTATTAATACGAATTCTCTAAAACATTGATTTTGAACGTTGAAAGCAAGTGGCAGCTTTCCCCGAAAAGCCAGCTGTGTTTGTCTCTGGACAAAGTACACCAAATGTTGTATGGACTGCTGTTTGAGAGCTAATTTATTTCAGCAGTCATAATTTAAGAAAAGAACTTTCTTTTTCCTTTTTTGCCTAACGCTAACGAAGAAGGATTGTGGTTCTGTCTTGCCAAAATATGTAATGTATGGCAGAGACGAGAGTTACCAGGGAGCCAATAGAGAGCGTTTATTTTGTTCCTGTTTTGGGGTAGCAAAATGTGGAAGATGGTTGCCTTGGCCATCTGTATGGATTTTGGCCTTCACCGTTCTTCCTCAAAGGCCTGACCAACTTTTCCCAAACCAGTTTCTCCTTTGAAGCTCATTTCTGGGTAGGGTTCTGGTTTTTGTTTGAGGGAGGCTTAAATCCATTCCAAACAGTAAGACTGGTTTTATTTTATCTGTTTACCACAGTCTTCCTCAAGCTGGCACACTACAGATGGTTTGGGACTTCCAGGGTTCCCAGCCAGTAAGGCCTTGATAAAAACCATGTAACTTGGAAATTCTCTTGAGTTGTAAATCTCAACATCCTGAGAATGTGCCCGGCTGGGACAAGCTGCTCTGCAACATCAGGCTGGGACAAGCTGGTCTACAACAAACCACATGTGAGTTGATCATGTCCATATTTCTTTTCCATTACAACATCCTAAGCACAAACAGAGAGCTGGCATCTTTTCACACGGCAGGATATGCTTAAGGAGAACGCACGCCGCTCGCTTCTAATTTCCACACTAGCTGAACATGGGTAGAGGGGACCTTGCAAATGAAATGCAAATTGAATTGTTGGCTTTATTAATTAGTCTAAATGTCAAAAGAAAATTCTGGACGCCTTTGGCTTTCCCCAAGTTTCCATCCAAGGGAGACGTTGCCAATGTCAGGAAATCTAAAATTAGAAGAGAATATATGCAAAAGAGAGATTGGACTAAGGAGAAATTTCCTGACAGCGAGAATAATTAATCTCCAAGGTCCCTTCCAACCCTATTATTCTATATTCTGTGGAGTCTTGATGCTCCAGATGAGCTCTGCAGATGTTTCAATACCCAACCAGGTGAATCCCACAGTCAAAAATCAGGCTGTTTCACCATCTGAAATGCAAAGATAGATTCAAAATGGAGATGTGGGTGGATGGAGCATGTTTTACTAGCTATTAGAGTGGCGTGGTTGTCAGGGGAAATTTCACCCTGAGCTAATGAGGTGTAGACCGTCGGCTTTCCTAACAGCATATCTTCAGAAAAAGCGAAAATAAGACCCGATAACATGTTCTAATGAAAGCAAACTTTAATATGAAAATAAAAATTAACAAAAACTTGCTGTCTAAATTAATTACATCTCTGCAGAGCTATGTGCCTGACTCGTGGCAGGCGAACAGAAGATCAGAAGTCTATGGAATGTGTGTGAGCAGGGGCAGTACATCACTTGCTGATAAGGCTTGTGACCTGCGCAGTAAATCTTCAACACAGCTAGCAAACAATTAACACAGTGACAGTGGTGGCACAGTGCTTAGAGTGCAGTAGTGCAGGCTACTTCTACCGACTGCTGGATGCCTGCGGTTTGGCAGATCGAATCTCACCAGGCTCAAGGTTGACTCAGACTTCCATCCTTCTGAGATGGGTAAAATGAGGACCCAGATTGTTGGAGGAAATATGCTGACTCTGTAAACCGCTTAGAGAGGGCTGTAAAGCACCGTGAAGCGGTATATAAGTCTAAAGTGCTATTGCTATTATTAGTATATGTTTACTTCAAGCATTCAAGGATAAAGCTGTGTTTGCTCCCATTCTCCTAAAAACATTTAATACCCCATTGGTTTCTTGCCATTGGCAAAGCTCCCAAATATGACTGAACAGAAAGATGGCGAGACTGTATTTGCACGTAAAGTTAAAGTTTAATTCAACTTCCTTTAATTATGAATCAAGGGTGGGCATTCTGGTCATGCAGTCCCAGCACATCTGGACAGGAGGGACACGGGTCCAATGAACATGTGGTGGGTCGTAACCGTCCACGCAACCTGTCTAAATCCTCGGGGGCAACAGAGTCAAACCCCTCCCAGAGTGGACTCACAAGACTCACTGTTGATGGCCCGTCCAGACCACTGGAGGGGGCCCATCCGCTTCGGATCTGAGCGACTTTATTCTGCAGATATTCTCCAAACTCCTCTGCTCTTCCCTGTAAGGGTGCCCCCCGTGTCTCCTGTACCAAGAGGGAGCGGGTCACCCTAAACAGGGCGGCAGGGCGGTTATCCGCAGATGCAATAAGAGTGGCACAATGTCTACATTTGGCCGCTCTCAATGTTCACTCCGTGAGTGGCTTAGCCATGAACTAGCGGTCTCTAGCCACAGCATCCAGATTCAAATGATGTGATCAAAGGGTGAAGCCACCTTGACCAGGAGTCATGACAGCTTCTCCCAAATTAAGGATATCAAGCTCAGTTCAAAAAGAAACTTATGAAAATCAAACCCTTATAAAACCTGTCCCAAATGTGCTTTTTTTCCAGGAGGCAATCTCTCTCTCCTTCTCTCTCTCTCTCTCTCTTTCTTTCCTTCTTTTTTCTTTTTTCTTTCTTATCTGTCTTTCTTTCTTCTTTCTTATCTTTATAAAGAATGCAATCTATAATCTAACTTCACAGGTTATAGCTTCTTAGATTTGCCCGAATGAAGCTCTCGAAAAGCCTCTACAGTCTACAACTTTCTTTGGGGAACAAAGAGCCAAAACTTGCAATATTTCCAGGTTAACTTTTATATCATTCTCTACCTTTCAACAGGTTTTCTCTGGCGTTTCAGTCTTGCCATGGGCAGAACCTCCATTTTGGCAAGTTTTGCCATAAACTAACTGTGTCTTCCTGAGCGTCTGATGCTTGGACCCGAAGAAGAGGTAGGAAGAGGAGAAAACGGTCCATAAAATTTCCCGTTGCTGCCCAAAACAGAAACATCTGCTGAAGAGTGTAAATTGTCACTTAGAAATGGTGTTTACCAGCTAAGCGTTGGCATCAGATCTCCTCAGGACCTGAGTAGAGAGAGTTGGCTTCCTGCCCCATGGAATTACCGGTTCAGTGGTTCCTTCCGTGTTGCTGCCCCAGGGTTTTTTCAGTGTAGCAAAAAGCTTGTTCCACAATGGTCTTGGGTTTTTCACATACCAGGGAGAAGTCTTCCACATTTGGCTGAGAAAAATCCTGCGAGGCTGTGGCTGACATGGAGAGCTGTTTCTAATAACAGACATTATGCAAAATCTAGCCTGCAACACTCAATTTGCATGCTAATTCTTCTTTTTATTTTTTTTAAAACCTATCTGGGAAAGGAAAGTTGAGGAAACATAAGCTGGGTTTTGTCAAAGGGTTGGGGTGAAGTCATAGCAGAGTCTTCAAGAAACATCTTTGGAGTAGAACGGAGCACATCCTGACCAGCCTTGAGTCTAGCAGAGTAGGGTGAGCTGCCTTCAGATGAGTTTGGAAATTGGCTGAGATTTCTTGGTAAAATGTGGAAAACTCAGATATGTTTTTTCCAAGAACTCAGATCTCTTATATCTCAGGCAATTTGTCCTGATTGGAAATTATGGAGGACTTCACAATTGTTCTGGATAACGAGAGGGGAACTTGGAAGGGAATTTTGTAATCTGATGTTGCAATCTATAAATCTACAACGTTTTGTAATCTGATGTTCTTCTGTAGGAAAAAAGTTGCCAATTTATATCTTTTTTTTAATGATTTGATTTTATTTTATTTTTATTGTTTTAAATAAACAAAACACACACACACACACACACACACACACACACAAACATTCTTCATTACATCTTCCAGAAAGCATGTCGATTGATTACAAATAAATTTCGTGCGTTACTATATAAAGTTGCCAATTTATATCTTACCGGTCCATAAATGATTCAGAATATTTTCTCTTCTCTTCCTCTTCTCTTCCTCTTCTCTTCTCTTCTCTTCTCTTCTCTTCTCTTCTCTTCTCTTCTCTTCTCTTCTCTTCTCTTCTCTTCTCTTCTCTTCCCTTCCCTTCCCTTCCCTTCCCATCTCTCCTCTGGTAAAACCACGCTTGGAATATTGCATCCAGTTCCAGTCACCATGATTTAAAAAAAAGATGTTGAGACTATAGAAAGGGTTCATAGAAGAGCAACAAAGATGAATAGGAAATTGGAGGATAAAACACATGAAGAACGGTTGCAGGAACCTGGCATATCTAGTCTAACAAAGATAAGGACTAGGGCTGACACAATAGCAGTCTTCCAATATTTGTGGGACTGTCCCAGAGAAGAGGGGTTGACATATTGTCCAAAGCACCTGAGGGTAGGACAAGAAATAACCAAAGGAAACTTATCTAAGAGAGATCCAAACTAGAATTAGGACTAATCTCTTATCCGTGAGAACAATTAATCAGTGGAACAGCTTGTCTCCAGAAATTGTGAATACTCCATCATTGGAGGCTTTCAAGAAGAGACTGGACAGCTATTTGGTCAAAATGGTACAAGGTCTTCTGCTTGAGCATGGAGTTGACCTAGAAGATCTCCACGGTTCTTTTAACCCTGTTATTCTGTATTCTATTCTGTAGGCAGGGCACCGTACCTTAGCTGCTTTCTCTGTGGCCGTACTTGTTTATACTTTGGATCCTGGGTTAGTAAAGAAATCATGTTCAATTATACACAAAACGGTGTTTAAATGTGAACATACCTTACATAAAGGTTGGTAGAATGATTTGCAATTCTGGGCTTACACCAATGAAACTGAGACTGATATTTTTTTTTGAAACTTCCCCAAAGTCTGAGTATGCAAAAACCACAGGTATTCACGCCAGCGTGAACGAATTAATTTTCGAGATCGACGCCAAGAATTGTTTTGGCTTCTATACCTCAACAAATGAGTTACCTTTGTAGTCTCAAATTCTCCACTGGCTCCAGCAGAGACAACCCCCCTCCCCAAAAAAACAACAACAACAAAGGATCCCCCATGGAAAAGGGAACCACCAGGTGATACAAACCAGCCCAGCTCAACGGCCGGTCTCAATCGAACAGCAGCTATGAAGTGAAACATGGTTCTGTTTGCGAAGGAATCGGTTGAAATGTTTTTTTTGTTTTTTGTTTTTGCTTGTGCGTTGAGGTTTTCCTCTTGCCAAACAAACAGGCACAAGCGCTGCTTTCTGCCAGCAATTTACTGTTAAACATCTGTTCTTGCCGCATGTGTGAGTCTGCTAGACTGTGGAGAATTAGAGCCTAATCTGTATGTTCGGAAAGACCATATGATAGAGCTTTAGAAGAGGATCTGTATTATTCCAGAAAGCAGCTGAAAAAAGCGGTGTTTTTAATTCCCAGAGCCCATTTTATTTAACATACGTTAGTTGTGTGTGCGTGTGTGTTTGTGCAACTCTGTGTGTATGAGAGATGGATTTTGGAAAATGTTGGGATGGGGTTCATTGGTGTTACAGAGCACCCTGTCTACCTTAACAGAAGAGGCTGGTGTCAAAGTCACTTTAAAACCAGATTCTCACATCTCACTTTATGTCATGCTGTTGAACAGTTAAAAAAATGAGGTTTACCAAATGTAGAAAGCCAAAACTAAACAAACTATATTATGGAGTAGCTTGTTTTCTAAACTCATAGACATCCTAACACATAATTAATTGAACGATCATTTCTTGAATTAATCTATCTGCCGAAGTTCATACTCTGCACTGAGCTAATAGCTAGGTAGCTGCACTCCTTCCTTTCTTCCTTCCCTCCTTCCGTCCTTCCTTCCTTTTTCTTTCCCTTCCTTCCTTCTGCAGTTTTCCCTTGGTTTTTCAGAAGGGTGTTGCCATTACCTCTTTCCTAGGGCCGAGAGAGACTGGCTGGCCAAGACCACCTGCCTTTGTGCCCAAGGTGAAACTAGAACCCACAGTCTCCTGGTTTCTAGCCTGATGCCTTCACCACTATGCTTTAAACTGGCTCACTTTAAAGCTGCACTTTAGCTTAGCGTGCTCTGCACAGCCAGGTTAGGTGTCCATTAGATTGTTTTTTTTTTGCAAGATCGATTCACATTTTGCAAATCTATTTAGTAGATTTAGTGGTACTACTAAGCCTTGTATTTAGTAGCAAGTAAGGAACCCTCGGATTTGTGACTTCAACATCTTGCAGCTTGGAAAGGGACATTCCAGTAAAATTGGACAGTTTGGTTTCTGCTAATTTGGTCTTTTGCAGGGTCAACCGAAGGAAGACAAGAGACATTGTCCTCCATGTGGTGTACATCATGTTCTTTATACCATCTGTATTATTTATGAGATTTCATGGTGCACAGGATGACCTCATGGCTTGTCCTTAACATCTGGATCTACTGGCGTAAACTGGTGCTAAATGATCACACGGGATGTTGATAACTTATTCCTCAACCACATTCATGTCCCATATATGCTAACCTGAGGATTTTTAAAATTGATTTATTTAATTGATTAAATTTATATGCCACCCATATCATTATCCAGTGAATCCAGGTGGCTTGCAATATTATAAATGATACGACGCCGTACGGTAGTATGAATGATATAGGCAATTTGAAAATATCAAAACACGAAGCATTAACATTCAAACGTTAACAGCAAGCTAGATAATTTTTCGGAAGGCAAGGCTTCTCCTGAAACATGCACGATACTGTGTCCAATTCATTTTAACAGACATCAATCCAGATTCACTTAATTGAAATTTAATTCACTTCAATTCCCAATCGGTATTCCAGAGGTGGCATTCAGCAGGTTCTGACCAGTTCTGGAGAACCAGTGGTGGAAATTTTGAGTAGTTCAGAGAACCAGTAAATACCACCTCTGACTGGCCCCACTCCCCTAATCGGGAGGAAATGGGGATTTTACAGTATCCTTGCTCTGGAGTGGGGAGGGAATTGAGATTATACAGTATCCTTGCTCTGGAGTGGGGAGGGAATTGAGATTATACAGTATCCTTGCTATCCGTGTGGAGGGAATGGGGATTTTATCGTATTTTCCTCTGTAGTGGGGCGGGAATGGAGATTATACAGTATCCTTGCTCTGGAGTGGGGAGGGAATGGGAATTTTATAGTATCCTTACCCTGGAGTGGGGAGGGAATGGAGATTATACAGTATCCTTGCTTTGGAGTGGGGAGGGAGTGGGGATTTTATAGTATCCTTCCCCTGGAGTGGGGAGGGAATGGAGATTATACAGTATCCTTGCTCTGGAGTGGGGAGGGAATGGAGATTATACAGTATCCTTCCCCTGGAGTGGGGAGGGAATGGGGATTTTATAGTATCCTTCCCCTGGAGTGGGGAGGGAATGGGGATTTTATAGTATCCTTCCCCTGGAGTGGGGAGGGAATGGGGATTTTATAGTATCCTTGCTCTGGAGTGGGGAGGGAATGGGGATTGTATAGTATCCTTCCCCTGGAGTGGGGAGAGAATGGAGATTATACAGTATCCTTGCTCTGGAGTGGGGAGGGAATGGGGATTTTATAGTATCCTTCCCCTGGAGTGGGGAGAGAATGGAGATTATACAGTATCCTTGCTCTGGAGTGGGGAGGGAATGGGGATTGTATAGTATCCTTCCCCTGGAGTGGGGAGAGAATGGAGATTATACAGTATCGTTCCCCTGGAGTGGGGAGGGAATGGGGATTTTATAGTATCCTTCCCCTGGAGTGGGGAGGGAATGGGGATTTTATAGTATCCTTGCTCTGGAGTGGGGAGGGAATGGGGATTGTATAGTATCCTTCCCCTGGAGTGGGGAGAGAATGGAGATTATACAGTATCCTTCCCCTGGAGTGGGGAGGGAATGGGGATTTTATAGTATCGTTCCCCTGGAGTGGGGAGGGAATGGGGATTTTATAGTATCCTTCCCCTGGAGTGGGGAGGGAATGGGGATTTTATAGTATCCTTCCCCTGGAGTGGGGAGAGAATGGAGATTATACAGTATCCTTGCTCTGGAGTGGGGAGGGAATGGGGATTGTATAGTATCCTTCCCCTGGAGTGGGGAGAGAATGGAGATTATACAGTATCGTTCCCCTGGAGTGGGGAGGGAATGGGGATTTTATAGTATCCTTCCCCTGGAGTGGGGAGGGAATGGGGATTTTATAGTATCCTTGCTCTGGAGTGGGGAGGGAATGGGGATTGTATAGTATCCTTCCCCTGGAGTGGGGAGAGAATGGAGATTATACAGTATCCTTCCCCTGGAGTGGGGAGGGAATGGGGATTTTATAGTATCGTTCCCCTGGAGTGGGGAGGGAATGGGGATTTTATAGTATCCTTCCCCTGGAGTGGGGAGGGAATGGGGATTTTATAGTATCCTTCCCCTGGAGTGGGGAGAGAATGGAGATTATACAGTATCCTTGCTCTGGAGTGGGGAGGGAATGGGGATTGTATAGTATCCTTCCCCTGGAGTGGGGAGAGAATGGAGATTATACAGTATCGTTCCCCTGGAGTGGGGAGGGAATGGGGATTTTATAGTATCCTTCCCCTGGAGTGGGGAGGGAATGGGGATTTTATAGTATCCTTGCTCTGGAGTGGGGAGGGAATGGGGATTGTATAGTATCCTTCCCCTGGAGTGGGGAGAGAATGGAGATTATACAGTATCCTTCCCCTGGAGTGGGGAGGGAATGGGGATTTTATAGTATCGTTCCCCTGGAGTGGGGAGGGAATGGGGATTTTATAGTATCCTTCCCCTGGAGTGGGGAGGGAATGGGGATTTTATAGTATCCTTCCCCTGGAGTGGGGAGGGAATGGAGATTTTACAGCATCCTTCCCCTGTCACGCCCTCCAAGCCACACCACACCCACCAAGCCACGCCGAAAGAACCGGTAGTAAAAAAAAATTGAATCCCACCACTGCTCCCTTCCAACCCTATTATTCTATCTTCTGTTTTCTATGTTCTGACTAATGGCTTAGTGTATGGTATGAGCACAGCCAGCGTGTTTGAGTTCCATCCTTCATGTGTAACAGTTCATCCTTGGCAGCTTTTCTGTTTGGACCTTTTTTTTTTTTTAACCTCCTGTGGTTTAGTTGTGAAGAGAAGAACAAAAAATAAAGGAGGGAAAAGGGAGGCTTGGGTCATAGGAAGTGAGAGAGGTGTGAGGTTAAAAGAAAAATCTTTGTGAAGTTAAGAGGATTAAAATCTTTCCTAATGTTCTGGGGGGATAGGAAGAACCTCTGTGTTGTGGGGTGGATTAAGTTTCTGTGTCACTACAGAAGATGTGAAAACAGCTCATTTAGGAAAGGATTAATAGAAAAAGGTTCCGCTGGGATGTAGCCCCTTGCCTTCACTTAGACATCGCCCTGGGCCCCTCACACTGAGGGGGGGGGAGCTCCTAACTACAGTACCATCCAATAGACTGATGCTCTCCCTTAAAGGCAGGTCAATCCATGGGTTAAACTCAAATTGCAATAAATTAGTTTAGTATTGACTTCAGGGGAGAAAGAAAGAGAATCACATGGATATTAAGAAATAGGGAGAAAAGTGGGTGAGGGTCTCCTGAACACTTTACTTCTGGAAGTTTTTTTTTAAAAAAAAGACCCTCTCCATCCCATCTTCGGTATCAAAATGTAACAGTAACTGTCCCAAAGGTGCTTTTTCCAGAGGCAAGAGGACTTCCTGGTTTTTCTTGGAAGACGTTTCGCTTCTCATCCAAGAAGCTTCTTGACGATTTCAAGACTTCAAGATGAGAAGCGAAAAGTCTTCCAAGGAAAACCAGGAAGCCCAGTTGCCTCTTGAAAAAGCATCTTTGGGACAACCAAGACCTGGATGATTGAGACTCTCCATAGACACTTAACAGCAACTGTATGATACAGTTGGGAGGGATGTTGCCCAATCTCTTCGGACAATCTCCATTGATGGAGCACCCATAAGTTCTTGAATCAAGCTTTTCCAATGGTTATTTGTTCTCCCTGTCAGGAAATTTCTCCTTAGTTCTAGCTTGGATCTTTCTTTGATAAGTCCATGCCCAGGTTCATATATTGCATTAAACCATGATCATCCTGCTTCGACCTATTTGTGATAAGATACTTAGACAATCTCCCTTGTGTCCAACTGAATTAATTCAGCAGTATCGTGGAGACCTTCCTCCCTATGGAAAATATGGGGACTAAATTAATGTGAACAAAGATATTGGCCCTTCTTTGAAGAAGCCAGGTAAAAAGTTATTCTGTCATTAATTGCATGCTTAACTTTTTTTTTCAGGTTGGCTCCAATATATATTGTGTCAGAACAGAATTGGAAGGAAGCTTGGAAGTCTTGTAGTCCAGCCCCCTGCTCAAGCAGGAGATCCTATACTATTTCAGACAAGTGATTGTCTAGTCTCTTCTTAAAAACCTCCAATGATGAAGCACCCACAACTTCTGAAGGGAAGTTCTGTTCCATGGGTTGATTGTCCTCACTTAGATCAATTAATTCCAGGTTGTTTCTCTCCTTGATTAGTTTCCATCCATTGCTTCTTGTCTTGCCATTTGGCGCTTTGGAGAATAGGTTGGCCCCCTCCTCTTTATGGCAACCCCTTAGATGGTGGAACATTGATGTCATGTCACCCTTGTTTCTTCTTTTCTCTTGACTAGACATGTCCAATTCCTGCAACTGTTCTTCCCATGTTTTTTTTAAATACTTTAAGTACTGAAAAGACAGTGCCACGTCAGGGTAACAATTGCAAATAAAGCAAGCCAAGGAAAAATAAACAGCAAATCTTAACATATTTAACAAGCGAATAACTATAACAGTAATAATATTTAGTTTCCAGACCTGTAATCCTCTAAGTCTTCTCTACACTTTTTCCAAATTCTGTCCCACAAATCACCCCCAAAATCATGGCGTACATCGATCCTTACAATCATATAAAGTCACTCAGCATTGTCCCTACTGGGAATATGGCTGAGAGAATGGAAGCTTCCTCACAACCACCAGCCTTGTTGCTTTCAACCAGTGGTGAAATTCATTTTTTTTTTACTATTGGTTCTGTGGGCATGGCTTGGTGGGCATGGCAGGGAAGGATACTGCAAAATCCCCATTCCCTCCCCACTCCAAGGGAAGGATACTGCAAAATCCCTATTCCCTCCCCACTCCAGGGGAAGGATACTGCAAAATCTCCATTCCCACTGCAGGGGAAGGATACTGCAAAATCCCCATTCTCTCCCCACTCCAGGGGAAGGATACTGCAAAATCCCCATTCCCTCCCCACTCCAGGGGAAGGATACTGCAAAATCTCCATTCCCACTGCAGGAGAAGGATACTGCAAAATCCCCATTCCCTCCCCACTCCAGGGGAAGGATACTGCAAAATCTCCATTCCCACTGCAGGGGAAGGATACTGCAAAATCCCCATTCTCTCCCCACTCCAGGGGAAGGATACTGCAAAATCCCCATTCCCACTGCAGGAGAAGGATACTGCAAAATCCCCATTCCCTCCCCACTCCAGGGGAAGGATACTGCAAAATCCCCATTCCCACTCCAGGGGAAGGATATTGTAAAATCCCCATTCCCTCCCCACTCCAGGGGAAGGATATTGTAAAATCCCCATTCCCTCCCCACTCCAGGGGAAGGATACTGCAAAATCCCCATTCCCTCCCCACTCCAGGGGAAGGATACTGCAAAATCTCCATTCCCTCAATAGTCACTTTTTCGGGACCCATGGCTCATGGAGATGCACTGAAACAGAACCTACCACCTTGAAATCCTCAATGAAAACTTGAGAACGTTTGCTAAAAAAACAAGTTTCTGCCTTTTGGATCCGAGGGGCTCTACGCTTTTAACCTTCTGACCATCTTCGGTTTCCTAAAAGCTGTAAGAAAGTGCAATCCCCTTGCTCGCTCTACAGAAGCGTTCCAGTGGTGAAATTCAATTTTTTTTTACTATAGGTTCTGTGGGAGTGGCATGGCTCGGTGGGCATGGCAGGGGAAGGATACTGCAAAATCCCCATTCCCTCCCCACTTCAGGGGAAGGATATTGCAAAATCCCCATTCCCTCCACACTCCAGGGGAAGGATACTGCAAAATCTTCATTCCCTCCCCACTCCAGGGGAAGGATACTGCAAAATCCCCATTCCTTCCCCACTCCAGGGGAAGGATACTGCAAAATCCCAATTCCCTTCCCACTCTAAGGGAAGGATACTGCAAAATCCCCATTCCCTCCCCACTCCAGGGGAAGGATATTGCAAAATCCCCATTCCCTTCCCACTCTAAGGGAAGGATACTGCAAAATCCCCATTCCCTTCCCACTCCAGGGGAAGGATACTGCAAAATCTCCATTCACTCTCCACTCCAGGGGAAGGATACTGCAAAATCCCCATTCCCTCCCCACTCCAGGGGAAAGATACTGCAAAATCCCCATTCCCTCCCCACTCCAGGGGAAGGATACTGCAAAATCCCCATTCCCACCCCACTCCAGGGGAAGGATATTGCAAAATCCCCATTCCCTCCACACTCCAGGGGAAGGATACTGCAAAATCCCCAGTCCCTTCCCATTCTGGGACTAGCCAGAGGTGGTGTTTTCTGGTCCTCCGAACTACTCAAAATTTCCGCTAGCGGTCCTCCAGAACCTGTCAGAACCTGCTGAATTTCACCCCTGCTTTTAACCCATGTCTGGTATTCACTTCTTGGCATCACTAGGACAAGATCTGGTGTCTGAAGTGTGAACCATGTCATATGTTTTGCTTTGATCTTTTCTTCTCTTGGCAGAGGACTTTCACTTCCATATGGGGAACAGAAACAATTTCCCTCTGGCATATACAAGTTTGGGGCTTAACGTCTTGCCAATGGAAAAAAAAATGGCACTCCAAATACTTTTTTTCTGACAGCAAGGAAAAGGAGCCGGAAAGGGTGGGGATGGAAGGGAACCACTTTTGCCCAAAATGAAACATCTAAACAAATGTGCTCGATGAAAACAGTGCACAGAAATAACCCCTGGGAATCAATTCAAAAGTGGGTGAGTTGACTTTGACTGATGGTATAGATCAGGGGTGTCCAAACTTGAGAACTTTAAGACTTGTGGACTTCAACTCTCAGAATTCTGGGAGTTGAAGTCCACAAGTCTTAAAGTTCCCAAGTTTGGACACCCCTGGTATAGATAAACAAAGGGACGCAATGGCTCAATGGCTAAAGACGCTGAGCTTGTTGATCAGAAAGGTCAGCAGTTCGGCGGTTCGAATCCCTAGTGCTGTGGTAATGGAGTGAGCTCCTGTGACTTGTCCCAGCTTCTGCCAACCTAGCAGTTCGAAAGCATGTAAAAAAATGTAAGTAGAAAAATAGGGACCACTTTGGTGGGAAGGTAACAGCGTTCCGTGCCCCTTTGGTGTTTAGTCATGCCAGCCACATGACCACGGAGACGTCTTCGGATAGCGCTGGCTCTTCGGCTTAGAAACGGAGATGAACACCGCCCCCTAGAGTCGGGAACGACTAGCACACATGTGCCAGGGGAACCTTTATCTTTTTAGCTCACATCATCAATTCAGGTACTTGCAACCGTTCATTTAGTGACCGTTGCAACAGCACTGAAAAAAGTGACTTATGACCATGTTTCATGCTTACGACCACTGCAGCATTCCCACGGCCACATCATCAAAATTGAGTCACTTGGCAACTGACTCATATTTCTGATGGTGGCCGTTTCCCAGGATCACGTGATCCCCTTTTTGCGTCCTTCTGACAAGCAAACTCAATGGGGAAGGCAGATTCACTTACCAACCGTGTCACTTGCTTCACAAGGGTGGCAAGAACAATTGTAAAATGGGGCAAAACTCACTTAACAAATGTCTCAGCCACATAAATTTTGGGCTCAATTGTGGTGGTCCATTGAGGACTACCTGAGCACTGATGATGTTACCTAGTTGGGTAATGAAACATCTGTAGGAAAACAACCAAGCTCAGAGCGCACCAAGGACCCCACATACAGCAATAAAGCAGAAGATGGTTGCTCTAGAACCAGGGATGGCTAATCTTTACAGCGCCAAATGCCAAAACCACACGCGATCCCCCCATGTGCCTCATCCCCCTGTGCATGCGCATGTGACTCCCGTGTACGCACATCTCCTGTGTGTGACGGCTCCCCACGCATTTGCATGAGTCCTCCACGTGTGCATGCATCTCCTGCATGTGTGCCCCCCACCGTTCATGCGCGGCAGAGACCTGAAAACCAGGAGGCATGCACTCATGCATGGCAGAGCTGAGCAGGGCTGACAGCTTGCGCGCCTGCAGAGAGAGCTCTGCGTGCCACCTGTGGCATGCGTGCCATGGGTTTGTCATCACGGCTTTAGAAGCAAACATGTGGAAATGCATGGAACAATGACGTGTGCCTTGTATTTCCTTAACAAGCCATGTCTGGCCATGAACTGAGCCAATGATGTTGCACGACTGAAGGAGCAGCATCTTCGCTAAACCCTGAGCAAAATCTACCCACCTCTAGACCGCTGTTTCAGACACATTCCTGCTTGTGGCTCAGCCCCCCTGCCTGTATGACGTGACGCCTCCTCCTGTTTTCAAGCCGCTTCCCAGAAATTGCACCTATATCTAACCACCATACAAGCCACAATTAAATGAACAGGACATGGATGAATGCGTTGTGGCGTAAACAATATGACTTTATTGCTCTACATCTGCATAGGGCATACGCAAACGTTTATTCTCCCCTAGTCTGCACATAGGGATGAATCATACAAAGCCACAACTGGAGCCGAGTCCACAAAGCAACACAAACAGAAACAAAGACTTGTTGGGGGGCGGGGGGGGGGGGAGAGACACAAACTCAATCAAGGGACAAGTGTGGTTTCTGCTGACATAACGGATCAAAGGGCTGTAGGGTGTCAGACTCACCTGAAGATGTATTTATTTTATTTATTCCGTTTGTCAAACATGTACGAGATACCAGGTATAAGTAAAAATATGGACATGAACAAAGGAAATGAGTACAAATAAATGGGGATAGTAGGACAGAGACGGTAGGCACGCTGGTGCACTTATGCACGCCATCTTTATGGACTTTTTAGGAATGGGGTGAGGTCCACACTAGACAGTTTAAGGTTGAAGCTTTGGGGGTTTGAGGATGTAACAATGGAGTCAGGTAGTGCATTCCAGGCATTGACCATTCTGTTGCTAAAGTCGTATTTTCTGCAATTGAGTTTGAAGCAGTCTACCTTGAGTTTGTGTCTATTGTTTGCCCGTGTATTATTGTGGTTGAAGCTGAAGTAGTCATTGACAGGTAGGATGTTGTAGCAGACAATTTTGTGTGCTATGCTTAGGTCAGACTGTAGGCATCGTAGTTCCAGGTTATCCAAGGCCAGAATTTGGAGCCTGGTGGCATAAGGGATTCTATTGTGAGCAGAGGAGTGGAGGACTCTTCTCGTGAAATACCCCTGGACCTGCTCGATCGTATTAATGTCCGATATACAGTGTGGATTCCAGGCAGACAAGCCTGGAAGATCTAAAGTACTAAAATGAAGATCATCTTGCTTTTGGACTGATGTTCTGATCTTTCCCTACTGGCGGCATCCATCTTGATCTCATGCCTTAGATATTTGTTGTTTGCTTATTAGTGAGGAATAAAGTGTCCCCAAAAGATCCCGCAGCTCTTAATTTATCCGCTCTTTCTTTTTCCCCCATTAAAAGTTCTTGTCCTGAAAAAAAAAAAGTGCCTCAGGAAGATCTATCAGTTTTGTTCTCTTTCCTGTACAATAAATAAAGTCAAGCAAAATAAATTAGTCAAGCATGTTTTCCTGCCTCTGATGTCATCTGTTGTTATCACCAGGCTGTTATTGTAACTGAAGACATCAAGGAGTGTTTTAATTTATAAGGGGTTCATGGGCCAAACTGAAACAGGTGCTGGATAAGGACCAGGTTGCTATGATAAACACCTTACAACAGGGATCACCAACCCTGGGTGCATGGACTGGCACTGGGCTGCAGCTTGCCAGAAACCTGGCCGCACAAAACTACACCCCACCAGTCCATGGAAAAACCTCTCTCCTTGGAACCGGTGCCTGATACCCAAAGTGTTGGGGGCCACTACATTAGAAAGAAAGTACAGATACTGTTGTGGCCCGCCAGTGACCAGCAGAGCTGGCAGCAGATTCGGACAGTGAGGAGGTTGGGGAGGAACATGGGCCAGTCCTGGAGTCTGGGGAAGGCTCTGATGAGGGCTCTGTGTCAGAGGGAGAGAGAGGGCCAGAGCCGTATGCCAGTTATCAGCTGCCTTCAGAGTCAGACATCAGTGTGGCAGACGAACAGCTGGAGCCTGTTCCCAGTGTGCGCATGCACAGAATTGCCAGACGAAGGGAACAGCTAAAGAACAGGGGTCGACTTGAGAGTAAGGCCACAGGTGGACGATGAATATCCCCTCCCACAGGGATTAAAAGAGGAGAGAAAGAGGAGTGGAGTTTGCAGGGGACAATTAGTTCGCTTAATTGGTTCGTGACTCTCCGAGACTCCTTGCCAAGTTTCGCAGATATCGGCCTGTCAGCTCTCCAAGCCAGAGAAGGTCTGTGACTGTAAATCCTCCCTTGAAAGACTTTGCTGGATGTGAACGAGCAGAATTCAGAGTCAATTAATAAAAGGTTTTTTTGTCGGGACACAGAGTTTGCTTCATGCTCTTGGGAAGCCTCGGTTAGAACATTATGTTGGGTAGGGAATCTAATCATTTGAATGGATTCCAGCCCTGCCAACGTCTCCCTGGCTGGAGCTAAAATAAATTCTTCTCCAGGTAGTAGATAGGCAAACGGTACCAGCAAATATTGTGGCTTGCTCCGTGAGTTTTCAGAAAATGTCATCACTTTTATTTTGCATGCTCTTTATCCAGGAAAGGCAGTGACATTGAACTATCACGTTACATTGGCCGTTAAGTGGTCTCTGCCTTGAGGAATTACAGTCTAGCATTTGATAAAGGGGTGATGACAGAGGAAGGAGAAGGCGCATTGGAAGTGTGGCTTGGGAGATAGTTTGGGTTTGCCCTCTCTAAATATTCCCGTGCCCTCTGTCAATAAAGTCACTGTCAGCTCTCTCTACCTCTTGAAAACTCATCTGGTCTGAGGGCAGACAGATTTGGGAGGTTAACTGTTGTCTTTTTTTTTTTTTACTTTGAAAAAGACACAACATTCCTCGGAGCATAGACCATGGTAAAGGTAAAGGTTCCCCAGCACATGTGTGCTAGTCGTTCCCGACTCTAGGGGGCACTGCTCATCTCTGTTTCAAAGCCAAAGGGCCAGCACTCTCCAAAGACGTCTCCATGGTCATGTGGCCGGCATGACTAAATGCCAAAGGAGCATGGAACGCTGTTACCTTCCCACCAAAGGTGGTTCCTATTTTTATACTTGCATTTTTTACGTGCTTTCGACCTGCTAGGTTGGCAGAAGCTGGGACAAGTAACGGGAGCTCACTCCATTATGTGGTGCTAGGGATTCAAACTGCTGAACTGCTGACCTTTCTGATCGACAAGCTCAGCGTCTTAGCCACTGAGCCACTGCATCCCTCATAGACCATGATGGAAAGGTTGAAAAAAAAAACGAGGGGAGAAATTTCATGCAGGTACATCCCACAAAAGTTCTTCCTTTAAACGCAGCTTAGTTCTAAGAGCCATAGGATCACCCCTAAAATACAGCTATTATGTTTTAAATATGTTCAATGGGGAAATAGATCTGCTGCTTTTTTTCAGAGAGAATACAATACAGAACAGTAAAACAATCAAAGTGAAACAAAACGAAAACGTATGTTCCACCCTAACAACAACAACAACAACAACAAAAGGGGAAAAAACAGAGTACAAAAAAGAAGGAAAAAGTGGTCACTTAAACTCTATTAAGCTTTAATGTACAACTATTGCAATTTGGTATGTCAAGGGAGCTTCTGAAGTATATTTTTTAAAAAGGATAGAAAAAAACACCAAATAATGGCAAATATACTATATTGTCAGGCACAAAGGATAAGGAAGGACCATACGTTAAGTTGCAGTTCAGGAAGGATTTATTACTCAAGCCCATAGACAAAAATCTAGTCAACTAATGGCAAATACTAAATTGGTGCCAGATAAGGGTCAAGAGAATTCCAGAAGGGTTGGACTTGGCTCATTTGTGGCAATGTAATGACTTCAAACTAATGACATGCTTAACTCTACCCCTGGTTCTACTTCTACATCTCTCCTTAAAACGATTGGCATCCTACCAGCTCAGGCTGTTCTTAGAGGATGCAACGAGAAGAATTATCTCTGCCTTCCCAGCAATGCCAAACTCAGCTCTGGAGCAGAGGGTTGGACTAGAAGACCTCCAAGGTCCCTTCCAACTCTGCTATTCTATTCTATTCTATTCTATTCTATTCTATTCTATTCTATTCTATTCTATTCTATTCTATTCTATTCTATTCTATTCTATTCTATTCTATTCTATTCTATTCTATTCTATTCTATTCTAACATTAGCAAGAAGCAGAAATGTCTTGAAGGATCTGAGAATGGCTCCTGGTCATAGAAGGCGCTTTGATGGTTACTTCCATGACTGTCTACTGTCTATGCACGAAAAGCATGCATGAATACAATATCCTGAACTGATGACCACACTTGGCATCAGTTTTGCCACCAGTATCACTCTTTCTTCTCCTTTGTAGAGTTGCCAGTTGAGGGCTCCCTGAAAGGATGAAGGAAGATTTGCTGCATTAATTATTGGGTGTTCTTTTTCCCCCCTTATTTTTTGGGGGGGAGGGCAAAGGCTAACCATCCCTCTTCACACTACTGCTACTCTGTCACTTTAATAATAATGGTCCACCACCCCTCGGTGTCCCTTCGCGATTATTCTAGTAGTTGGTTTGGGGGAAGCCAGGAACAGAATCACATATGTGAAGGAGCAAGGTTATGTCATTCCATCTTCAAAGCTTTCGATGGGCATTTAAATGAAGCAGAATGACAGATTCATAAACAAACAACAGTTTCAACAGCCAGGAAAATGTTCTTTTATGCCAGCTGCGCATGAACTCACCCAAGATGGATCAAAATAGAACTGGGGGGTGGGGGTGTTAGCCCTGGTAATTTATTATTATATTTTTCCTCCTTTTTGTATTGGATAGGGGTGGAGATGTTTGTTGTCTTCTGCATTGACTCCGTTGTGTAGGGCAGTAAACAAATAACGTTTTCCATAATATTATCCTGTTGGTAACTGAAGAGGACCTAGCTCTGGGGTCGGCAACCCACAGCTCTGGAGCCACATGTAGCTCGTTCATCCCTCTGCTGCAGCTCCCTGACACCGATCGGCTACACAGTTGATAGGGCTTTCGGTTAGGACAGGTAGAGGAAGAAGGACGCCATACTAGGAGGAGACTCTATGGTGGAGGAACCAGGCTTCTGGTCAGCAGAGGAAAAAGGACGCCATGCTAGGAGGAGACTCTATGATGGAGGAACCGGACTTCCAGTCGGCTCCAGAATTGAATGGGGGGCTTCTGGTTAGGACCTTTGTGGCTCTTTGGGTGTTTAAGTTTGCTGACCCCTGACCTCGCTGATAGATTGTCATCTCCATATGTTCCCTGAATATTGAGGCTGGCAGCAATGAAAACAATTGTGGAACAGTTTCAAACTGCTTTGGAGCAATCTGGAGAATAAAAGAATAATAGAGTTGGAAGAACTTGGAGGTCTTTTAGTCCAACTCCCTGCCCAAGCAGGAGATCCAATACCATTTCAGATGAACATATGAAGAACGGTTGCAGGAACTGGGTATGTTTAGCTTAAGAGAAAGAAGGACTAGGGGAGACATGATAGCATTGTTCCAATATCTCAGGGGTTGCCACAAAGAAGAGGGAGTCAAACTATTCTCCAAGGCACCTGAGGACAGGACAAGAAGCAATGGGTGGGAACTAATCAAGCAGAGAAGCAACTTAGATCTGAGGAGAAATTTCCTGACAGTTAGAACAATTAATCAGTGGAACAGAAGTTGCCTCCAGAAGTTGTGAATGCCCCAACACTGGAAGTCTTTAAGAAGATGTTGGATAGCCATTTGTCTGAAAGGGTATAGGGTTTCCTGCCTAGGCAGGGGGTTGGACTAGAAGACCTCCAAGGTCCCTTCCAACTCTGCTATTGTATTGTATTGTATTGTATTGTATTGAATGGCTGTCCAGTCTCTTCTTAAAAACCTCCAATGGTGGCGCACCAACAACTTCTGAAGGCAAGCCATTCCACGGGTTTGTTGTTTTTCACTGTTAGGAAGTGTCTCCTTAGCTCTAGGTTGCTTCTCTCCTTGATTAGTTTCCATCCATTGTTTCTTGTCTTTCCTTCTGGTGCTTTGGAGAACAGATTGCTCCCCCTCTTCTTCATGGCATCCCTTAAAATATTAAAACACTCTTATTCTGTCACCCCTAGTCCTTCTTTTCACTAGACTAGACATACCCAACAGAGGTGGTATTCAACAGGTTCTGACCAGTTCTGGAGAACCGGTAGTAGTTCAGAGAACTGGTAAATACCACCTCTGACTGGCCCCGCCCCCATCTATTCACTGCCTCCCGAGTCTCAGCTGATGGGGAGGAAATGGGGATTTTGCAATAACTTTCCCCTGGAGTGGGGAGGGAATGGAGATTTTACAGTATCCTTCCCCTGCCATGCCCACCAAGCCACGCCATGCCTAACAAACTATGCCCACAGAACTGGTAGTAAAAAAAATTGAATCCCACCCCTCATACCCAATTCCTGCAACCATTCTTCATATGTTTTATCCTCCAATCCCCTAATCATTTTTGTCTCTGGACTCTTTCCAGAATCTCAACATCTTTTTTATATTGTGATGACAAAAATTGGGATACAGAGAGAGAAAACAGGACCACATATGCCATAAGATTACGCTGGCTTTTTTTTTTTAAAATGTGAAACTGAGATACAATACCCCTGAGAATACTATCTCAAGAATAACCTGTTTTCTTTACCAACACGGAGTTTATTCATATTTTCTTTTTCCTCTTTTAATATTTGTGGATCTTGCACCATATAACAATCAATTACCTCCTGAAGACATTTTCTTTTCAAATAGTTCAGGTTCTGGATTCAATTACTACATCTTTCCTCACCCCCTCACTCCCTTTCTTTTCCTCCAGCATGTTCCTAGTAAATGTTAAGTTTGGCTGATGAGTTTCTGGAGAGCAACTTCTCTTGTATAATGAAGGACCAGGCCATCAGATGACTGGCACAAAGCAATGGTTCAGTATTGTTTGGATAAATAATAATAACAACAACAACATAAGTGAGAAACTGGCATATCTTTTAGGTATTGCCAAGAAAGAAACGCCAATCTGTTTTCTGCTCCTGCCAGAAACTTCATACTTTGCTCTTTTCTTGTTTAATACCGTTGGCAAATATTCATATGGTGTCTGCATTTTGACTACAGTTCGATTTTCTGTTGGGGTTTGTACGTGTGTGTGTGTGTGTGTGTGTGTGTGTGCGCGCGCTTAAAGCTAATCCTGATTATAGTTGTAAGCATGTGTTTCTTTTGGCGGTGTTCTCCAGTACTAAAGTGAAAATAACCATGCAGAACTTAAACCAGATTGCATAACAAAATCATTCAGCCTGGTGGTGAAGCTGCTTAATGCTGAAGGACACCATTGATCTATCTAATTTAGCACCGATGCGTCTTCCTGGAATCCATCCTCAGAACCTCTGACTCATGCACCTCAGACTTCACTCATTGGGGGAGCATTGTCCCCCAAACCTCAATAAGACATTGTGTCTCGTAATGTTCTTCATCCATCACTCCTATTCTTTAGCTGAGATTTGAGGAGTACAGTATCTCCTTTCACACTTGCTGGATACAATGATCTGCTCTCCAGAAGATAGACTGAATAACACTTTTGTTTACAACAGGATTCTCTCCAAATTTGGCAACTTTGAGATGTGTGGGCTTCAGCTCTCAGAATTCTGCAGCCAGCCAGCATAGTGGTTGAGGAATTCCGGAAGTTGAGGTCAACAAGCCTTAATGTTACCAAGGTTGGAGAGTCCTGATTTACAAGGAGAAATAGAGGTGGTTTCACACCTGTGCCTGCATTCGTGTTTTTTTTTATATATATTTCTACTGATGAGATGCTTCAGTATTGCCACTTTTAAGCCACAATTGCTCAGAAGAGGAAAATATCCTTCTGCTTTTAGCAATAGATCTTCTCTCTGATTTCTAGGATAGCCAAATTCCTGACAGTTAGAACAATTAATCAGTGGAACAGAAGTTGCCTCCAGAGGTTGTGAATGCTCTAACACTGGAAGTTTTGAAGAAGATGTTGGATAACCATTTGTCTGAAGTGGTGTAGGGCTTCCTGCCTGAGCAAGGGGTTGGACTAGAAGACCTCCAAGGTCCCTTCCAACTCTCTTATTCTGTTAAAGGGCTTCCAGTCCTGTTTTACTCCTGCAACGATGAGTTGTCCTAGTGGACAACCATTTAAATATGAGCCAGGAGTGTGCAGCAGCTGCCAAAAGAGCCAACACAGTTCTAGGTTGCATAAGATCACATGAAGTGTTAATACCACTTTATAAGGCCTTGGTAAGGCCACACTTGGAATCCTGCATCCAGTTTTGGTCACCACGATGTAAAAAAGATGTGGAGACTCTAGAAAGAGTGCAGAGAAGAGCAACAAAGAGGATTAGGAAACTGGAGGCTAAAACATATGAAGAACGGTTGGAGGAACTGGGTATGTCTAGTTTAATGAAAAGAAGGACTAGGAGTGACATTATAGCACTCTTCCAATATCTCAGGGGCTGCCACAAAGAAGAGGGAGTCAAGCTATTCGTCAAAGCACCTGAGGGCGGACAAGAAGCAAGGGATGGAAACTAATCAAGGAGAGAAGCAACTTAGAACTAAGGAGAAATTTCCTTACAGTTAGAACAATTAATCAGTGGAACAAGTTGCCTCCAGAAGTTGTGAATGCTGGATGTTTTTAAGAAGAGATTGGGTCTGAAGTGGTGTTGGGTTTCCTGCCTAGGCAGGGGGTTGGACTAGAAGACCTCCAAGGTCCCTTCCAACTCTGTTATTCTGTTAACACTGAACTGCAACAGCGAACTTCCTACATTGCCTAAACCAAGAATGACTGCCTTTTCGGCTTTATAGAGACTGGGATTTGAAAGATAAGGCATTATTTGTTGATTTGAATTTGTTAATTAGCTTGACCTGCAAGGAGACCCATTCTTCTGCCACGAAGCGTTTCAACCCATGGTTTTAGCAAGTCCTTCTCCTGATCCTCACATATTGTACTAGGCCATAAACCATAGTGTACATACCACAGTGACCAACTTCATACAATGTGCCAAAAAAAAGGGGGGAAACCACATTGCAATTCAACATGATAAATGCATCAAGTTTTCTTGAAGACAAGGGTGACACATTTGATTAACTCCACATACCCAGATATTCGGGGATCTAAAATTTATAGGGTGGGAGGATTACCTTTTCATTGGCTGCATAGAAAAACGTATATGGAATCCAGTCTTTTTGATTAATGCTTTAAATAGTTTACTCCCATCCCTGTGCTCGCAGTAATGCTGTTACATTTATTATGCCATTTCCTGGATAGCATTTATTGTTCTCCAGTGAATAAGGAAATATTTTCTCCATGTGTATCTCAACTCTTACAGCTGGATAGCTGTTAAGTGTGGACACAATACTGCTGGTGTGCGTGGAGAATTTTTGAAATAGATTAATGTGTTTTTGGCAATAGAAGGAAAGAAAGAGAGGATCCGTTCCAAAGAAGGTCAGAAGCCATGGATGGAGAGTCTGGCCTCCATCCAATTTTACGTCTCTGCGCAGCAAAGTTCTCCTTTCTCCCTTAAGACCCGGACAGGTCAGTGGCAACAGCAGCAGCTCTGAATGCCATTCTTCTCCATCCCAACCTGGGAAAATCCTCTTTGGAAACTCCACACTTGATTGCAGAAAATACGACTTCAGCAACAGAGTGGTCAATGCCTGGAATGCTCTACCCAACTCCATTGTTACATCCTCAAACCCTCACAGCTTCAACCTTAAACAGTCTACCGTAGACCTCACCCCATTCCTAAGAGGTCCATAAAGTGCACCAGCATGCTTACCGCCCCATCCTCCTATTCCCGTTTATTTGTATTCATTTCCTTTGTTCAGGTCCATGTTCATACTTATACCTGCTATCTTGTACATGTTTGACAAACTAATAAACTAACTAATTAATTAACTAACTAACTCTAAAGCTGACCTGGCCAAAGTCACTTTGAAGAGTCAGTGTCGCCACACTGGAGCTGAGGGATAGGGAAGGAGGGAAATAGAGAGAGCTGGGGTTTTGTAGCCAAAACAAAATAACTTTCTCCTGGAAACCAAGGACATTCCCACACCTGGTCAGAGAGTGGAGGAGTGATGTTACCAGGCAACCGGATGGCATCGTGATCGGGCCATGTGACTGATTGTTTGGGGAAGGGGAAAAACTTTTACTTTTAATTAGGTGAGAACCTTCAGAGTCGGTTTTCACCAAATCTGTGCCAATATGATCTATCCGATAAAACTATTCTTTGAGGAATCTACTGGCCTCGGAGTTTTGTTTGCTATGGGTCTATTACTTGGAACCCTGACAAAGATATCAGAAGAAGTGCCCCAAAGAGATTTTTGTTGTTAGGATCTCTGATTACGAAATCCAGTCCTTAGAAGCCAGGCATACCACTTCTAGTTAGCAAAAGACGCATCGCTTATAATCAGCAATCTGGAACTAAGGAGACAATTTCTGATGGTCAGGACAATTAATGAGTGGAACAATTTGCTTCCAGAACTTGTGGGTGCTCCAAGAAGAGATTGAAAAACCATTTGTCTGAAATGGCACAAGATTTCCTGCCTGAGCAGGGGGTTGGACTAGAAGACCTCCAAAGTTCCTTCCAATTCTGTTATTATTCTATTCTAGTCTAAAAGATTTGGATATGATCGTCAGCCATCTCTGTGGCCAAATTGATGTGCAATGTTGCAAAAGAAAATAATATGAAATAGACGCCTGGGGAGTGCGCATGGGAATTGAATTTCATTTGAATTCATTCTAAAACTGGCTGTCAGCAAAATTTTGTTTATTCTCCTAGACTCACCCACTGCTTTGGGAATACAGCTCTGGAGTCCCATGCAGGAATACATTGCAAATCCTTGCCATAGAGGGAGACATTCTCAGACCAACATATTCAGGATAAGGAGAGTTTTTTCTGCTTTCAAGAACATTGAGAAGGTCCTCCCAGGTCAGGATTTCACCACCCTCAGAGGCTGCAGGCTCCACTGGTCTCTCTCTCTCTCTCTCTCTCTCTCTCTCTCTCTCTCTCTCTCTCTCTCTCTCTCTCTCTCTCTCTCTCTCTCTCTCTCTCTCTCTCTCTCTCTCTCTCTCTCTCTCTCTCTCTTTCTCTCTCCCTCCCTCCCCCCTCTCTATCTCTGTCTGTCTGTCTGTCTCTGTGCGTATATATACACTCTATTTCGAAGCCATCGAAATAGAGAAACACCCCGACAACATGAATAAACGTGACAATACCTCCTGCCTACCAGACATCTGGAAACCAGCCCTAGTCAACAAACGAACCCCACCCACCACCCAGGTCCTTACAACACAAAAGAACAACGGACACACAGCCAGCACCTCAGCCACACAGGATGATACGAAACAGCCAACCAATCTACAAACAGCAACTCCATCTACCAATCAGGATGCAACTACACAGCCAATCAACCCACTTACAGCAACAAAGCCAGCACTCCACACACCCCCACCAAGATTTATAGAAAGACGACAGCTCCGACCACGCCTTACTTGCGCAAGCACGAAGCCAAAAACACCAGCCTGAAGATGGCGAGTGGGACCTCGCCGAAACATTGCCAAGACAATCTCAATCTTACATGGGAAAAGACCCCACGCCCACATAACAGATAGTAAAAAACTGAATTTCACCACATCCATATCTATCTGTCTGTCTGTCTGTTTATCTATCTATCTATCATCTATCTATCTATCTATCTATCTATCTATCTATCTATCTATCTATCTATCTATCTATCTATCTATCTATCTATCTATCTATGAAATCCAAGAGTTATCTCCTTGTTCACTGGGGCAATAGAAAGTTGGATCAGATGATCTTTCTTTGATTCAGGAGACTTTTCAGCCTAGTCACTTGTACGTTGTCTGCCCATCTAGTTGCCGGGCAATGTCCATGCAGATCTCTCATTTTCCTTCAGGGTAATTCTGGCTTCAGTATTTTTAAAGAACAAAAAAGGAGGAAACAACCATTTATTACGGTAACCTGTAAGCCACCCTATAAATCACCTTATAGGGGAGTTGGGCGACATACAAATTTAATTAATAAGTAAAACAAAATAAAGTTCCTGCCTCTATTATTCCAACAAATCTATTCCTTCCAGAATGGTTGCAACCCTTTCCTTGGCCTCCGGCCCTCACGTTGAAGGCAACCTACGGCTTTTATGTTTTGTTATTTATTTGCTCGACTGGACAAACACAGCTGCTTTTCAGGAATTTGAGAAATCCCTACTCGGCATCAGAAAGGAGTCCGTTTTCCCCCTTCCTTGCTTGCCTGTAACGGAGGTATATTTACAACCAACTGGACCTGCCAGTCAAGACCTTAGTAACTGAGAGCCAGGAATGGGGGTCTTTTGAAAATCACTCATGCTTTGCGACTGCACCGCTTCCAGCCTCTCAGAGGCATCAGGAGGGGGGCATGTAAACATTGTTCTCCTATTCAGTCTTGTACATAAGGGCATTGAGCCCAACAAGGCTCCGAGTTACTCCCGCGTTCCGTTTTCACCAAGATTAGACACCGATATCCTCTCCCGGAGACACACAATCTACCTGGCTTGGTTTTGCTCTTAACAATTCACCACTGTGGATTTTGGCCGGGCCTCTGAACGATGTCATCGGTGGAAACCTCCGTTCAGGAGCGGGGCTGCGCTGTGGGCCTTTAACCCTCCCCCGGGGAAATCAAGGAACCTTCCCTACTCAGCCCCTCATGAATGGCTGGGTTTTATTTGGCAATTAAACTAAAAGATGTAGCTGCTGATAGCTGTGTTTGCATCCAATGCT
Organism: Natrix helvetica; assembly: GCF_964273705.1. Classification (NCBI taxonomy): domain Eukaryota; kingdom Metazoa; phylum Chordata; class Lepidosauria; order Squamata; family Natricidae; genus Natrix; species Natrix helvetica. The sequence continues at coordinate 8,882,203 of NC_138556.1, forward strand.
AACCTCACGTTCCAAAAAGACCTTAGTAAAGAGCTTCATGTGCAGATCACCCACTCTTAAGGGAGTTTTGAGAAGCTACTAAATAGTCTTTGGAAGGAGTGAAATAGAAAAGGCCAAACAAATTTTGATAGAGGTGGTCCTTGGTTTATGACCACTCAGTTGAGACTGTAGTGCAGGGGTCGGCTGTCAGGGAAAAAAAATGCCCTGGGTATCTGAGATCAATGGACCGTGGCTGATTCCCTTCCGCATATCTTTTGAGATATTGAGAAAAATAAAAGTCTTCAAAAATATTCTAATTAATAAACAAACTTTAATAATAAAATAAAAAGTAAATGAAACAGAAAATAACTAATTGTTACATTTTGATAATAAAAGCTACGTCTGCCAAGCTGGCTGCCGAACAAAGAAGAAAGGAATTTAGGAATGTGTAACGCGTGCGCAATAAATCACTTTCAGATAACATTTTGTTTTATGACCTGCTCAATAAAGCTTTCTTAGTTTAACTCTTGAGTGTCAGTTTAGGCAGTTCAGGCCTAGCAAACTTTTTAACATCGTGACACCCCTTCTTTTGCTAGTCTGGGCTGACGTCATCAAATCATCAATTAAGGCACATCTTCTTTCGCAGATACTCGTGTTGATTTGCGGCAAGTGGTTTGTTAAGCATGTCTGCGATCTGATCATGTGTAGAAACATATTGCAATTTAACGAAACCTTGCTTAACTAATTGCTTTGTGTTTTGATAACGAATGTCAATGTGTCTGGACCTAGAACTTGTGAAATGTGACTCAGAAAAATAAACCACAGATACATTATCTTCCATCACAGTGATTGGTCGAATCGGATGTGTCCAGATATCTGTGATCAAAGCATCAAACCACGTTAGAGAATTACAAGCATCTGAAACACAAGCATATTCAGCTTCAGTAGATGAACATGAAACAAAACTCTGTTTTCTCACTTGCCAGTAAACAGGACAACCATTTAGGAACATCATGTAACCAGAAGTGCTTTTGCGTGACTTCTTGTCGCTCGCCCAGTCGGAATCAGAAAAACAAATCAACTTTGGTTGATCAGTGTGTGTTGGTTCTAGCAATAACTTCATGTGTTTAGTGTGTTTCAGGTATTTCAACAACTTCTTAATGCATGACCAATGAAATTGTGTTGCCTTACCTACGTGTCGTGATAAAAGATTAACACTAAGTGCGATGTCAGGTCTGGTCCAACTACTAATGTATAATAGTGAACCAATGACTGAACGATAAAGTGTTTGATCCTCGAACTCAGGACTTGGTTCATGTGTTAAGTTGTGAAAATCTGTTTGCATGGGTGTCTTTGTTGTGCTAGCATCTTTCATGTTGCAATGATGTAGAATGTGGTCAATTTTCTCTTCTTGTGAAAGACTAAACCCCTTCTGTGTCTTTTCAATTTGAACACCTAAATAAGTGCTAATGTGTCCTAAAGATTTTAGTGTGAAGTATCTCTGCAAACTTTTAGCAAAAATCTCACTCATTTTCTTATTTGGACCAATATAAACAATATCATCAACATAAACAAGAATTATCTCATATGCATTGTTAGATCTTTTTGTGAACACGCATTCATCAGTTTCGGACTTAATAAAGCCCATTGAATTTAGTTTGTCAGTAAGACATAAATACCACATTAAACCTGACTGTTTCAGACCATAAAGACTTTTGTTCAGGAACCAGGTATCCCCTTCTTGCTTTCAGAATCCTGGAGGGCTTCTCACGTAGATCTCTTCATCTAGGTCTGCATGTAGATAAGCTGTGTCCACATCAAATTGAAAAACTTCTAAACCAAGAATAGTTGCAGTGGTTAAAGCAATTTTTACACTTTCAGTTCTGACTGTTGGTGAGTAAGTGTTTGTGTAGTCCTCAGGATAATGTTGAGCGAAACCCTGAGCTACCAGTCTGGCTTTGTATAAAGACTCACCATTTGGTTTCTTCTTGATTCTGTAGACCCATTGGGTGCCAATGACTTTCTTGTTTGCTGGAGGTTTTGCAGGTGTGAATACATTAAGTTTTTTTAAACTGTCCATTTTATCCTGCATTGCATCATACCACTTGTCTTGTTCTGAATCAGGAAGCTGTTTGATTTGTGTGAATGTCTCTGGAGGAAGAGTAACGTTGCAAATCAAAGGTAATGGTGACTTTGTCAGTTGCCATGAATAACGTTGTGGAGGGATTCCTTTTGTGGCCCTCTTGGAGCGTCTAGGAACATCAGTCCAGTCTTCTTCTTCTTCTTCATCATCCTCGTCCTCACGTTCGTCGCTAGCATCAGCATCCGCGGCTTGCGAAGACGGAACATCAGGTTGTGAAGAGCTGGTAGAAGGAATATCTGCCTGCGAATTGTCATCAGGCTGCGTGGCATCTGGAACACCATCTCTAGGAAAATAAACTTCAGGATCATTGGAATGAATCCTGGACCAGCCAATGTCTTCCTCAAAATTAGCAGATTGTGAAATGACAATCACATGTTTAGTATCAATGAATTTGAACCATTTTGAATTATCATCAATACCCATAAATCTCAGTCTCTTTGGTCCTTGAGTTATAGGAGTGTTCACCATAGCATATGAACCAAAAATGTGGAGGTTCTTGAGATCAGGCTTGTAGCCATACAGCATGTAGAAAGGAGTTTGATTGATTACACTGCTCCAAGTACGGTTGACAATGTAATTTGCATATTTGATTGCTTCACCCCAGTATGCGTTACTGAGATTGGCATCTTCTAGAAGACAACGCATCATGGTTTGTAGAACCCCTTGTCTTCTTTCTACGACTCCGTTATGAGCCGGTGTATATGGAGCAGATGTCTGATGAAGAATTCCATTCTTACGCATCCAGTCCTGGAAACGCTGAGACATGAATTCTGTACCACGGTCACTCTGGATTCTGGCGATGCGAACTTGGCATTGTGTAGAAACAAACGCTGCAAAGTCTTTAAAGATCTGAAAGGTCTCAGATTTCTCTCTCATAGGATATACAAATCCATATCTAGAATGATTATCTACAATTGTTAAAAAATACTTTCTGCCACCAAGTGTTGGTGGGAAAGGACCCACTATGTCAGTGTGTACCAAATCAAAAATGTGTGTTGACCGGCGTGTAGCGTGTTTTGGAATTGGAGCCGCCTTGGATTTAGCCTTTTTGCAAACGGCACAATCCAAAAACACCTTACACCCCTTTAGATCCAAACCTTTTGCGAACTCCGGCATCTTTCTAAGAACACGGAAACTGGCATGCCCCAATCTTCTGTGCCACTTGTGAATACACCTGGAATGCAAAGGTTTACCAGTTAGTGAATTCTCAACATTAACAGTTTCATGAGGACCCTCAGTCTTGCTTTGAGCAATCTGTTTCTGTTTTCTTTGTTTGTTGGCTTTAGGAGCCTTCGGCACAGTAACGTTTTCTCTCTCTGGGACAACTCTCTCTGGGTTCACGTTGTGCCTTTTTGGAGTTTGCATACTTGCCTGTGCTTGCCCTTTAGGCTTTGGCTTTAAGTAATAAACACCACCAATCAGCATGGTTTCAGCAACAATATCTCCATCTTTAACTAAGTAACTTGCTTTTTCGAGGTGGTGAACCTGGAACTTTAAATCTCTAGACAAGTGACTTTGACTAAGCAAGTTGCTGAAGGTATGTAATAAACATCAGGGATGTGTGTATCGAGCTCTTCAATGTAAACAGTTCCTTTTCCCATAACCTTGCAAGTGTGGTTGGTGAAGGAATACAGTTCTCGATACTCGGGCTCTGGTTCGCCCATCTCTGTGAAAAGTTTCCTTCTGTGGGTAACGTGCACAGCTGCTCCACTGTCTAAAGTCCACAAAAGACGTCTGTCGAACTTTGGATCAGGTTGTGGAACGTTGGTTATGGCCAGTGTCACAAGTGGAGTTTGTGGATCACGCCTTGGACCACGACGACCTTGTCTTCCGCCTCTACCTCTGCCTCTGGAATCTGTTCCTCTGGGCTGGTACGTGACGGGAGCTGGAACTCGTTGGGGACAATCCCGGGTGTCATGTCCCACACGGTTGCAGGTGTAGCATTTTGGCATCCTTGGAGCGTAGCCTCTTCCTCGGAAGGGACGTCTGGCTGGAGCCTTTAACGCTGGAGGCCGTTGCAGATGTGGTGTAGCTAACCTGATAGCTTCGTCTTCCACTAAAAGTCTGCAAACGTGGTTAACTGTGCGTTGAGCAATAGGCACGTAGTTAATCTTTGCAACAGCATCTTTCCATTCATAATTCAATGAGTTAATGATGATGCTAATCATTTGGATATCATCGATTACATGGCCATTTTGTCTCAATTCACTTCTCATTCTTTTCAGTTTGGTCAAATGTCCACCAATTCGTTCACCAGGTTTCAACTTCGAACCATGGAACTCAGACATGAGCAAACATGAGGATTCAATTGAAACGGGCCTGTAGCAATCTTCCAAAATAGCCCAAATTTCTTGGGCAGTTGCATCAGGTGGAAAGATACCTTGGATCTCAATTTCCATTGACATGAGTAAAGTCGTGATTGCTCTGTTTTCGAGGTCTCTTATCGCAGGTGTCCAGGGTTGACGGGGAGGATTAAAAACCATGGAATATGTGCCTTCTCTTCGAAGCAAGAGCGCAATTTCACTGACCCAGGCTTTATAATTCTCTCCTGACTCCTTTAATTTGGACTCACCAGTCAAGGGGGTGACTGTGAATACCTGCTGAGGAACAATTTGTTGCTCTGGTTGCAAATCTGGTTGTTGAACCAGGGGATGCTGGGGTTGCATCATTGGCCTTTGCATGGCAACATCAAATTGGCTTCCTCGAATTCGCCTTTCGCTTTGCCTTTTTCCATCTAGGGAGGATTCGACACCGCCAGGGGGTGGGGGCAAAGTTTGGGCTTCTGTAAAACTCATAGACAGATCTCTAAAAATCTGGTCCAACTGCTTCATCTTTTGCTGTAATAATTTTTCTCCGCCAGCAGATGGCAGTGCAGCTTCACTTTTTGGCTGCCTCACCTTTCTATACGTATGCGGAAGTTCAGTTGACTCAAAGGGACCACGTGACCTCGGTGACGTGTACATGTCTCTTTGTTCTGATTGACCAATGAACTCTGTGGGGTGTGTCTTAGGCTGTTGTTTTGAAGACAAGATGGCGTCCTCAGACATTTTGGGAGTGGGGGAGCTCCTCCTACTTCGCTTTATTTCGTTAAAGCACTCTCTCACCTCCCTAGTATATTTTTCAAACAGCTTTAATCGATATAGATAGCTTTGCATTTCTTGCTCATCATCTGGGGAGATTTCATAAACTTTGCTTTCTGCGTGGGAGGATTTTTTCTCTGCCAGCAGTTGCCGTTTAGACTTTTGCCGTTCGTTAATTGTATCTTGATAATGAGGAAGATTTACTGACCTCAGTCCGTGGATCTTGCCTTCTGTAACTCCTTCCCCCACATCTGGCTCGGCACCTGAAGAATCTTGCTCCTCTGTGTCTGAGGGAATGGATTCTTTCGAGCGCTTTCCATGTCCGTGTTTTTTTCTTTTCTTTCTCTTCTTTGACATGGCTAATTAGCCTTAGTCGGTTATCTTTAGATAGCATGAAGGGAAAATACAGCCATAAATTGTAGCCATCTCAGCTACAACCATCCTCTGCTACCAAGTTGTCAGGGAAAAAAAATGCCCTGGGTATCTGAGATCAATGGACCGTGGCTGATTCCCTTCCGCATATCTTTTGAGATATTGAGAAAAATAAAAGTCTTCAAAAATATTCTAATTAATAAACAAACTTTAATAATAAAATAAAAAGTAAATGAAACAGAAAATAACTAATTGTTACATTTTGATAATAAAAGCTACGTCTGCCAAGCTGGCTGCCGAACAAAGAAGAAAGGAATTTAGGAATGTGTAACGCATGCGCAATAAATCACTTTCAGATAACATTTTGTTTTATGACCTGCGCAATAAAGCTTTCTTAGTTTAACTCTTGAGTGTCAGTTTAGGCAGTTCAGGCCTAGCAAACTTTTTAACATCGTGACATCGGCAACCTTAAACACTCACAGAGCCACAAAGGTCCTAACCGGAAGCCCCCCATTCAATTCTGGAGCCAACCGGAACTCCTGTTCCCCTACCACAGAGTCTCTTCCTAGTGCAGTGTCCTTTTTCATCTACCTGTGCTAACCGAAAGCCCTATCAATTGTAGAGCTGACTGGAAAACCCGTCCCTTGCCATAGAGTCTCCTCTTGGCGCGCTGTGCTTCCCCCTCCAACCGGAAGCTCCTCTCAAAATTGTGGCACCCACTGGTGACAGAGAGCCACAGCAGAGGGATGAAAGAGCCATCCAGAGCTGCAGACTGCTGACCCCTGCTCTAGAGGGTTGAGACTCTGGAAAGAATGCAGAGAAAAGCAACAAAGAGGATTAGGGGACTGGAGACTAAAATGTATGAAGAACGGTTGCAGGAACTGGGTATGTCTAGTTTAATGAAAAGAAGGACTAGGGGAGACATGATAGCAGTGTTTCAATATCTCAGGGGTTGCCACAAAGAAGAGGGAGTCAAGCTATTCTCCAAAGCACCTGAAGGTAGAAGGAGAAGCAATGGATGGAAACTAAATCAAGGAGAAAACTAACCAAGAACTAAGGAGGAATTCCCTGACAGTGAGAACAATTAACCAGTGGAACGCCTTGCCTCCAGAAGTTGTGGGTGCTTAATCACTGGAAGTTTTTAAAGAAGAGACCGGACAGCATTTGTCTGAAATGGTACAGGGTTTCCTGCTTGAGCAGAGGGCTGGACTAGAAGATCTCCAAGATCCCATCCAATTCTGATGTTCTGTGTTCTATGTTATAGTATGTTGAGGACTACCTATATCCACTCCAGAGGATCGTGTCTTCAAGCCTGGGGAGATGCTTCCTTTTGAGAGTTAAGAAGCATTTTTCTTTTAGTTGCTTTTCTCCTTCCTTACCCTCATACTCGCACTCACACTTCCAGATGTGTATCCCCCCCCCCCACAACCAGTTTCCACTTTTAACATCCTCTCTGATGAGAGACAGGACCTCTTTAATTTCCCTTCTCCCTAATTGGCTCTCAGCTTTCCCAGCAATTTCAGTTCATTTCATTGAAATCCATGGCGGGTGGGGAATGGAATAAGTGAAACAAGGCGAAAATCACCCCGTGCCATCGCACATTTTATATAAAAGCGACGTCAGCAGGGAAACTATTTATTGACATGCAACCCTCCCTGGTTGCGGGCAATTTGCACATTAGGACTGGGCCCCCAAAGCATGCCCTTTTCCTCCCTCCGCTCTTTAAATGTGGTTCCAGCATACGATGAATGCCATTTAACATACAGGCTCCTCTTCAATACTTAATCTCAGTGGGAAACAAACATCTGGTCTTGGCAGCTGGGAAGCAGGGATTGTCCTCAATCCTGTCCAAATTATCCAGAGGAGCGATCGTTATGAAACAGTGGGTTAAAGAATCCTACACAGAACGAAGCCAGGGAGAATACACACACACACAAACACACACACACACACACACACACACACGTACACATGTTCTGACTTCCTTCTGCACAATCAGAAAGAAGGACCTTCAGAAAGAAGATGGTGGACTACAGAGGAGGATGGTCCTGACTTTGATCACCAATGACAAAGCTGTGGAGTCAGTCAGACCTGGAAAAATACCATAGAGTCATAGGGCTGGAAGGGCCTTGGAGGTCTTCTAGCCTAGGGGTCAGCAACCTTAAACACTCAAAGAGCCACAAAGGTCCTAACTGGAAGCCCTCCGTTCAATTCTGGAGCCCACCAGAAGTCCGGTTCTCCCACCGTAGAGTCTCCTCCTAGCACGGCATCCTTTTTTCTCTACTTGTGTTAACCGAAAGCCCTATCAATGGTGGAGCTGACCAGAAAAGCCACCCCTTGCCATAGTCTCCCCTCCTGGCATGCCATCTCCTCCCCTCCCCAACCAGAAGCTCCTCTCAAAATTGTGACGGTGACCGGTGACAGGGAGCTGTAACAGAGGGATGAAAGAGTCCCACGCAGCTCCAGAGCTATGGATTGCCATCCCCTGTTCTAGTCCAACAACCTGCCCAAGGCAGGAGTACTTATTCCATCCTGGACAAATAAGCATTGGACAAATACCCAATCTTTTCTTGAAAACCTTCAGTGATGGAGCACCTGCTGTCAAGGTTGAACTGCTTTCCCGCTTTCAAACCTTAATGCTTTTCAACTTGCCAGTGAACTGAGGGGAGGGGAGGGTGAAATAGAATGCTGAGAATGTGTGTGTGGACTGTGAGAGCCTGGCAACTATCAAGGTCAGCACTTGCAGGTGCTTGAGAAAGAGATGGACTGTTCCCATAACAAAAGGACATCTCATAATTGGACAGTGTGATCCCCCAAGGATGGGGAGAAAGGGAAACTATTGTTTTACCAAGCAAGCATTTGTGCGGGAAAACCAGAGCTGGAGTGACGTTGAGTTGCCCAAACCCGCACGGTCACATGACCACCAAGCCACACCTACCCAGCTGGTCATTAAGGCAGAGAACCAGTTGTTAAATTATTTGAATCCCACCACTGTATATGTATATGCATATGTATATGGTATACAGTTTCCTGCCTGAGCAGGAGGTTGGACAGAAGACAGAATGATGTTCCTCACCGCGTACAACAGCTGACGGGTGATATTAACCAATGCTGGCAAAAGGCAACATTGCCCAGTACAACTGAAGGAAGTAGGCTAGTTTAGAGGTATTGGGTGGAGGCCTAGTAGCCTAGTTGTCTTCAGTAACTTAATTTGCAATCTGATGTTGACTTTACTCTGATATGACTTCATTGTGTTTTGCTTCAGTACTTGTTTCTGCCCTTGCTTTCTCCAATTTGACATTCTCCAGATATGTTGGGCTAAATGTCTCATAATTCCCAGATGCCATAACCTGGGCATCTACTTCCATGTTCCATACCATTTTTCTTCCTTAGCAGTTCATTTATCAGCTCGTTGAGGTTCAGTGCTGGTCAAAGAACTTTCTCAAGAATTGCACTTTGATTGGGTAGAAATGTGTCCAGGATCGTATTATTCCTAGCTGGGTTTAAGCCAGGACATTCCAAAACAACCCTGTTTTTCTACATCAATGCAAAAGAAATGCAATTCTTTCTTCCTTCCTTCCTTCCTTCCTTCCTTCCTTCCTTCCTTCCTTCCTTCCTTCCTTCCTTCCTTCCTTCCTTCTTTCCTTTAAAAAAAATCTTCACAATCCCTTGGAGCATTTAATTTAAATTCTTCTAGCATGAAGTCTTTGTCCATGACTTCTTTGTCTACTGATATTTGTGTTGGGAAAGTTACTCGGGGTTTAAACATGATTCCTGAATTGGGCCCAAACTGTATTGGAACAGTAATATAGTCAGTTGAACCCTGTTACGGTAGTCCTCGATTTACAACAGTCCATTTAGTGACCAAAGTTACAACGGCACTTCAAAAAGTGACTTATGACCATTTTTCGCACATACGACTCTTGCAGCATCCCCACAGGGTCTTGTGATCAAAATGATGACACTTAGCAACTGACTCATATTTATGACGGTTGCATTGTTCCAGGATCATGGGATCCCCTTTTGTGACCTTCTGACCAGCAAAGTGAGTGGGGAAGCCAGATTCACTTAACAACCATGTTGTGCTAACTTAACAACTGCAGTGATTCACTTAACAATGGTGGCAAGAAAGGTTGCAAGATGGGGAAAGCTCCCTTAACAACTGCCTTGCTTAGCAACAAAATTTTGGGGCTCAATTGTGGTCATAAATCAAAGACTACCTGTATTTATTTATGAAACATCCTGGAAGAACGAGCTGTGGGCTGGTGAGATGTTTAGAGAGACTCATGGGCAAATCCAAAGTGCTTCAAAAGTTGAAGAATGGTTAAGCCATAACGTAGTTTATTTGGATTTTATTTGAACCGTGATATATGAATTTAGCCATTTGGTGCTTTTCAGAATCTGGTTTTTGACTTGTGAATCTAGACAACTATAGCATATTTAATGTTTCCCTTAGCAAATTTTGGCTTTCCAGGCTGAGTAAACTCAATGATTGTGTGATTCCAAAAATCCAACAAGGCCACTTGGCTTCCTATGGAGTCCATACTAGAAAATAATAAAGAGAAAGGGTTTGGAGGCTTATACAGTAGATAACTATCCACCCTGGTATTAATTTCTAAGAACTTTCCTTCCATCTTTTCTGATCAATATACATTTGACCATGTTTTCTAAGCCTTGAAAATTTGAGCCAAGTTTCTTCCTTGTCTATACTGTAGTTCTGTCTGGCCAGAGAATCAACATTTCCCATCCTTGGCAGTTATGTAGATTTATATAATGATGATTATAATGGAGATTGCATGATTTGTACCCTTGAGTTAGTAGTAAGTACAATTTAACCATTTTCAGCTATTATCAAAGAATGAAACGACGATGACAAATCAACTAGACACAAGGACAATTTCCCCCCCCCCCGAACGCCATCACTCTGCTAAACAAATAATTCCCTCACCACTATCAAACTATTCACTAAGGCTGCATTACTATTACTATTAGTCTTGTCATCATTCCTATCACCCATCTCCTCCCACTTATGACGGCAGGACTGTATCTTTGTTGCTTGTATCCTTACGATTTATATTGATTTTCTCCTGATTGCTTAATTGTACCATATGACTATCATTAAGTGTTGTACCTTATGACTCGTGACGAATGTATCTTGTCTTTTATGTACCATGAGAGCATTTGCACCAAAGACAAATTCTTTGTGTGTGCAATCACACTTAGCCAATAAAGAATTCTATTCTATTCTATTCTATTCTATTCTATTCTATTCTATTCTATTCTATTCTATTCTATTCTATTCTATTCTATTCTATTCTATTCTATTCTATTCTATTCTATTCTATTCTATTCTGTGCTTGCATTTCACATTGTAGGTGTTCATGTCCCTAACCACGAAATGCATTATTTCCAATTTTGACTTTGAAACGTCCCATGCGAAAAAGGCGTGTCCCAAATCCAAGAAAGTTTTGAATGCTTTCAGATGTCCCCCATCTGCCCTACATCTTTCACCAAAGGAAATGATTGGGCGTCATTGGAGAGCTTAAAACCTATTTATGTCTCGCTGGGGCATCCCTTCCACAAACTATGATGACTACGCCTTGAAGGATCTGACCGCTGTTGTTATCGCTTCGTTGTTTAGCTGAGGAGAATTTCTCGATGGAGCAATGCCCCCAGCGTATCTGCTTCCATTTTTCTTGCTTTAAAGAGCGATAAATCTGTCTTCGCAAAAAAAAAACCCAAACCAACCATTAAGCTCTCGCAATAAATCCGTCAGTGCCACGACAGCAGACACCTTGCATAACTTCTCATTCTCAAGCTTCTTCCGTGTTGCTGCATTTTTTTCTGGACATTCTACCTGTCCGTAAAAACAAAGATTGCGAGTGACCTTTCATCCTATAGCTGTGGAAGCCTCCATAATTCATACAGCATGTTAGCACATTTGCTTTGCGCTGGTCCCTACATTTCCTTCCCCTTCCCTAGTGACAGGAGAGGCTTCCAAACTGCTTTGCAAAAGCACAGCTTTTCAAAATTTGGAACCATGTTGTTACATATGTCGACAGCCACAAGACGATTGTATGTACGAAAATGGAAGGAGGCTTCGATTCCTGCTGTGGATGAATGCTTGCAAGATGTTGATGGGGTTGATGGCCGGAATGGCAAAATGAACCCCTTTGATAAAAGCAAAGAACATGAGTACATATCGGCATGGGGCCAGGCGCCAAAGGCCAGGGCCACACGTGAAGTTCCCGTTAAAATATTTAAGATTTAACAGATTAACAGAGTTGGAAGGGACCTTATAGGTCATTTAGTCCAACCCCCACCCCTGCCCCTGGCTCACCGAGGAGACCCTACACTGTTTCTGATAAATGGCAGTCCAATCTCTTCTTGAAAGTCTCAAGTGAGGAAGCTCGCACAACTTCCGAAGGCAACTTCTGTTCCAAAGGTTGATTGTTCTCACTGTCAGAAAATGTCTCCTTATTTCTAGGTTGAATTTCTCCTTGGTCAGTTGCCATCCGTTATTCCTTGTCTGGCCTTCAGGTGCCTTGGAAAATAGCTTTACCCCCTTCCTCTCTGTGGCAGCCCCTCAAATATTGGAAGACTGTTATCATCTCTCCCTTGGTCCTTCTCTTCACTAGACTAGCCATGGCCAGTTCCTACAACCGTTCTTCATGTGTTTTAGTCACCAGTCCCCTAATCATCCTAGTTACTCTTCTCTGCACTCTTTCTAGAGTCTCAATGTTTTTGTAATGTGGTGACCAAAACTGGATGCAGTACTCCAAGTGTGGTTTCAGTAGGCTTTATAGAGTGGTATTAGTATCTCACTTTATCTTGATTGTATCAATCTGTTAATGCTGCTTAGGATTGCATTGGCTTTTTTGGCTGCCGCTGCACACTGCTAGCTCATACCATGTTTTCCCGAAAATAAGACAGGGTCTTATTTTCTTTTGACCCCCGCAATAAGTGCTTGGCCTTATTTTCGGGGAGGTGTTATTATTTTTGAAGTGCAGAAGGCAACAAGCAGGGTCACCTCATTGTTGCTGCTGTGTTACAACATTTTCAGGGAGGGCTTATTTTTGGGGCAGGGCTTATTTTAGTGCATGCGCTCAAAAGCCTGATTGGGCTTATTATATTATTTTCAGAGAAATAGGGTATTTTTGTTACTTGTATTTCCTCACAGAGATTGCTTCTGAACTTCCTGCTTGATGTAGAGAAGAAATGAAGCCCTGTCTTTGGGTTTTAACTGAGTAAGACTGGTAGATCTTTATATAAATGGCTTGATCATATTATTATGAAAAAGGCAAAAAGTTGTGATTTGATGCGAATGCCTGATTTTCTTGTAACAGGGAGAGTCGGAAGTCAATTCTTCTTTTTCTTTTCCCCCCTTCCTTTTCCTCATGTCCCCTTTTCCTCCCCACTGCCTTCCTATTTACTTCGTGCTTTGTATCTAACATTATTATTTTTTTATAACTCAATAAAAATGTTAATGCAAAAAAAAAAGCATTGCCCTTTTTTGTTTTTGGTTTGCATTTGAGTTTTTGGGCATTTGACAATCAATATATAGGGATGTTATTTAGCTAGTTCGGTCTGGTTTGTGTGAACCAGTTGTGATTTTTTGTTTTTGGCTTTTCCTGAGAGGGGCCGTGATGGGCTGTGCACAAAAACCTGCCAATTCTCTCTGGACAGCCCAAATTCTGTGCTTGGAGTAATCATATTGTTATTGGATTGCAGAAGAGATTTCATTTCCTTTAAAGCAAGTGGGGGATATATGTATGTAAATGAAGACTCAACAATCCAGGCCAGTGGTGGGATTCAATTTTTTTTACTACCATACTGTGCCCATGGCTTGGTGGGCATGGCAAGGACCATTTGTCTGAAATGATATAGGCAGGAAACCTAGGCAGGGGGTTGGACTAGAAGACCTCCAAGGTCCCTTCCCACTCTGTTATTCTATTCTATTCTAAGTCACGGTGTTGGCTTTGCTTAATGTCTGTTCATGGTCACATACCATGTGAATCCATCATATATTTTTCTATTGTTTGCTAAACCAATGACAACAGATTGGCTTCATGTAAGATCAAGACCACAGAAACATATGATGGTTTCTTAGGAGAACCAGTCAAAGAAGATTCTCTATTTCAGAGGGACTCTGTCTGAAGAATAAAAAATTACCTGAGCTGTAATATGTCTTATTTTGCTTGTATAAATACAGAATAATAATCTCCTATTAACAAAAATTAGAAGGAATGAATTGTAATTCAGTTCTTAAAATAGAATACAATAGAATAGAATTCTTTATTGGCCAAGTGTGATTGGACACACAAGGAATTTGGCTTTGGTGCATATGCTCTCAGTGTACATAAAAAGAAAAAAATACATCAAGAATCATAAGGTACAACACTTAATGATAGTCATAGGGTACAAATAAGCAATCAAATCATATTAGGAAACAATCAATATAAATCGTAAGGATGCAAACAACAAAGTTACAGTCATACAGTCATAAGTGGGAGGAGATGAATGATAGGAACGATGAGAAGACTAATAGTAATAGTAATGCAAACTTAGTAAATAGTTTAACAGTGTTGAGGGAATTATTTGTTTAGCAGAGTGATGGCATTCGGGGGGAAAACTGTTCTTGTGTCTAGTTGTCTTGGTGTGCAGTGCTCTATAGCGTTGTTTTGAGGGTAGGAGTTGAAACAACTTATGTCCAGGATGTGAGAAGTCAGTGGATATTTTCACAGCCCTCTTTTTGACTCATGCAGAATACAGGTCCTCGATGAAAGGCAGGTTATTTTTTACGCAGTTCTAATTATCCTCTGAAGTCCGTCTCTGTCTTGTTGGGTTGCAGAGCCAAACCAGACAGTTATGGAGGTGCAGATGACAGACTCAATGAATCCTTTGTACAACAGAATCAGCAGCTCCTTGGGCAGTTTGAGCTTTCTGAGTTGAATCTCAGTCTGAGTTCTTCGGGCATGGATTAACTTGGAGAAAATAGCATTTACGTTTCAAAAAGGAATGTTGCTTAGTTCAGGATTTATAGGTAGTGGATTGGAATTTGACATAGATCCTAATTTTGTCTTAAATCAGTTAATATCTTATCTCTGAAAAGTCAAGCAAAAGTAGAAAAATAGAGGACCATCACAGTTTAAGTGGTGTAAGTGTTCTGAAGATTGACAACTGCATAACCTGTGTGAAGTTACTGCTCTCCAACACCTTAGTTTTATCTGATACAAAATTACTATTGGGTGATGAAGAATAATATGAAAAGCATTTGTCTTAATATGTGTTGAAATGTTGAACAAGGGCTTTTATTTGGAGTTTGGTCATTTATCATGTTTATTGAGCAGTCTACATTCCATACATGAATTATTTGTAAAAAAATAAATAAAGGTGGGATACAAATAAAGAATGGAATGGAATGGAATAGAATAGAATAGAATAGGAATAGGAATAGAACTCAATTCATTATTGGCCAAGTGTAATTGGACACACAAGGAATTTTTCTCCGGTGAAGAAGCTCTCACTGTACATACAAAGCAACAGAGTGATAAGTCATAGATAATAAATCATAAGATACAAACAACAATTGATACATTATAATATACCAATAGGAGAAAGTAGTAGGAAAGATGAGAGATGAGAGATGAGAAGGATGAGAAGATGATAAAGATGACAAGATTAATAGTAATACAGCCTACTACGAGGGAGAGAGAGAGAGAGAGAGAGAGAGAGAGAGAGAGAGAGAGAGAGAGAGAGAGAGAGAGAGAGAGAGAGAGAGAGAGAGAGAGAGAGAGAGAGAGAGAGAGAGACCCAAATGGGAGTGGTGTCTTGGCCAAGCCAATGAGTTGTCCATTTTTCCATTAGCCCCAGAGTAATAGAAGGGAAACATAAAATGGGACGCAGTGGCTCAGTGGCTAAGATGCTGAGCTTGTCAATCAAAAAGGTCGGCAGTTCGGCTGTTTGAATCCCTAGCGTCGCGTAATGGAGTGAGCTCCCGTTACTTGTCCCAGCTTCTGCCAAGCAAGCAGTTCGAAAGCATGTAAAAATGCAAGTAGAAAAATAGGAACCACCTTTGATGGGAAAGTAACAGCATTCCATGTGCACCACCCCCTAGAGTCGGGAACGACTAGCAGATATGTGTGAGGGGAACCTTTACCTTTAATAGAAGGGTAACTCACGGTGAAAGCTGAAATAAATGTCAGGACAACGTCTATGGAGGTTCTCAATCTTCCAGGTCATGGTTGTTTAACAAAAGGTAACTAGACTTTACTCGTCGTTGTTGTTTTCCTTGAAAACATTTTGCTTCTCCTCTAAGAAGCTTCTTCAGTTCTGTCAGGGCAATGCAGCACCGTCGTTCCCCATTTCAACTGCAGCCCTTGGATTAATGCAACCATAATCAAACCAGAAACCTACCATCCTGGGCCCAACGTTTGGGAAGCCAGGCTCTGCCTGTCACAAGCCAGGACAAAGGGTGAATGATGGAGGAGTAAAACCTCCTTAAAAAAACCTTGGTCCAGCTGGCCCAGCTGATAGCCCCTCGTAAGGGCCCCTTTCCAGGGTTACAGGAGAAGACGGTCAACGGTTTTGAAGGTGGAAGAGGGCTCTATGCCCTAACGGCAGATAAAGCGGCAGAACCATCTTCTAGGAGAAGGGAAACTCTGATTACAAACCTCCACTGCCTTGTGATTATATCCACTACTGGAAAAGGCTTCCAGAGTCAACCTCCAGGCAAAATACGGAGCCGGAGTCCCGGAAGTAGTTCGTGACTGTATACAACCACGTTCTGGTAACTCCTGTGAAGCAGCTGGAACCAAACATAGCGGCTCAGCCATTCCACTGGACTATTTCAGTGACGTGGAGAGGGGGGATCTGCTGCTTGGGTAACAGTCTATCCTCCATATTAATTTACCCAGGCCTCATGCTCTGGAGAGGACACTCCACCTTTGACCTCTTTCCAGAGCACAATACCATGATCTTTTGAGACTGAAGGATGCCAATGCCAATCAAACCAGATTGTCTGTTTCCTGTCACTTTTGCTACTCCATGTCAACTGGAATTTCTGAGAAGGGAAGGGAAGGGAACTATTGAAAAGATTATTCTCTTTCAGTAACAACTCTCTATTTTTGCTTGGGACCTTAAATGATAGGGCACCTCCAATCAATTATGTTGGGAGGAGGACAAGGCATCCTTATCTAGGCACATACTCAAACACATACACACAGCCTCTCACAGACAGTTACCCAGAAAAATGAGATGAAGGCAATATTGAACATATTAAAAACTAGTAGACCACAAAAGGCTTTCATCTTATTTTAATTGAAGCTAGAGGCCCAGATCTAAAGAAATTGACTAGGATACCTGTGCCAGACCAGTGTGTCTTGAGACTTCATAGGAGACGTGAAGAAATCATATTTCACAGGCACAAAGCCCAGATTATGTTGAGTCCGCATCAAGAAATGAAGTTTAAATTTCATAAAAGTTTTTTTTAAATAGTTCTGAGTTTTTTCTTTTTCACCTGGGTAGAAAGCTGCCTCCTTTTTTGCATTTTCTTCACAGTTTATGATTCTAGTCCTAATTTAGTATTCCATCTGTATTTTTTTAAAAAAATCTAGATAGATAGATGATAGATAGATAAATAGATAGATAGATAGATAGATAGATAGATAGATAGATAGAGACAGAAAGAGAGTTAGAGATAGATAGATAAATAGATAGAGATAGAGAAAGATAGAGTGATAGAGAGAGATATATAGATAGAGTGATAGAGATATATAGATAGAGTGATAGATATAGATAGATACATATAGATATAGATAGATAGACAGAGGAAGAAAGAAAGAAAGAAAGAAAGAAAGAAAGAAAGATAGATAGATAGATAGATAGATAGATAGATAGATAGATAGATAGATAGATAGATAGATGATAGATGATAGATGATAGATGATAGATATAGATACAGTGCATTCAGAAAGTATTCAGACCCCTTCACTTTTGTCACTTTTGTTATGCTTCTGCCTGATTCTACAGTTGCTGAAATTCATTTTTTCCTCATTAATCTGCAATCAGTACTCCAAAACGACAGTGAAAACAGAATTTTTTAAATGTCTGTAGATAGATGATAGATAGATAGATAGAGACAAATAAATAAATAGATAGATAAATAGATGATAGATAGATAGATGATAGATAGATAGATAGATAAATTGATAGAGATGATAGATAGATGATAGATAGATAGATAGATAGATAGATAGATAGATAGATAGATAGATAGAGATGATAGATAGATAGATGATAGATAGATAGATAAATTGATAGAGATGATAGATAGATAGATAGATAGATAGATAGATAGATAGATAGATAGATAGATAGATAGATAGATAGATAGATAGATAGATAAATTGATAGAGATGATAGATAGATGATAGATAGATAGATAGATAGATAGATAGATAGATAGATAGATAGATAGATAGAGATGATAGATAGATAGATGATAGATAGATAGATAAATTGATAGAGATGATAGATAGATAGATAGATAGATAGATAGATAGATAGATAGATAGATAGATAGATAGATAGATAGATAGATAAATTGATAGAGATGATAGATAGATAGATAGATAGATAGATAGATAGATAGATAGATAGATAGATAGATAGATAGATAGATAGATAGATGGATGATAGATAGATAGATAGATAGATAGATGATAGATGATAGATAGATAGATAGATAGATAGATAGATAGATAGATAGATAGATAGATAGATAGATAGATAGATGATAGATAGATAGATGATAGATGATAGATAGATAGATAGATATAGATAGATAGATAGATAGATAGATAGATGATAGATAGATAGATAGACAGACAGACAGACAGACAGACAGACAGACAGACAGACAGACAGACAGACAGACAGACAGACAGACAGACAGACAGACAGACAGACAGACAGACAGACAGACAGATAGAGTGAGTATGAGAGAGGTAGAGATGAGACAGAGACAGGCATCTAGGACAGGCAAACAGCCAGATAGATAAACACATGCACTTCGTATGCTAAATAACTTTAATATCATTTTGCTAACAGCAAACAGCAGCAAAACATACTTAAAGTGATATAAAGATAACATAATAGAAATAATATTCAGGTTTAATATTCATTAAAATGTGGGAGGGGGAAAAACCTCTGATAGTTACAAATCAAAATAATCCCTCGTCACTCTTGTGACTTTTCAAATGTAATATCCCTCTTGGGGAGATGCTGAGCGAATGATTTTAAGTCTTGTGCTGATACGACTGTCACTGTACCATCTCTATCTCCCAACAGGAAATAAACATTAGAAATAGATTTGAAGACTTGGTCCCTAAAATTAGCAATCTGGTATGAATGAAGGAACTTGAGATATGAAATTTGGCCCTTGTCCAGAACAAAGAATTTCTGCTTCTTCTAAAACTCCCGCAAGGATTTGGGGGAGAGCGAGAATGAGAAAGGGAGAGAGAGTAAGATCCATCAAGCTCCAATACTCCCCATAAATGATCTCATTTTATAAATAATGGGAGGAAAAAAACAATACATTCAATAGGAATGAGATTAGAGCAGAGGAAGGGAGGAGATGAATGACCAGTCTCAGGAATGTCTGGGCGTTATTCAAAAGAAGATAAGTTTGATCCTAAGAGGGTTTTCTCCAGAACAGTTAAGGATGAACTAAAATAAGAAAGGCGAGAAAGAGACATTCTGCTGAAATGGCTACATTATCTCTTGGCAGAAGAATGAACTCCATTGTGTGAGATCAGCACATTAAGGCCAGTGATGGGATTCAAAAAAATTTACTACCAGTTCTGTGGGCGCGTCTTTGTGGGTGTGGCAGGGGAAGGATACTGCAAAATACGCATTCCCTCCCCACCTCACTAACCTGCTTTCCAGCTCCGTCCTCCTGTTCAGGGCAACAAAAGAAAATCAGCTGGGAGGCAGCAGGGGCGGGGCCAGCCTATTTGCCGGTTCTCCAAACTACTCAAAATTTCTGCTACCGGTTCTCCAGAACCTGTCAGAACTGGCTGAATACCACCTCTGATTAAGGCTATTGGGGTTCCAGTTCTGATACAGGGATGATGTGCTTTGGTGCATGCGCCAGTGGTGGGTTCTTACAGGTTCGGACTGGTTCAGCCATACCACGGTAGTGGTATGGCAGCCTGGGTTGCTGGAATCGGCAGCGACCCAGGCCTGCCATGCCCGTGAACTGGTTCCCGTTCTCTTCTGCTGTCGCTGGCATGTTTCTGCGTATGCGCAGAATAGTTTTCAGTCAATTGCGCATGCACAGCAATGCCCGGTGGATGCACACATGAGCGAAGCGAGCAGAGAGCGTGCAAAATGCCCTCTCAGGAAACTGGTAGTAAACTGGTTAGGAACCCACCACTGGCATGGGATCCACCACTGATTCCCGGGATCAGGTTTTGCTAACATCAACACATAAAGCTGGTGTGTGTGTCTACCTGTAGGGCTTGATTCTACAGACAGGACACCACACAAGGTTACTTTGTTACTGCACTTCTTCCAAAAGCACAGAAGGCTGGAAGCCAGGAAGAAAGATGCCTTCCAGGTGTGTCGGGACCACTGTCTCAGATGTGTTGGGAGCACAGCTCCAAGAACTTGGCTGGGAAGAAGGGAGACATGTTAGGTCTCCGAATCTTCAAATGAGATCTTAGGAAGGAAGCTCTCTGATTATGTAGCACAACAATAAAATGTATATTTATTACAGCCAGGTGTACAACACTGAATTATGTCTTTGTTGCTTGTGCTCCTACAGTGCATTTCAGCATGTCAATTAAAGATATCTTAGGTTTCCTTCCTCCCTCCCTCCCTTTCCTTTTCCCTCCCCTCCTATTTCCTTCTTTCTTTCCTTCCTTCCTTTTCCTTCCTCCCTCCCTCCCTCTCCTTCTCGCCCTCCTCCTATTTCCTTCTTTCCTTCCTTCCTTTCTTTCCCTCCCTCCTCCTCTTCTTCCCTCTCCTTTTCCCTCCCCCTATTTCCTTCCTTCCTTCCTTTTCCTTCCTCCCTCCTCTTCCTTCCTCTTCTTCTCCCTCTCCTCCTCCTATTTACTTCCTTCCTTCCTTCCTTCCTTCCTTTCTTTCTTTCTTTCTTTCTTTCTTTCTTTCTTTCTTTCTTTCTTTCTTTCTTTCTTTCTTTCTTTCTCTTTCTCAACTGCCCATTGCACTATTTTACTTCCTTCCTTCCTTCCTTCCTTCCTTTCTTTCTTTCTTTCTTTTTTCTTTCTCAACTGCCCATTGCACTTTTGTGATTCTGGCTGGCTGACACTATTTTAAAAAAACACAGCAAAACCAAAAGCAAATAAGCCAATAAAACACAAGCAGTGGGAATATGCAATTCGTATCCCTCAATCAGCTCAGCTACTTAGTGGACTCTACATCCCACCTGGAGCCTCCAGCATCATGGCAAAGCCCTGTGTTCTGATATTTTCCCCCAGGCAGATTCTCTTCCCTTCTCCCTCTGGAAACTAAAGGGAAGGGGAAATGGATAATTGGCAGGCCAGATGTCTCCTAGAGCCTCGGTGGCACAGTGGTTAGCGTGCAGGACTGCAGGCTATTTCTGCTGCCTGCTGGCTGCCTACAATTTGGCAGTTTGACTCTCACCCGGCTCAAGGTTGACTCAGCCTTCCATCCTTCTGAGGTGGGTAAAATGAGGAGCCAGATTGTTGGGGGCAAGAGGCTGACTCTGTAAACCACTTAGAGAGGGCTGTAAAGTACTGTAAAGCGGTATATAAGTCTAAGTGCTATTGCTATTGCTTGATTCCAGTTCCAGATCAACTGAAAAGGGTGGACTATGAGAACAATCACTAATGAAGAAGTATTGCAAAAATCAGATTTACAACACCTGTTGAAAACTGTGCATGAATGTTGAATGTGGCTTGTTGACATGTCTTACATTTGAAAGACTAGTCTCCTAAAATTACACTACGTCGAATACCTCCTGAAGGAAAGAGACAACACAGCAGTTTCAGAAATCCTGGTGCCAAACACTTATGGAAGATCTCCAGATTATTGATGTCCTTTGGGACAATGTTGAAGATGCTGTGAATGATTGAAACTGCTAGAAAACACTTGCTGCCCGAAGTGGTCTACACAGAACCTCATCATGTCGATGACGAGGAAGAGGTCTGGTTATAAAATTGCTCCATTGCATCCCACCTACTATCTGGAGTTAAGGTGTGGTTGGACAGCTCCCATACTATTTTGGCAACTTTGCCACAAATCCATTTGTTGTCTTGCTGGACAGCTCCCTGGAGAAGATCCCATCCTTCTGCATTAGTATCTATGGAGATTCTCAGCCCTTCAGATCCTGGTTGTGCCAAAGGTGCTATTTCAAGAGGCAACTGGACTTTCTGGTTTTTCTTTGAAGTCATTTCGCTTCTCATCCAAGAAGCTTCTTCGGCTCTGTATCGTTAAACGTCAATGGAGATTCTCAGTCCTCCAGATCATGGTTGTCCCAAAGGTGCTATTTGAAGAGGCAACTGGACTTTCTTTCTTTTTTCTTTGAAGAGAAATTTGAGACCCAAATTTCTGTTGCTGAGCGAGACAGTTGTTAAGTGAGTTTTGCCCCAATTCAGGACCTTTCTTGCCATAGTTGTTAAGTGAATCACTGCGGTTGTCAAATTAGTGACATGGTTTTAAAGCAAATCTGGCTTCCTTGTTGACTTTTCTCGACAGAAGGTCACTAAAGGTTGCTGCCTGACGTGACCCTGGGACACTGATCTGTCATAAATACATGCCAGTTGCCAACACCTGAATTTTGATCACATGATTATGGGGATGTTACAATAGTCGTAAGTGTGAAAAATGATCATAACACACTTCTTTCAGTGCTGTTGTAACTTTGAACGGTCACTAAATGAACTGTTGTAAGTCCAGGACTACCGGTATTTTTTTCAATATTTCACTACCATTAACCAAATTATTTGCCAGGGTTCCAAGTATTAGATCCATATCAAGCAAGTGGATTCCTCAAATAATAGCTTTCTTGGCACATATCATATTGGCACATATCTGGTGAAAACCGACTCTGAAAAGTCCCACAGTTTTTCACCTAATTAAAAGTTTTCCTCTCAACCTCAAACAATCAGTCACATGGTCCAATCAAAGCGCTGTCTGATGGTCTGGTGACATCACTCCTCCTTTCTCTGGCCAGAAGGGAAAACGTCCTTGGTTCCCAAGAGAAAGTATTTCATTTTGGCTGCACAACCCCAGCTATCTCTAATCCCCCTCTCCCTATCCTTCAGCTCCAGTGTGGCAGCACTGAGACTCCAAGATGGCTTCAGCCAGGCCAGCTTCAGGGTTGACATTATTAATCTAACCAATACAAGTTTTAAAGAGGAAAAGAAAGGGGGAGAGAGAGAACTTCTGGCAGAAAAAAGTCTAGTCCACTGAGTCTCAACCTTTCCTTCACCATGGAGAAAATACCTTTTGTGGCTTCGGACTGTCAAGCTTCAAAATGCACTTTTGCTATTGCAACCATCATCACTTCTCAGCTTGCCAAGGAACCTGGGGTGGGGGAGATGGAATGTAGGCTCCAGACATCAAGAAGACAGCCGTGAGAACCAAGGACACCGGCAGGTGTTTGCCAGAACCAAAGACTTCCCCATAACAATATAATGTGACTCAATTGGACAATGTGTTCTGGTCTAATAGGGAGAGGGGAAATCTATACTTTAATTAGGTGGGTTTGTGCGGGAATTAGTTAGATCTGATTTTGCACTCATCTGTGCCGAAATGATGGACTCAATAAAGTTTTGCATTAAGAGATTGGATTGCCTTGGCCGTGCTTGATTTGGTTGGGTTCGTCAGTCGGAACGATGACACGGACCCCCAAGACTTAACTCAAGATTTAAATCATAACATTTCTCCAACCCTTCACGGACCCTCTGTGATGACATCATGGGCCCCCGGGGTCAGCGGACTACTGGTTGCAAACAACTGGCCTAGCCTATTTCTTGCTATTTGTGTCATCAACTTCCGAGTGATTACTCAAAAGTGTCTTTCCCTTCTTACAATCGTGACAATATCATGGCCACGCAAATCTCTTCCATCTCAGACTTTCAAATGCAGCCAGGCCTCTATCACCTAACCTGAAACAGATGGACTTTTTCTTGCTAGTCTTATTCTGCCGTTAGGAGGGTGGTTTTTCTTTCTTTCTTTCTTTCTTTTTTTTTTTTGCTGCCCTAATCAGATTTGGGGAGGTATGCCCTGGAAGAATTTGCACATGTATGCTTGTGGTATGTGAGACAAGTAAAGGCCGAGTACATCCATGGCAGCGATACAACCATCAATCCCTTGGGTCAACATTGGAGTGCATCCAAAATATAATGGAGTGATGGATGTAATGATTCCCTCTAGGATTGCATCACTGCCTTCAAACTGAGTCATGGCATGGAAAGTTAGGAAAACAAGTCAGAATTCATTACAGTGTGTATGATCAAAGCTGCGGCAGCCTTCACACACTCCTCATATTCATATTTTGCGGGGAGCCTAGGTGTATATCAAGCCAGTCACAAATCTTAAGCACATCTGGATAGCCCTAAGAAGAGCGTAAATGTTTTATATAGAGTAACGCACGTCCCAAAAAACCAACATTAATTTCAAGGAAGTACCAGTACGTCTAGTCTGTGAAAAGAAGGACTAGGGATGACATGATAACAGTGTTCCAATATTTGAGGGGCTGCCACAAAGATGAGAAGGGTTGCCTTATTTTCCAAAGCACCCAAAGACAGGACAAGAAGCAATGGATGGAAGCTAACCTAGGAGAGAAGAACTAAGGAGAAATTTCCTAGCAATGAGAACAATTAACGAGTGGAAGGGCTTGCCTTCAGACGTTGTGGGTGCCCCATTGCTGGAGACTTTCAAGAAGACACTGGACAGTCATTTATCTGAAATGGTATAGGGCCGTGCTGGCAAACCTATGGCATGCATGCCACAGGTGGCACATGAGCCGTCACCCCAGCTCAGTTCTGTATGTACGTGCATCTCCCACCGGCCAGCTAATTTTGGGGTCTCTGCAGCGCCTGCGCATGTGGGAGACATGCGTGCATGTGGGGGAGTCATGCATGCATGCGTTGGGGCAGGGCGTACACGGGGGGTGTCTCATGCATGCATGGGGGGGACCGGGTGCACATGCTGGGGGCATGCATTGCATTATGGGTATGCATGCATGCTTTCAGCACTCAGCGCCCTAAAGGTTAGCCATCACTGGTAAAGGGTCCTCTGCTTGAGTAGAGGGTTGAACTAGAAGATCTCCAAGGTTCTTTCCTTCCAACTGTGTTGTTAGGGATGTAATTCTAGGCTTGGCTTGGCAATGTATATAAACTATGATTGTAACAAATGTATCTGTTACTTTAAATGCTGAAAAGATGTAATTGGTTTGTTACCTCACGCAGCCATAAGAGGGAGCCAGAATGACTGTTAGCTCTCTGTTTGTTAGACGCTGTTCGGTGTATTGTGAGGTACTGTGGTTTGCTACTGTTAGCTGTTTTGTGTGCTAAACTGACTATTTGATAACTGAATGACTGAAACATGTATGACTTGGACTGTTAACCGCACTCTGAATACCTCTATATTTCCACATAGTAAACTACTATATTTTATACTATTCAGTGTCCCTGTATGCTGGTTTGGGCATGTTCTTCCATACCATTCTCATTACGCTTCTCTGCACACTCGCTCTCCTAACGGGGAGCTTACTTACTTAACATGTGTTATTCACATTTTATGTTCTGATCTGACATTTCCAAAATGGTTTACCCATTTTCAATGGACTCTGGGCCATTCCAGAATTGTGTGTTTATTTTATTTTTATTTTTTTGTAGACAAAAAACATTTTCAGAATAGTCATTTCTAGAGACGAAATAGAACTTGGCACGCCTCAGAATTTGGATTTGGTACTGTGATCTGCAGGTATTTTGAATCCTGCTTCTTTTTACACAAAACCCCTTGTTGATAGATCTTTCAGGCATGAGCCTTCCTTCCCACAAATGCAGATTGTTTTCAATCCTTTTTTTCCTCGTGTTCCCTGTGTGGCGCTGAAAAAAAAAAGAAGAAAAACTCAATGGGCTGTGAACAGAAGAGGAGAAAATGTTAGCTGCTTTTTCATTGCTTAAAATTGCTCTGTTGTGCCCTGCTTGAAAAGGGCGCAACGTTGCAAAAATTAAAAGGTTAAAAAAAATGAAATAAAGAGATCTGTGTTCCCATATATTTCTTTTTCTCCCAGCTACCTGGGAGACAGCCTTTTGGGCAGGGGTCCTCAAACTTTTTAAACAAGGGGCCGATTTATGGTCCCTCAGACTACTGGGGGGGGGGGCTGGACAGACTGGGTGGGCGTGGCTAGGTGGCCATGTGACTGGGCGGGTGTGGCTAGGTGGTCATGTGTCTTGGTGGGCGTGGCTAATATAGCAGTCCATTTTGCCGTTGTTTTTGCTGTCCTTGCCCCTCTGCTACTCACCCACGGGCCCTGGGGCATATGGTTGTGAAAAATATCACGAAAGGCCCGGTTACCAGCTTGTTTCTCATAAAAACTAACTGGCATGTGTGTCAGGCCTGCCGAAGTTCCTTTAAGAATCTTTGGCCTGCCACACTTTCTTATAATTTCCTATGTGTTTCATTAGTGTAGCAATTGGGAGGGGGGAATAGAAAGGAGTAGGATTGTGGAATGTATTGTTGTCATTCTTTTCTAGAAGCTCAAGGTCATCTTTTGTCTCTGCAACTCGACACCTGACCGGAAGCAGAGGGGTGTAGATGCCAGCGTGGAAGATGATGATTGGAACATGTGATGGATTATGGGGAGTGGGGATAAGATCATGAACTTTCAACTGGGGGAACCCACAGGATGTAAAATAGAGTTGAAATTTCATAGCATAAGGCCAACATGTCTGTCTTATTAAATTGGAGCTTTAAGGATGACTTTGCCTCAGAAAATGATTTAATTCTGCATGATATTTGGAATGCTGACATTATTTCAACAGTGCAACAGTTTCCTGCTGCAACAATGGCCACTACATAATATTCAAAGAGAAGCAAGAATATAGTAGGGAGTCCTTAACGTACCATCATTTCGTTAGCAGCCATTCAACATTTCAAGGACACTGATGTTGTCCCAGCAACTCCAGCGATCAAAATCCAAAAACCCTTGGCAACCAATATGTATTTATAAGAGTTGCAGCATCCCAGGGTCATGTGATCAATGGGACAAGGGGACTGTCTTAACGACTGCATGATTCACTTAGCAACTGGCAGGGGTTAAGTTAACAACCATGGCAGAAAAGGTTGTAAAATCCTGTGCAGCTCACTTAATTGCCAACTTTGCATAGCAACCTAAATTTTGGTCCTCGCTGGGGCAAAGGTTGAGAACTACCTGCAAAGAGTAGTTCTCCAATGTGGCGATCAAAGAACAAAGGCGAAAAGATGGACTTGGTTTGAATGAACCACGAACTAAGACTCAGGCATGGAGTTGTGGTTCTTTGATGGTGGGACTCAAGCTGGCCTTGATAGGAGGACTTTAATTTCTTATTTTATTTTTATTTCTTACTTTTTTATTTTATTTTTCTTCCCATCTTCTCTCTCACATCTCCTCATCTCCTCACCTTTTTAGCCTCTGATCTTTCCTATTACCTTCTCCTATTGGTATATTATGATTTATCAGTTGTTTGTATCTTATGAGTGCATCTATGACTTATCACTAGTTGTTGTTTGTATGTACACTGAGAGCTTCTGCCCAGAGACAAATTCCTTGTGTGTTCAGTCACGCTTGGGCAGTAAAGTTCTCTTCTCTTCTCTTCTCTTCTCTTCTCTTCTCTTCTCTTCTCTTCTCTTCTCTTCTCTTCTCTTCTCTACTCTACTCTACTCTACTCTACTCTACTCTACTCCCCTTCTCTCTTCTCCAGAGACAAATTCCTTGTGTGTTCAGTCACGCTTGGGCAGTAAAGTTCTCTTCTCTTCTCTTCTCTTCTCTTCTCTTCTCTTCTCTTCTCTTCTCTTCTCTACTCTACTCTACTCTACTCTACTCTACTCTACTCTACTCTACTCTACTCTACTCTACTCCCCTTCTCTCTTCTCCAGAGACAAATTCCTTGTGTGTCCAATCACACTTGGGCTGTAAAGTTCTCTTCTTTTCTCTTCCCTTCCCTTCCCTCCCCTTCCTTTTTCTTCTCTCTTCTCCAGAGACAAATTCCTTGTGTTTCCAATCACACTTGGCCAGTAAAGTTCTCCTCCCCTCCCCTCCCCTCCCCTTTCCTTCTCTTTCACTCTATTCCACTCCACTCCATTCTGCTGTGCTGCTAGGTGATCAAATCTGAAAAGTTTTCTCTCCCCTTCCTCAGCTTTGGAACCAACCTGTCATCGCCCACAGACAGTCCTTTTTTTTCCCTTCCTCCACATCTCTGCTTTTGTCCTGACTCATGCATTAAACTATCAATAATCATAAGGCCGCCATCTCAATGGAGCTGACAGGTGACAACTCTCGATCCCCTTTATTGGGCCGTGTTCCTCAGAAAAGCTTGCAAATTGCTCAGATCTCCTCTAACAAAGCCCAGATTCAATCCCGGAGCCTCTGAATATCCTGCTTGATGATAACATGTGAATTGCTGAGCGTCACCTGAGATAAAATATCTTTTACAACATCAAAGCTCCCTGTTTCTAAGCTGCAGCTATGGGAGAGTTTTGTCAGACGGAAGATGGATAGAAGAGATAAAGGTGAAATTAAAGAGAAGGGAGTGGGAAGCGGGAGGGAGTCCAATTCCATGAATGGAGAGAGGAAGGGGGAAATTTTATCACGGCCTTGGCACTAAAATATCTGCAATAGGGATTAGCACAAGCCTCCTCTGAAGTGTGAGGAAAAGCATTGTAGGTTTGGCTTCGGAAGCCCTCATTGAAACTCTGCTGGACTTCCGTGATGGACAGGCTACCGCTTCGGTTACATCACGTACAATGTATGGTGAATAACAATGCCTGGCACGCTGCCGATACCAGTAATGGATATTCCAGCTTTGATATTTCAGGATTCAAGATATCTTAAATGAAGGCTGCTATATAGCACCACCATTTGGACAGTTTTAAAATGTGGCACTCCGTCCCCCCCACCAGATACTTTGGGGGGAAAGCCATGGAGATTGTCCCAAAGGTGCTTTTTTTTTTTTCCAGGAGACTCCCTTGTTTTTTCTTTGAAGACATTTAGCTTCTCATCCAAGAAATGTTTTCAAAAGAAAAAACAAGAAAGGCCAGTTGCCTCCTGAAAAAGCACCTTGGGGACAACCATGACCAGGATGACTGAGAATCTCTACAGCAGGGATGTCAAACTCAAGGCCTGGGGTCCAAATCCGGCCTGTGGGATGCTCAGATGAGGCCTACAGGGCTGCCCTGGACTGGCCCATGGTGCCTTTACCAGCAAAAGCAGAGCTTGAGAGGGCCGCATTGCTAGCAGAGGGCTGCAGGAGGCCGTGGTAGCTGAAAACAGAGCTTGGGAGTCTGTTTTCACTGGCAGAGTGCTCAAGCCACCAAAGGTGCCCCTGGCACAAGTGATGTTGAGGTTGCCATGCCCACCCTCTCTGTCTGTGTCCCCCCCCAGGTCAAACACAACCCTGATGTGGCCCTCAATGAAATTGAGTTTGACACCCCTGCTCCAGTGGTGGGATTCAAAATATTTTACTACTGGTTCTGTGGACGTGGCAGAGGAAGGATACTGTGAAATCTCCATTCTTTCCCCACTCCAGGAGAAGGTTACTGTAAAATTCCTATTTCTTCCTGATCAGCTGGGACTTAGAGGGCAGAGAATAGATGGGAGCAGAGGTGCTATTTATCAGTTTTCTGAACTACTCAAAATTTCTACTACTGGTTCTCCAGAACTGCTCAGAACCTGCTGAATACCACCTCTGCTCTGCTCTACAGACATCTATTGAGATTCCGCCGTCCTAAAAGTGGCCGGTTATGAAGAAGAGGTGATGTCCAAGACACCATAAAGACAGTGAGAGACATCTGGGTTATGCAACACCACCTTTGCAACTGCCATGAATAGGAGCTCACCCTATCGTGCGATGCTCGGGTCTCGAACATGAGCAGCTGGCTTTCCAGTTGACAAGCTCAGCATACTTAATTGTGCCACTTCTACTTATATGATACAAACATGCAGCTCATTGTTTAGTCTAGAGAAAATAAAGACATGGGGGGATATGATAGCAGTATTTCAGTATTCGAGGGGCATACACAAAGAAGAGGGTGTCAAGCTATTTTTCCAAAGTACCTGAAGGCCAGACAAGGAATAATGGATGGAAACTGACCAAGGAGAGATTCCACCTGAAAATAAAGAGAAACTTCCCAACAATGAGGACTATTAACCAGAGGAACAGCTTGCCTTCAGAAATTGTGGGTGCTTCATCACTGGAGGCTTTTAAGAAGAGACTGGACAGCCACCTTCTGAAATGGTATAATATCTCCTGCTTAAGCAGGGGACTGGACTAGAAGACCTCCAAGGTCCCTTCCAGCTCCATTCTGATTCAGTTTCTGATTCCTAATTCACGAATCACAGTGTCTTCAATTTACACTGGTGTGTTTGGTCACACACTTGCTCAGAGTTGCAATTCTATTCTAGCTCTGGCTGTGGAGCTATTTGGGTGGAAAGCTCTACTTGGGAGAATATCTCCACTCCCCGAGGCTGGCCGAGTCGGATTACATCTCCATCCCTCCTGGCTCTTTGGTTGTGCTACATATGAAATAACAGCTCTTACTGTAACCAAATATTTCCATTCAGGAAAGCCAGTTGCAACCAGCAAAAAAAAGGAGATGGATTCACATGTTCCCAGAAGCTGGTGAAAGGTGCTTTGTTCTGAGCAAGAGCACCTGGAGAGGATGTTGCTCCTCTCAGTCCGTGACTCTTAGCAGCTGTAGCGAGTCCGTGTCATGCTTGTTCCTGTGAGAGCATGGTGGAAATAGCTATTTACAGCTAAAGGAATCAGTTGGGAGCTTCTAGTGGCTCTTGGTTCTGTTGAGGCTGATCAGAAGAAATTGCTCTGCTTTCTATCAGGGCTGGAAATCCTTCCTTGGATCGTCATCAGCTTATTTCCTCGTCCCTGGATCTGCCACTCAATGAAGTGCAGGGTGTTAAAAACCTGTAATCTGCACAGTTGACTGATAAAGTTTATTGGCTGTCCATCATACTCTAGGGCAGTGTTTCTCAACCTTGGCAACTTGAAGATGTCCGGACTTCAACTCCCAGAATTCCCCAGCCAGCAATGGTGTCAAACTCAAGACCAGGAGCCTGGATCTGGCCCATGGGGTGCTTAGATCTGGCCCATGGAGCTACCCTGGAACCAGTGAAGGACCGGCCCACAATGCCTCTGCCAGTGGCAGAGGGTTGCAGGAGGCAGCCGCAGATGAAAATGGAGCTCGGGAGCCTGTTTTCACTGGCAGAGCAATCAGCCCACCACAGGTGCCCATGACATAAGTGATGTCAAGCTGGCCATGCCCATCCTGACCCCTGAGATCAAACTCAACTCTGATGAGGCCTTCAATGAAATTGAGTTTATTCTAGGGTAACTCTGGATGCTTTACAAATTACATATTTGTTGTTAGTTGCAAAGTTGTGTCTGACCCATCGCGACCCCTTGGACAACATTCCTCCAGGCCTTCCTGACCTCTACCATCCTCTGGAGTCCATTTAAGCTCACACCGACTGCTTCAGTGACTCCATCCAGCCACCTCCTTCTCTGTCGTCCCCTTCTTCTTTTGCCCTCAATCTTTCCCAGCATGAGGCTCTTCTCCAGGGAGTCCTTCCTTCTCATTAGGTGGCCAAAGTATTTGAGATTCCTCTTCATAGCATAACACTTGCTATGAAAAGGCAAGGTAGATCAGTCTGCTGGGGCAACATTTCTCAATCTGGGACCTGAAGCTGTTTTAAACAGCTTCATGCTGGCTGAAAACCATTAGTGGTGTCTTGATTCAGTGTCTGGCCACAGAAGATTATGATGGTGCAAAGTGGAGCTATTGGCACAGAAGTGACAGAGGTAGGTAAAGAAACAGGTATAGGTAGAGTCAGGCAGTGCCACTGAGAGTTGTTCAGCCTGAACTATCTACATACACAAAACCATAGAAATGGTGGTGGATTTCAGGATAAAACCTCCTATAATTCCACCTCTTACAATACTAGACAACACAGTATCAGCAGTAGAGTCCTTCAAGTTTCTAGGTTCTAGCATATCCCAAGATTTAAAATGGACACCTAACATCAAAAATGTCATCAAAAAAGCACAACAAAGATTGTTCTTTCTGCCCCAACTCAGGAAGCTCAAACTGCCCAAGGAGCTGCTGATTCAGTTCTACAGAAGAATTATTGAGTCTGTCATCTGCACCTCCATAACTGTCTGGTTTGGCTCTGCAACCAAACAAGACAAACACAGACTTCAACAGATAATTAGAACTGCAGAAAAAAAAATGGCTACCAACCTGCCTTCCATTGAGGACCGGCATGCTGCACGAGTGAAAAAGAGGGCTGTGAAAATATTTACAGACCCCCTCGCATCCTGGACATAAATTGTTTCAACTCCTACCCTCAAAACGACGCTATATAGAGCACTGTACACCAGAACAACTAGACACAAGGACAGTTTTTCCCCGAATGCCATCACTCTGCTTAACAACTGATTTCCACAACACTGTCAAATAATTTACTAAGACTGTATTACTATTATTTTTCCCTTCCTTACTAGTATCAATCTCTTCCAACTTATTTCTATAACCATGTTGCTTGTATGTTTCAATTTATATTGTTTTTATTTGTTTCCTAATACAATTTGATAGCTTTTTAGTAACCTTTACTATCACTAAGCGTTGTATCTTTTATTCTTGATGCATGTATTTTATTCTCCTTATGTACAGTGAGAGCATATGCACCAAAGACAAATTTATTGCCCAATAAAGAATTCTATTCTATTCTATTCTATTCTATTCTATTCTATTCTATTCTATTCTATTCTATTCTATTCTATGCCATTCTATTCTATGCCATTCTATTCTATTCTATGCCATTCTATTCTATGCCATTCCATTCCATTCCACTCTATTCTATTCTATTCTGAAGCACAGGGAATAAATTCTGAGATCTTTATAAAGTTAGGTTGCTTAACCCTGTGGATCTTGAAATTACTCTCCTTCTTTTTACAGTGCAATAATGCATCTGTTGTAGAGTGGTCTCTTTATAGGAACTAGATCCTATTTCCATTGTTCCTTCCAAAAACATCTAACATCCTAATGATGCAATTCTGCAATGTGACCTTTGGCCAGCTGCTTTAGCAATAATAATAACGCTCAGACTTATATATCGTCTCATAGTGCTTTACGGCATTCTCTGGGCAGTTTACAATATAGAAGCATTATTTGCATTTTGCCCCCAACAATCTGGCTCCTCATTTTACCGACCTCGGAAGGAAGGAAGGTTCAGTCAACCTTGAACCCCATCAGGGTTGAACTCCTGACTGTGGGCAGAGTTTGCCTACCATACTGCATTCTAACCACCATACCACCAAGAGTAGCAGAAGCTTAATATGAGGTACTCAATGGTTTGACTTTTGTTAATGACCTGAACTGAAAGAAGGAACTTAATGCATGTTATTGTTGTTAGTTGAGAAGTCATGTCATCACAACCCCGTGGACAACATTCCTCCAGGCCTTTCTGTCTTCTACCATCCACCTCATTCACTGTTGTCCCCACCTTCTTTTGCCCTCAATCTTTCCCAGCGTTAGGCTCTTCTCCAGTGAGTCCTTCCTTCTCATTAGGTGGTCAAAGTATTGGAGTTTCCTCTTCAGGATCTGGCCTTCTAAAGAGCAGTCACGGTTGATCTCCTCTAGGACTGACCGGTTGGATCGCCTTGCAGTCCAAGGGACTCGCAGGACTTGTTCAAAGGCCTCAATTCTTTGCCGCTCAGCCTTTCTTATGGTCCAATTTTCATAGCCATACATTGCAACTGGAAAAATCATAGCCTTGACTATATACACTTTTATTGGCAGGGTGATATCTCTGCTTTTTAGTATGCTGTTGCCATTTTGCTAGACAACGTAATGCTACAATCCAATTATTTTGGAACCAACTTCATACCATATATGGTGCTAATCCCCAGGAAGTGCCTGGTATTCCATGAAACCAGAAGACGTCTGGGAACATTTCATAATCTCACTAGCATCTTCTCCATTAGCTATGCAGGCAACAATAAGCTTGATGTTGTAGCTAGTGAGCCATTGCTCCTTGGCAGCAAATTCTGTAAATGAGATGTCTGCTCTTTCCTCCAGCTTTTTCCTTAGAAGAGTGGCTGGCCAAATGACCCAACTGATTGAGTTGACTCATTCTCATGACATTACTGCTTGGATCAATGGCTCTTTTTTTGGTGTTCTCACAACACCCTGACCAACTTTTCTCTTACTGACCAAATTAAGTATGTCACTGAAACAAGGTCACTATAATTTTCAAGAAATTAGATTCTTTTACCACCACCGTCATCAATTTCCTCTTTTTCCCCCCTAAGGAGGCATGGAAGAAGTTGGTTAGGAGTATCATGTTTCTATGGTCCACCTTTTTCTCTTTGAATGTGCGTTGCTGTCGTTTTGTTGAAACAGAAGATCTTTTTAAAGTTTAGAGGATTTTCTTTGTCTCCCTTTGGGTCCTACACAATGCACTACATGAATAATATTCTGAATCACTATTCAGAATAGTATCTTTACTAAGATGGTGATTTGGGTTTTATAAGAAACAAACTTTTAGTAGAACTAAAAGTTTTTCAATCACTTTATTGAAAGTATTTCAAGGGGATCTAAGGTAAAACAGTACCAAGGACAGCAGGACGACGGCGAGATTTTCATTTGAAACAGAATATATTGTGTATCTCTTTATCTTCCAGGACTTATTATTATTATTGTGCAGGTTTTTTAAAAAAAAGGTCATATCTAGTATCAAGAAACTTGATGGTCGATCACAAAAGCAAAGAAGCAAGAAGATACATCCAGCTAACACTGAGGCTAACAAAGATCACAGATTCCCAATTATTTAAAAATGCTAGCTACAAAATTATTGTCTGGTCCTCCAAGCAAACATCAAAAAGACATTTACAAAAAACAACATTTTGAGTAACCTGTAGATGATTTTACTGTAGAGAAGCTCTGAGTTTATATACCTCTTCTACACATTCAAAACAACAACAACGATTGCATTCAGAATTCTTTCATTCCAAGGCTGCCATCTTATGGCCCCGAAGAGAGAAAGAGGCCTGGCCTTGGTAGGAAAAAAAAAACCAGAAACACCAGATTAGGAAAATCGCTGCTCTAAATCCGGCTGGAAAACTCAACAGCTGCAGTGATGTTGCCTTAATGACCCTGGATTGATGTCAATGGAAGCTGTGTCCAACATTATTGCAACTAGTGGCCAGACAATGCTTCATTTCTCTCTCTCTCCTTTTTTTTTTTGCAGCATTTGATTGTTCTTGCCAGATCACAAACTTCTCTTTACTCTTACGAATGCAATCACTGTTAGTTACTAGAGGTGTGGGAAACTCTTGTTATTGGAAAAGAAAAAAGCTGGAAATTTTTGCATCTAAATCTTTTCCATTTTGGTTAAGGGATTGGATTATGACTATAGTTGTACATGCTGCCGAGTCCTGGGGAAATCAGGAGTTCAAATGGGCATAAAGATTTATTGCAACCTTAAGCTCTCTACAAAACTCTGAGCTACTAACAGTCAAGGGAAACGAGCAGGAGATAAGATAGGCATTCAAGGTGGGCTAGATTTAAATCTCTTGGACTCATGACTGATGATGTGTTTGACCCCTCCCTTGGGCTCAGCCTCGTCATCTCCTACTCATGCATGACTATGCCAAACGATGTATGAAGAAAAATTGCAAAGTGGGCTCCAAACAATGGTTGGAATTTTATCTTTTCAAAGCTGGGTTTTATTTGTGGTCAAACACTTTGGCCACCAAATGAGAAGAGAGGACTCATTGGAAAAGACCCTGATGTTGGGAAAGATGAAAAGCAAAAGGAGGAGGAGATGGCAGAGGATGAGATGGTTAGACAGTGGCATCAATGCAATGAACATGAGTTTGTGTGAACTCTGGGAGATAGGGGAGGACACTGTGTGTGTGTGTGTGTGTGTGTGTGTGTGTGTGTGTGTGTGTGGTGTGTGTGCTGGTGTGGTGTGGCCCATGGGGTCACAAAGAGTCAGGCTTGACTTAGCAACTGAACAAAAACAACAATTTGTGATTTATTTCTATTTTGTTTCTTAAAAACCCATTAACAAAATTGGAACGTAT
The DNA here is from genome assembly GCF_964273705.1 of Natrix helvetica. Lineage (NCBI taxonomy): Eukaryota > Metazoa > Chordata > Lepidosauria > Squamata > Natricidae > Natrix > Natrix helvetica. The sequence goes on from NC_138556.1 coordinate 8,918,136, forward strand.
AAAGGCACTTCAAATTTATCGTAGGTTGGAAATATGAACAAGAAGAGTCATTTTATCATGGTTGGTATAGAAATGCTTGAAAATGTTGGCCTCAAAATGCATACAGTAATTCAGAGGATTTTAGAGATTGTCATTCAATTGAAACCAGAGCTTTTCCTCTTGAGATTTATAGATAAATAGTGAGAATAGAGCCATGAAACACTGTTTTCATATACAAATTATATTGTATGCACAGTGATGGAAAAATTGGGCAACACATCCAATGGAGGAATGGTTGGTGAAGATCACGGAACTTGCTGAAACGGCTAAATTGATTTGTTTGATTAGATAAAAGACAATATCTACACCAATACCTGGTGACAGGAAAACCCTTATGGACTTCTTGCTTAAAAAAGAAAAAAAAACAAGGTTAATAACTGATGCTAAAAAAAACAAAAACCCATTACAATATGAAACATTTACAAGAGTAAGAAGGCTATACATAACCTTTCCTTCCTTCCCACCCATCCTATCCCTCTGCTGTTTTGATGCCAGACAGGATTTCTTTCCTATACCCAGCTGATGATTCCTTAGTTGGAATTTAATTGAGAGACAGTCAGGCAGCTGTAAGGAAGTAATTGCCGCTATCTGATTTTTCAGGAACCAACACGTGAAATATAATTAATTCCTTATTGGGGCCGGGCTTTGATCTGATCAACGTATGAAAGATCACAAGACACACAATAAAAAGTTAGAGTTTTATGAATGAACTGTTGGTCAACCAAACCTGGATTCAAAACTCAGCCTAGAGAGTTGCCCTTGCCCGGGCCCATGGGAGTCTAACAACCAATCAGAATACATTTCTTACACAGGAACAGGAAGCAGATAGGTGGGGCAGAACAGATTATCAAAAGCCCTGCAAGCCCTTCTTCACTCTCTTCTCTTCCCTTCTCTTCTTCTCCACCAACACTGAAGCATGTGATCACCTTTTCTGTTCAGGACTCCGGCCATGTGGTCCTGTCCACCATTAAAACCATCTTTCCAAGCAGCCTCCATGTCTCCAGTGTCTTTTTCCCCACTTGGAGCCAAACCCAGAAGGACATTTCTTCCAACAGAACTAGAGAACAGCAATGAAAAGAAACTATATAGTAACATCTTTACCCATTCTGGGTTATAATGACTGATAGTTATGAGCCCGTTTGTCCAATTTCATCCTGTGAATTAATCCCACTTCCTGCTTCCCCACCATTTTGTTTTCCAAAGGTTTTAATCATCTTGCTTGCTAATGAACTTCTGGAGGTTGGAAAGTTAGCACATTACCTTGTGCTTTCTAAGGTTTTATTGATTTTATATTGTTTACATTTTTTTAGTGCTTAATAAACATCATGTTGTCTAGGTTTATGTAATTGTTTAACAATACAGATTACATTCTTAATCTCCACCACTTTTCCCCAACCACTGGTAAAATAAAGTCCACATTTGATAACCTATGTCTTCTTTCTGTTTAATCTTCTCTCCATTTCTGAACAATCTAGTAATTATCTCTTCGTCTCACGGTGTTTCTTCTTTTTTCCAATATTGTGCAAATATAATCCTCATTGCTGTTAAGACGTGCAATATTAAATATATACTTTGCTTATCAGGTTTTTCTGATGTTATACCTAATAAAAACAGTTCAGGTTTAAAATCTACATGTTTTCCTATCATCTTTTCTAACCACTTACGTATTTTTGCCCAAACCCTTTTTGCTTTAACACAAGTCCACCACTTATGTTAATCCATGACCATTTTTTGGTTACATTTTCAACATTTGCTAGACCTATTTTTAAACATTTAAGCTAACCTAGCAGGCGGTAAGTGCCAACTATAAAATATTTTATATACATTTTCTTTATAAGAAGTTGCCATTGTCAATGTATACTTCCTTTAATTCCATAAATTTATAGTTCCATAAATTTAGCCATTTCTCTAGTTTTTCCCCCATTTAACCACTGTGTCTTTTATTTGTTCATCTTCCATTTTTAAATTTAGCAAAAAATTATCTCCCTTCTTAATTAATTTTTCATCAGAGTTCAACAGCGTCTTGTCAAATGGCATTTGTCCTTTATCGAAGCCATACATTTTCATATCTAGATTGTATTTGCATTCTGTCCCCTTAAACCTATGAGCCATCAATCAGCTGAATAGACTTTCTTCTGTCTAATTCTGTTTTAGTCAGAATTAGTGGTCATCTCTATCATTCACAAAAGCTAACAATGAACAAGCCGTCAGAACCACTTTCTATTTCACTCCTTTTCTTTTTGTCTTTAAAGCACTTTTCATTCCATTTATGGAAACATTTGCCAGTTTTGCGTAGAGTAGAACAAACTGCCCCCTCCCTTCCTTCCCATCGGCTAAAAGAAGGAATTTCTAAAGTTATGTGAAAATGGGGGGGGGGAGAATTTCCTTCCAGTAAAGCACATGTAGGATTTCACTTTTTGTCATCTTCCTTTCCAAATGGGAAACTCCTACATTTTTTAAACATTTCCTCAGAGTGAAAGTATTTCACGCTGCAGAAATTCAGCTTATCGGGCATACAAATGTTTTCTCAGGCAAATTTTAAAAAGACAATGAAGATGATCCCATTTACGTACCCTCGTTCACCAAGGAATCATTCAGTGGCTCATAAAACATTCCACCGTGCTAAAACACCCACTGCGAATGATTAAAAAAAAACCTCGACACCTTCAACATCAGCAAATGAATCATGACAATCCACAGACTCCTCATTTTTAAAAATGGGGCACACAAGAGGGCATACAAAACCTTTGCCAGGCCAATTCTCGAATACAGCTCATCTGCCTGGAATCCACACTGTATATCGGACATGAATACAATTGAACGAGTCCAGAGGTATTTCACGAGAAGAGTCCTCCCCTCCTCTGCTCACAATAGAATCCCTTATGCCACCAAGCTTGAAATTTTGGGCTTGGACAACCTGAAACTATGCCAATTAAGGTCTGACTTAAGCGTAGTAGACAAAATTGTCTGCTACAATGTCTTAGGTGTCAATGACTACTTCAGCTTCAACTGCAATAATACACGAGCACACAAGAGATACAAACTCAAGGTAAACTGCTCCAAACTCAATTGCAGAAAATACGACTTCAGCAACAGAGTGGTCAATGCCCGGAATGCTCTACCTGTTGTTACATCCTCAAACCCCCATAACTTTAACTGTAAACTGTCTACCATGGACCTCATCCCATTCCTAAGAGGTCTGTAAGGGGGTGTTGCTTAAGCACACCAGTATGCCTACCGTCCCTGTCCTACTGTCCCCATTTATTCGTACCCATTTCCTGTGTTCATGTCCATGTTGATACTTATACCTGCTATCTCGTACATGTTTGACAAACTAAATGAATAAGTAAAAGAGAAGATTTTCCAATGCTCTTCAGTGTGCAGCACCCCAAAGCAGTGTTTTCTTTGCCAAACTCCCGTTCTCCCGTATTGAGCAAGTGTCTCCTACCTATTTTCCATTGTGCTAAAACTTTTACAAGACTTTTGTTTTTTCCCTCTTCTGCTCTCCGCACCCCTTCCACCCTCATGGCACATGGTCCAGGCTAGTCTGGTAGACAACACACACACACACACACACACACACACACACACACACACACACACGGTCCTTTCTCCAAAGGCTCTGAGCTGTCCCTCGTTAGGGGAAAGTGTTAGGAAGTAGCTGAAGTGAGAAATGAGCCTGCAAAAGCTCGTTGTCCTAATTAAACTTTGTCAAGGAGAGTGACAAGACGCATCAGAGGGGAAACAATGTGAACAGTGTTTGAGAATCAGCTTTAAGCTGGGAAGGGCTTTTGTCTCCAGACAAAGGCCCTTGTTTGCATGTATTAATGTCCATTAAACTTCATTGGGTCCAGGTGCAGTTTCCCCTTCTCCTCCCTCGGTTTTTCTTCAACCTCTCATCGATGGTCTTCTCCAAGTTGATCCACTTCCTTTACCAACACCGAAGATACTTGAAGCTGGACTGGGTGGCAAGAGGCAGGAGAAACCAGGTCTTTTGGGGGGGAGGGTCTAATATCAAAGGAACTGTCTTAACAGAATAAAGATCTTGATGTAGAATGAATCGTTGTTATTGTTTCTGCGAGCCCAGCATGTGGGTGAAGGCATCCACAAAAACTGCCAATGGTTAATGAGAAGAGAGGGTAGGAAAACCTTCGTTAACATGGTCAATTGTTGTTGATGTTGTTGTTAGTTGCGAAGTCATGTCCGACCCCTCGCAATCCTGTGGACAACGTTCCTCCAGGCCTTCCTGTCCTCTACCATCCTCAGGAGTCCATTTAAGCTCACGCCGACTGCTTTGGTGACTCCATCCAGCCACCTCCTTCTCTGTCGTCCCCTTCTTCTTTTGCCCTCCATCTTTCCCATCATGAGGCTCTTCTCCAGGGAGTCCTTCCTTCTCGTTAGGTGGCCAAAGTATTGGAGTATCCTCTTCAGGATCTGGCCTTCTAAAGAGCAGTCAGGGTTGATCTCCTCTAGGACTGACCGACTGGGTCGCCTTGCAGTCCAACATGGTTAATACAATCACCCAAAGCAGTTTGTAGAAGGCAGCAGGAGATTCAAATAAGAGTTGGCTTGTTTGTTTGATTTGATTTTAGTCTGCTCCACTTGGTTGACCCTTGGTGGATTGCAAACAACAATTTCTTCATGAAGCATTGGCGGAAGCCACAGCTTTAATTAGATAAAATAGCTCAAAGTTATAATCATGAGATCAAAATATAAGTTTGAAGTAAAGAAAAAAACATCACGGAATGAATGACTAGATCCATGATGGTGAACCTATGGCACGCCTCCCAGTGGTGGCACGCAGATCCCTTTCTGTGGGCACACGTGCCATCGCCAACTGCTTTTCTGGTTTCTGTTGTACACATGCGCACTGGGCAGCTGATCTTCACATGTGCTGGACCCCTGGAAACCAGCAGGCCGGTGTGCATGCACACGCCAGCCACCAGGTCTTTGGGTTTCCCGCGCTCTGGCACACACGAAGACCAGCTGGCTGGCATGCATGCGCCTGCTGGAAACCAAAAAGCCAGGTGGCCGGGGAGCACATGTGAACCAGCCAGCTGATCTTTGGGTTTCTGGGGCTCCAGCATGCATGAAGACCAGCTAGCTGGCACTCATGCACAGGCTAGAAATCAGAAGACCAGGTGGCTGGGGCTCCATGTGCATGCCAGAAACCAGAAAAGCAGCTGGTGATGGCGCATTGCCCACAGAAAGGGCTGTGTGTGTCACCTCTGGCATAGGTTCGCCCTCACGGCATTAGGGAAACCATCCCCATGAATGTCTGAACTCAGTCGCACACGTTCCGCACTCAGTGCCAAAAAGGTTTTCTCTTCACTGGACTAGATGGTCCTTTCAGCTATCAAAAGCTCAAACAGCCCTTTTTCATTTCCTAAAAATGTAATAAGGTGAGCGTACTTGCATTTTGCTGGGGAGAGTCTTCCAAAGTACTGGACAGAGCATAGATGGAGCATCTGGGAATGCCCACTTCCCACTCCTTCTCTCCGGAAATGGGGAACTTTCAGGAAATTTGTTATTGCGGGGTCCTGAGTGCTCCCTGAGCTTATGTTCTTGCAGACGTTTCATTACCTAACTAGGTAATACCATCGGTTCAAACTTGTAAGGAGTGGATCAAAGCTGAGTAGAAGAGATGGTCTGCAGCACCATGCCATTTAGGGCTCTCAAGGTCAAAGCCAACCCTTTGACTTGCACCTGGAGATGAAAAGGCAGCCACTTCAGAGCCTGGAGCACTGGTGGCATGTATTCACCAACCACTGGTCTCTTACATTCTGGACTAACTGATGCTTCCAGATGGCCTTCAGAACATAATAGGTCTGAGTGCCTTAATAATATAATCCCACATAAGGCAAAACAAACTTGGATTGATGCATGCTGAAAGTGTGGGGGGGGGGAGTCAGCACCCAGTCACCTTGGGGGACAGATAGCCTCCCAGGGTACATGGCAGCCCTGCAACCTCTCACAACTGCCTTCTCTCATTAAATCTCGGGGAGGGGGGGGGCGTTCTATTTTCCTTGAACCTGATGTGCACCGGAGGAATGCTGAAATGAGGACCTTGTGGGAAATTCCCAATTAATCCCCGGATTGAACTCTGAACTCCTTCTGTAAATAAACAGTGATTGGGTTGTGCTGGCTTTATAGCGGGGGGTGGGGGGGGTGGGGAGTTTCCCTGAGAGGAAGAAATGGGAATGCAAAATCTAACCCAATGAAAAATGGCCTTTCTGTTGCAATTTTTTTTTTGTACCCAGGTAATTGATGATGGTGAAGAAAAACATTATTGGGATCATACTTAGGGCTAGTGGTAATTACAAGGGAAGTAATTATATCTATCTATCTATCTATCTATCTATCTATCTATCTATCTATCTATCATCTATCTATCTATCTATCTATCTATCTATCTATCATCTATCTATCTATCTATCTATCTATCTATCTATCTTCTATTTATCTATCATCTATCTATCTATCTTCTATCTATCTATCTATCTATCTATCTATCTATCTATCTATCTATCTATCTATCTATTATCTATCTATCATCTATCTATCTATCTATCTATCTATCTATCTATCTATCTATCTATCATCTATCTATCTATCTTCTATTTATCTATCTATCATCTATCTATCTATCTATCTATCTATCTATCTATCTATCATCTATCTATCATCTATCTATCTATCTTCTATTTATCTATCATCTATCTATCTATCTTCTATCTATCTATCTATCTATCTATCATCTATCTATCATCTATCTATCTATCTATCTATCATCTATCTATCATCTATCATCTATCTATCTATCTATCTATCTATCTATCTATCTATCTATCTATCATCTATCATCTATCTATCTATCATCTATCTATCTATCTATCTATCTATCTATCTATCTATCTATCTATCTATCATCTATCATCTATCTATCTATCTTCTATTTATCTATCATCTATCTATCTATCTATCTTCTATCTATCTATCTATCTATCTATCTATCTATCTATCTATCATCTATCTATCTATCTTCTATTTATCTATCTATCTATCTATCATCTATCTATCTATCTATCTATCATCTATCTGTCTGTCTATCTATCTATCTATCAATCATCTATCTATCTATCTATCTATCTATCATCTATCTATCATCTATCTATCTATCTATCTATCTATCTATCTATCTATCTATCATCTATCTATCATCTATCTATCTATCTATCATCATCATCATCATCATCATCTATCTATCTATCTATCATCTATCTATCTATCTATCTATCTATCTATCTATCTATCTATCATCTATCTATCTATCTATCTATCTATCATCTATCTATCTATCTATCATCTATCTGTCTGTCTATCTATCTATCTATCTATCTATCTATCTATCTGTCTATCATCTATCTATCTATCTATCTATCTATCATCTATCTATCTATCTATCTATCTATCTATCTATCTATCATCATCTATCTATCTATCTATCTATCTATCTATCTATCTATCTATCTATCTATCTATCTATCTATCTAAATGGCTGTGTGTGTTTGTGTGTGTGTTTGTGTGTGTGTGTGTGTGTGTGTGTGTGTGTGTGTTCCAGCATAACTCTGGGACACCTCGAGCAATTTCAACCAAATTTGGTATACAGAAGTCTTACTCTCTGGAAACAAATACTGTGGGGGGTAAGACACCCCTAACACCCCTCAGAGTGTGTGTGTGTTCCAGCATAACTCCGCAACGCCTGGGCCATTGAAATGAAAAGGACTGAATTATATCTATAGTGTCAAGTCACAGTACTTTGGAAAGTGATAGTGTGCATTTTGGATTCAAGTTCTGTTAAGATACAGCCTGTTGTGCCTAAAAATGGCTTCTGCTGTACAGCACAGTGGAGTTGCCATGGAAACGGCTTCGCAGTACTCTACGGGGGGGAGGTTTTCTCTACTACAGGATTGGGATAAATACATACCTGGGCTGTGCCGGGTTATCAGCTAGTTATAGATAATGTATAATGAAGAATAAACAAATGAAGGCAAATATGAAGGATAATGTCGTGGGACCCAATGTGGATCAGTCACCGGGACCAGAGGTTTAGTCTTCCGAGATTTTGGATATGTGCTGGAGCCCATCCTCAGGGAACTTCTCTCTCATCAGAATGTGTGCTTTGGGTTGTGCGTGGTATTTGTGCATGGTATTTATACAGCACCTGGTTGTGTGTAGCTTTTTAGTTGTTGATTGGGCTGTTGATGGCTAGCTATTAGGCCATTGGCTGTGGCTCCCTTGTGCTGCCAAGCCCTAAATACTTGATTGTAGGGTTAATTGATTAATCAGTAGTTGGCAAACCACATTGATTAATCAGTCAAAATCCACATTCCTTCCTCTCTTAATCCTTTGGCGCTTAATCTCTTTTGCTTACAAAAAGAGACAATGGAAAGACACTAGACATCACATTCCATGCAGCAAAATATTAACTAGTAGAGAGTCACGTATCTATATCATGAAGTGATCATGAAGTGTCCATAAGGTGTCCATGAGGAAAGCATGCATCTGTAAACCAATCAATAGTTGCCAAGTGTATTTTCTGTCCAATGAGCTTTTACTATTCTGAGAAGTTTGACAATAAAAGGGAGCCCCGAACAATGCTCTGGGTGGGTGCCCTTCGGGGTGCCTTCCATCGGGTGGCCTTCCCTGCACAACCTTACTCCTGTCTGTGTCTGCTTTTCTACGTCACCAACACTTGATAAGCTGGGGTTAAATCAAGACTCCTGTGGGCTGACGAGGGGCCCATTTCTCAGGCTTTCATCGCTTCCCTGGCTGTTTTTGTTCCTGCTCGTTCAACAATCTTAGTAGCAGCAAAATTGAATATGTGCCATTTTTTTTATTGAAAAAGCTTCCAGTAAAGAATAAAGGGCATCTCCTCTTTCTATTTCCTAAGTACTTGGGAAATGTAGAGATAAATTTCCCCGTACAAGATTCAAAAACAACTCAGATGACATCAATAGTACAACATGAAACGTAGGGAATTGCATTCTCTTCTCTTCTCCTTTTCTTTTTTCTTTTGCAGGACCATATTTGCACTCTTGGTTGTACTTACTAACTTCTAAGTAAATCCCAATAACTGGTTGAGGATGATACTTTCAGGGCTCAGAAGCCAACTGGGTCCAACCCTGAATAGTTCTTGGACAAAATCCTCCAGGGAATGCTAACATTATCACCTAGACAGCAAAGCTGAAAAAAGTGCTCCAGGAGGTGACAATATAGCTAGTCCTCAAATAGTGACTGCATCATACAGTGACCATTTGCAGTGATGACATTAATGAAAAAGTAATTTTATGAACGATCTTTGCACTTACGACTTTCGCAGGTCTGTAATACAAAGGAAAACTGAAATTAGACCATACGCATGATTCAATTCAATTGATTACAGTCATAGACCAGAGACCAGAATGGAGTGGTGCAGTGGCCTAGAGGTGGGAGCTCTTGCCTCATAATCAGGAGGCTGTGAGTTCGATCCTAGGTAGAGGCAGATATTTCTCTCTCTGGACATACTTAGAATAGATCTGCTGAACTAAACTCCACATTGGTGACAGGAAGGGCATCCGGCCATTAAAACACTTGGCTAGCTCCATTCAGTTGCCCAGACTTCATCCCACAAGGGATTAAGGATTGTTAAATGATGATGATGATGATGATGATGATGATGATGATGATGATGATAAACCAGAGATCAGAACACATAAAAACACTCAGTAAATATATACAATTCAAAATTCTAGTATAAAGTAATGCATAGCTCAAATTTATGATCAAATCCAGTCTGTCAATTATACATGGTCTAACTATATTAAAATTACAATCCATAAACTGTGAGTTTAAAACTAAAAGGGAAAAGAATAAGGAGGGTTTGCCACATTTGTTGTATAATAAAATAGCTATGGTGGATTAGATACTTGTTTCGGATGAATCCCTAGTGGTCATGGTTGTGGTTTCACTTAATGACTGAAAGACTGGACTCAATTGTGGTCATTATATGAGGACCATCTGCACTAAATCTAGATGGAGTTGTGGCTTGTTGGCAGCCAACGGAGCTGGCAGCAGAGTCGGAGAGTGAGGAGGTTGGGGAGGAACATGGGCCAGTCCTGGAGGCTGGGGAAAGCTCATATGAGGGCTCTGCGTCAGAGGCAGAGAGGGAGCTAGACAGCAGTGAGGCAGAGGAGGAGCTGGAGCCTGTTCACAGTGCATGCATGCATGCGCAGAGCTGCCGGAGGACAACTAAGAAAGCAGGGTCGACTTAGGAGTAAAGCCACACCTTGGAGGTGATTGGCCCCTCTCATAGGAAACAAGGAGTGAATGGGGAATGGGCCTTTGCAGGAAACCATTCATTCATTCAGTCGGTTCAAGAGTGGAAACTTCTGTTTGTGATTCTAAGAGATTCTGTGCCTTGCCCTGCCTTATGGAAACTGGTTATCTGGCAGTACTCCAAACGAGATAAGGTTCGTATGGATAAACATTCCTGTGAAAGGCTGTTTGCTAAAGCCCGGCTGACTGAATGAAAGGATTCAGTGCCAAGTGTTGCCTTGCCCTGCCTTATGGAAACTAGTTATCTGGCAGCGCTCCAAATGAGATAAGGTTTGTGTGGATAAACATTCCTGTGAAAGACTGTTTGCTAAAGCCTTGCTGACTGTGAATGAAAGGACTCAGTGCCAAATGTTGCCTTGCCCTGCCTTATGGAAACTAGTTATCTGGCAGTGCTCCAAACGAGATAAGGTTCGTGTGGATAAACATTCCTGTGAAAGGCTGTTTGCTAAAGCCTTGCTGACTGTGAATGAAAGGACTCAGTGCCAAGTGTTGCCTTGCCCTACCTTATGGAAACTAGTTATCTGGCAGCGCTCCAAACGAGATAAGGTTCGTGTGGATAAACATTCCTGTGAAAGGCTAAAGCCTTGCTGACTGTGAATGAAAGGACTCAGTGCCAAGGGTTGCCTTGCCCTACCTTATGGAAACTAGTTATCTGGCAGCGCTCCAAACGAGATAAGGTTCGTGTGGATAAACATTCCTGTGAAAGGCTAAAGCCTTGCTGACTGTGACTTTTGAAAGAAGCAAGGACAATAGCCACCTTCTCGGGACCCATGGCTCATGGAGATGCATTGAAACAGAACCTACCACCTTGAAATCCTCAATGAAAACTTGCCAACATTTGCTAAAAAACAAATTTCTGCCTTTTGGATCCGAGGGGCTCTACGCTTTTAGCCTTCGGACCATCTTCCGTTTTCCAAAAGCTGCAAGACAGTGCAATCCCCTTGCTCGCTCTACAGAAGCATTCCAGTGGTGAAATTCAATTTTTTTTTACTACCAATTCTGTGGACGTGGTTTGGTGAGTGTGGCTTGGTGGGTGTGGCAGGGGAAGGATATTGCAAAATCCCCATTCCCTCCCCACTCCTGTGGCCAGCCAGAGGTTGTATTTGCTGGTTCTCTGAACTATTCAAAATTTCTGCTACTGGTTCTCCAGAACTTGCTGAATTTCACCCATGAAACATTCCCCACATGGAACCCTTCTGACATTTTAAATTGTTCCTTGGCACCCCAAACATTTATGATATGAAAGTAGTTTAATATATGCCACTTTAACTAACGGGCGTTGCGATGGCTCAGCAGTTAAAGAGGCTGGGCTTGTCAGACTGGGTTTGAGACCCGAGCACCTCAGAATAGGATGAGTTCCTATTACCTATCCCAGCTCCTGCCCACCTAGTGCTTGAAAGCATGAAAATGCAAGTAGATAAATGGGTACCACTTTGGTGGGAAGGTAACAGCATTCCATGCACCTTGGTGTAGAGTCCTGCTGGCCACGTGACCAGAAAAGTGTCTTTGGACACTTTTCTGGTCACGTGGCTTGTCTAAGAAACAGACATGAGTACCACCCACTAGAGTTAGACACAACTTGTGAGGGGAAACTTTTACCTTAATTTAACTAATACTACTGAGGAGAAGGAGAAGAAGATGAAGAGAAAGAGAAAGTAGTAGTAGTAGTACTACTACTACTACTACTTAGAGATCTTCTCCTCCTCCTTCTTCACTAGAGGTCTTCTAGTGAAGGAGGAGGAGGAGGAGGAGAAGCTGAAGAAGAAGCTGAAGAAGGAGCTGAAGAAGAAGAAAAAGAAGAAGAAGAAGAAGAAGAAGAAGAAGAAGAAGAAGAAGAAGAAGAAGAAGAAGAAGAAGAAGAAGAAGAAGAAGAAGAAGAAGAAGAAGAAGAAGAAGAACCACCACCACCACCACCCCTTGGATAGTCTCATCAAGAGTTAAGGGTTGATACAGGTAGTCCTTGACTTACAACAGTTCATTCAGGGACCATTCAAAATTACAACAACACTGAAAAAAGTGACAGGACCATTTTTCACACTTACGACTATTGTAGCATCCCCATAGTCACAGGATCAAAATTCAGACACTTGGCATTGACTCATATTTATGACATTTGCAGTGTCCCGGGGCCATACGATCGCCTTTTGTTACCTTCAGTCAAGCAAGGTCAATTGGGAAGTCAAATTCACTTAACAACCACATTGTTAATTTAACAGTGGCACAGTGCTTAGAGTGCAGGACTGCAGGCTACTTCTGCTGACTGCCGACTTCCTGCAATTTGGCAGTTCGAATCTCACCAGGCTCAAGTTTGACTCAGCCTCCCTCCTTCCAAGGTGGGTCAAATGAGGACCCAGATTGTTGGGGTCAAGAGGCTGATTCTGTAAACTGCTTAGAGAGGGCTGTAAAGCACTGTGAAGCGGTATATAAGTCTAAGTGCTATTGCTATGATCAATTCCAGCGATTCACTTAACAACTGTGGCAAGAAAGGTCATAAAATGGGGCAAAACTCATTTCATAAATGTTTCACTTAGCCACATAAATTTGGGGCTCAATTGTGGTCGTAATTCAAGGACTACCTGTATTGGCCACTTTGAGGAACCCTGGTATGTAATAATGCTGTGGTTTGTAGGGAGAAGTTGCTATGATAACCAAAATGACTGAGACACATCCCTTCTATTGGTTAAAAGCCTTAAGGTGAGCATCTTTAAGGAATAAAATTTCCATCTATTTCTTTTCCAAGTCTACATATGGGTAGAAGTCAACATGAGCTAAATTTGTGATAGAGTTTATCAGAGCTCACCTCCCACATCTCGTCTATTGAAGAGAAGGACTAGGGGAGACATGATAGCATTCTTCCAATAGCTGAGGGGCTGCCACGGAGAGGAAGGGGTCAAGCTATTTTCCAAGGCGCCCAAAGGCCAGACAAGCAATAATGGATGGAAACTGACCAAGGAGAGATTCAACCTAGAAACAAGGAGGAACTTTCTGACAGTGAGAACAATCAACCAAAGGAACAGAAGTTGCCTTCAGAAGTTGTGGGAGTTTCATCATGGAGACTTTCAAGAAGAGACTAGACTGCCATCTGTCACAAATGTTGTAGGGTCTCCCATTTGGGAGGGGGATTAGACTAAATGACCTACAAGGTACCTTCCAACTCCATTAATCTAATCTAATCTGTTTTCTATTGTAACTGCTGAGTATAAGAAGAGCTGTAAGTCTTGCTTCTGAGCTGATGCAGAGTGCCTTTCGGATCCTTGCTGAGAAGCGAAATAATAACTCCTCAACTTCAAGCGAGAGCAACATTGGTGTCTCCAGGAGCTGAAATTAAGAGCCTGAGAACTAGAGGTGATATTCAGCGGGTTCTGACCAGTTCTGGTGAACCGGTAGAGGAAATTTTGAGTAGTTTGAAGAAAAGGTAAATACCACCTCTGGCTGGCCCCGCCCCCATCTATTCTCTGCCTCCCGAGTCACAGCTGATTGGGAGGGGATGGGGATTTTGCAGTAACCTTCCCCTGCCACACCCACCAAGCCACACCACGCCCACCAAGCCACGGCCACAGAACCGGTAGTAAAAAAATTTGAATCCCACCACTGCTGAGAATCCTTCTCTTCATCCAACTAATGTATATAGCAATAGCTCTTAGACTTATATACCACTTCATAGTGCTTTACAACCCTCTCTAAGCAGTTCACAGAGTCAGCCTCTTGACCCCAACAATCTGGGTCCTCATTTGACCCACCTTGGAAGGATGGAAGGCTGAGTCAACCTTCAGCCTGGTAAGATTCGAACTGCCGAACTGCTGGCAGGCGGTGATCAGCAGAAGTAGCCTGCAGTCCTGCACTCTAACCACTGCACCACCACCGCTCATATAAAATAAAATATAAAATGCCCTTTGGGTCGGTGCATAATTTACTGCACTTGGTTTGCAGTAAATCCAGCCAAAAGATGTTGGCGTATGCCCGTTTCAGATGGCAGGTTTCCTGAGATCTTTGTCTGAGTCCATGCCTATTTGGGACCTGGACCGAGAGGGAGGGTCTCCTCCTTTCCCTTGTGGAAATCTTAGAGGGAGAGGAGCCTCCTGTCCCAGACTCAGAAAGCAGGATGTGTATTTTCTGCACCGTCCCCTCTTCTTCTTGCCTTGTTTTCTTCTGATCGCTCTGGTGAAAGTTAGTTCTGCCTCGGTTAAAATGTGTTTCTGACATCCAGCCCCGAGGCACTGCCTGAGTCACCTACCCGGGAAGCAGATTCCAGACAGATTCTTTAAGGACAAAGGTGGGTTTTCACTCTAACAGATGCCAGAGTGAATGGATTAGAATTTGGAGTGGGGGAAATACACACGATTAAACATTATGTAGGTATAAATGGGAGCTTTATTTTGATGGCAAAAGAATTTCCTTACTTCCCTTCCTGTTTTCCTTCCATTCTTCCATCCTTCCTCTTTCTTTCCTTCCCTCCCTCCTTCCTTTCATCCTCCCTCCTTTCCTCTCTTCTCCTTCTATTCTTCCTTCATCCCTCTCTCTTTCCTTTCTTTTTTCTTTCTTTCTTTTCTTCTTTCTCTTTCTTTCTTTCCTTCCCTCTTCCCTCCCTTTTCCTTCTATTCTTCCTTCGTCTCTCTTTTCCTTCCTCCCTCTTTTCCTTTTTCCTTCCTTCCTTCCTTACTCACTCACTCACTCACTCACTCACTCACTCACTCCAAGCAGGCTATTTTTCCAGGGTCACAATTCTCACTAAGCCACAATTTGTTTCAAAGAAGACTGACTTTTGAATCATGCTTGACCTCCGCTGACCAAATGGACCCAGGCTGCTCACTTAGCAATCGGAGAGACGGCAGTGTCTACAGCAAACATTGATGGTGCCAGAACGATGAGCCTTGCGCAAGGACATGGTGATGCATAAGCCCCCTTAAGCATTGCATCAGGATGCCATGATGCATGTTTTATCATTCCACACCACTCTGCTCCTCCTCAGCATGAATAGGGTTTCTCATCAACTGCTTCTGAATTGTTTCTTTTTTTAAAGTTTTCAGCCTAGCCCATGGATTTTAATCTCTCGTCCAAATATTAATCAGGCATGACCCTACTTAGCTTCCAAACCCAGACAAGGTGAGGTATTTTCCTTTACAACCGTGGTTTATAACCATGGTTTATTGAATAAATCAAACTTGACTTGGTTCGTATGACAAAGTAAACCATTACCCTTAGTATATTTACACACTGGATAAAGGCAAAATCAAGTACAGATGTTATGCCCTAGCGCACTATGAGACACAATCCTATTTATCTAGAAACGTATGGCATCTGTGCCATCCCAAGCATATCTACTCAGAGTTCACCAGAAATGCCCTTGATGTAAGGAGAGAGTAAAAATGTGCAAAGATGGTGACAGAGTCACGAAAGGAAGCCTCAGTTGCAATGCTGTAGATTTTGGCACTCACCCATGGATTCCCCTGGAAGAAACCTGGATACAATAAGATTTATGGTTATGTAAGGAAAGGATTCCTTTAAAAAATTAGCCAGTTTTGATCCAGGAAAAGGAAACTTTTGATCCCAAGCAAACCTGTCAATTCTGCAAAACAAAAAACAAAACAAAAAAAAACCTATGTCAGGAGGTGTGGGTATCTATTTTCCTAAAGGTACAATCAGTGGTGGGTTGCAGGCCGTACGCCTCGGTATGGGTGTACCGGAACCAGCCCGGAGCACCGGATACCGTTCCAGTATGGTGCTCCAGAAGGCCCACCCACCCGCCTGAGCTCCTTACTGGACTTTAAAGGCTTCTGCACTTCCGCAAAGGCGCATGGCACGTACAGCGCCTGGGCGACGCTCCCTGGAGCACCTGGAGTGTCACAGAGGTGCTTGAACGCATGAGGACACCGCTGGCCCGGTTCCAACTGTACCGGTTGGAACGGGATTTGCAACCCACCACTGGGTACAATGCATCTGAGGACAAATTTCATGGACCCATAAGTTTCCAAAGGTCTCTGCAGATGATAAGATCGTCCTTTGGAAGAAAGGGTATATCAGAGAGAAAGGAAAAGAGAAGAATGGCATAAGGCCGTGATGGCGAACCTAGGGCATGTGTGCCAGGGGTGGCACACAGAGCCCTCTCTGGCGGCACATGCGCCGTCGCCCCAGGTCAGATCTCTGCGTTTCTTTCATCAGCTTCAGTTTCCCTGCAAACGACGAAACAGAAGCTCACGAAAGAAAAAGATCTGACCTCTTGCCATGCTACCAGTGTTGGGATGCCCCCTGCCAGCCAGATGGTCTTTGGATCTCTGCTGCACCTGCATGCATGTATGCGCATGTGCATGTTTTCATGGGCACATCTTTCAGTTTGGGCATGCACACACCTTTCAGTTTGAGCACTCAGTGGATAAAAGATTTGCCATCCCTGGCATAGGGGGTCAAGAGAAGGGTCTGTTTGTGTACTGCATTTTTCTTTCATTTAGAATCGTAGAGAATCATAGACTATATTGCTATTCATAGGGCTGGAATAGTAATAGCAAGAGCACTTAGACTTATACGCCACTTTATAGTGGTTTAGAGCCCTCTCTAAGCGGTTTTCAGAGTCAGCATCTTCCCCCAACAATCCAGGTCCTCATTTTTGAAAGGAGAGGAAGAGAGGAGATAGGAGAGAGGGAAGTAGAGGTAAGGAAAAGAGTAGGAGAGAGAGAGAAGGAGCGGAAAGAGGAGAGAGGAGAAGGAGAGAGGAAGGGGAAGTAGGAAAGAGAAAGGAGAGGAGGGATGGTAGAGGGAAGGAAGGAGGGAGGGAGGAAGAGAGAAGGAGAGGAGGTAGCACCGCAGGGGAATAAAATGTAATATGGTATATGGAAAGCAGAAGAGAAAATGAGCGTTGTGGGTAGATGGTGAGAGGAATTGATATAATATTGGATAATGCATAATAGTGTTTGTTAAGACGGAATGGTATACTTGTGGATACGCATATGAAAATAAAAATAAACTTTTCCAAAAAATGAAAATCTGGGTCCTCATTTTACCGACTTCTAGTCCCCATTTAAAACACAACCCTTGACCAAACAGGAATTTCCCTCTCCCCAGTTGGTTCCCCCTAAAAAGCAAAAGTTGTCCAACTTTGGCAACTTTTAAGACTTGGGGACTTCAACTCCCAGAATTCCCCAGCCAGCCGGCCTGCGTTGGAATTTCTAAGAGTTGGCGTCTTCAAGTCTTTAAAGCTGCCAAGGTTGGACCCTGGCGTGTCCGAAAGCCAAGGCAGGAAGGCTAAAGCGAGAGTGCGAACACATGTGCGCCCAGAGGATGTGCAACATCCAGCGCTCCTTCCTTCATCCATCAGCCCCTTGGCAGAAAAATACTTGTGCAGTGATGTCTCTCCGTATGCGCGCGTGTTTATGTTCCAGGCAGGGAGGCGAAGGAGAGAACTGGACCTTCCCAGGGCCGTTTTTGATTAGGAGTTAATCTGATGTGTGAGCTCATTCCTCCTCGCGAGGAGTCCGCCTGAGCTAGCCCCTCTCTTCCCCACCCGGAGAAGGAACGCCGCGTTGTAGCACAGATGATCTCCTCCGAGGTTTCTCTCGCCTGTTTTTCGTTGGACGTCTGCGCCTTTCAGGCTCTTCCTCCCCCCCCCCGCACCCGTTGCAACGGAGAGGAAGAAGAGGGGGGAGAACCTTAACTCTTTCCCATCCCTTCTTGGCCACCCCCAAGCCAGCTTTTGGCACAATCACCAGCATTGTTTGGGAAAGAAGGGAAGGAAGTGGAGAGAGGGGGGGGGGGGACGTCCAGGGAATCGCAGCTGGGATCAACGGGACAGCTGCTCCGCTTGGAGTCACCGAGGGACACCCCCCCCCCCCCGGCTATGCCTTGCGCGCTTGCTCTCGCCTCTTCCGACAGCCGCTCGGAGCAGGCGCTGGCTCGCCATCCTCCGCTCACCTGCAGCTGGTCCAGCACGGCCCCGGATTCGAGGGGGCGTGGATAGGAGCTGGCCAAGCCTCTAGCCCGCCCCCCCCCACCACTACCATCTCCCGCCTGGGGCGAAGCGCTCTTAAAAGGCAGGAGCGCGGCGGGGCGCTTGGGTTTCTCTTTGGCTCGGGCGGTGCGTCTTGCGAGGCGCAGCAAGGCGGAGAGCACCCGGACCGGCTCGGAGAGAGAGAGAGAAAGAGAGTGTGCGGGGATGGCAGCGCTTAACGGGGCTCTGGAGAACGGGCAGACGGAGAAGAAGGCTGCTGGGCCCTTCCCTTACCCGATCAGGAACTTGGAGGTTCAGTTCACCAAGGTAGGGGTTGGACGCGCGGCTCGTTGGGTTCACACGACTCGCTCCGCTCCGAGCGCTCGCATCTTGGTTCACCGGCTTGAATTGGGGGGGGGGGGGGAGAGCCTGGAATCGATTCCTGCGGGCTCGTGGGCTGACCCACCCGCCCACCAAGGCTTCCACGAGTGGAGCGAATGCAGAGAATGGGTTAATTCAATAATCAGGTGTGACTGCGCACGTGCGGGTTGAGGTTTGTTTTTTTTCCCTTTAGGGTTGTGTTGCTTAACTATCTTTAAAGTAAAACTTTTTTTTTTTAATGGAGAGTTTTGGAGTTTCGGGAAGTCTCTTTTTTCAACGAACGCTTTCTAAGCGTTTGGAAAGCCACTTTGGTTAAGGCGCCACGCTAAACACCAGGAGACCGTGAGTTCTAGTCCTGCCCATAAGCAAGAAAGCCAGCTGGGTGACTTTGGCCTCGTCCTGTGGCTCCCAACCTTCTTTTTGGCCATGCCCCACCTAAGCATCTCTAAAATCCTGATTGCCCCCCCCCCACATGTAAGTCTTAATTTACTCAAAAAGTGAACTCTATTCACACGGAGGAAACCTAAAAGTGAAACTTGGTTTAAACAAGGTTCAAATTGCACCCCCCTCCCAAAGAGTGACTACTGGGCTAGTCACTCTTTCTCAGCCCATCCCCACCTCACAGGGTTGTTGTTATAGAGAAAATAAGAGAAGGAAGGAGTA
Source organism: Natrix helvetica (assembly GCF_964273705.1). Classification (NCBI taxonomy): domain Eukaryota; kingdom Metazoa; phylum Chordata; class Lepidosauria; order Squamata; family Natricidae; genus Natrix; species Natrix helvetica. The sequence continues at coordinate 8,937,514 of NC_138556.1, forward strand.
TTAGGTATGTGTGTTCCCCCAGTTCTTTAATAAAGGTGGGATTTTTTAAAAAAATCTAATAAATGTTTCTAAAGGGAAAGTGGGAGAGGGAATGGATTTATTTGTTCCAGCTGCCTTTTGGGCAGGAGAAGGGACAGCAAATATCCCCAAGGCATCACAACTAGCTAAGCCCTGCCTGATTTTTATTCAAGGCAAAGAAACTCATTGGTTAATAGAGAATGTCAGAAGTCATTGGGGGGGGGGAGGATTTCCTCTCATTTATTCCACTGTGGATGCAAAAAGGAGGGGGGGGACGGAGTAGAGGTTCCCAAACATATTATATCAAAAGGCTTATGTATATCATAGAAGTTTTGGTTTTAAAGAGGAGTTAATTCTTAACTTTTGGAGGGGTTTGGGGCAGTGGCAAAAGAGGCTTCCTGGATTGTTTTTGCAGCCCTGAAGCTACCAAGGAAAGCAACATTTTAAAAGCAGCCTCTTTGAGGTTAGGATTTCCCAGGGGGATGTTTCTTAAACACCTGTCCACTGAGCTTTGCAGCTTGTATTCTTTTCCAGGAAGATGAATGGCATCGAGGTTTTGCCACTCTTTTATAATCCTCCTATAAGGTTTTTATTTCTTAAATTTATTTTCCACTTATGTCGCTGCGGCACTTACTCTTGGTGGCTTGCAGTAATTAAAAAAAAGGAAGAAAAGTGATCAGGTGTGTAACAGAACAAGAATAACAGAACAAGAAAGCAAGTGATGGCAAAGGAACACAACGAGAAATAAGGACATCAATATGTTAACCCAAAAAGATGGGAGGAGAGAAGAGAGAGAGTTAGAGGAAGGGAATAGACAAGAGTCTAACCATCCATCCAGAAGCCACTTCCAGAGGTTTGAAGTTCTCCACTTAGATCCCAGGCCAATCAGCAGAGTCGCATTTTCGGGGCCTTGTGAAAGAATGGTAGGAGCTTGCTTTTTGTTTTGCACACTTCCAGAACACACCAAGTGTAGCATTTGTGAGATCCAGGTAGCTTTCACATGTTAAGAGGCTGTGAAGGTAAGGAGCTTTTTTGTCAAGACTTCCAGTTATCTGTGATGTAGCAGAGCTGGGCATAAAACAACTTGTTTCACACACTTGCAAAGAACCACTCAAAACATATTTCAACTGGAGACAAAGTGGGAGAATTACAGGTCTATGACCTGATTTGGAGAGCCCAAAATGCATTTTTAAAAAAACTTTAATGACAATAGAAATATTCCTAGTCATCTATGCATGTGAGAAAAAGTGAAAAAGGATCTCAAAACGCATAGCACTGTTGGCGAGAAACGAGAACTCATGGTAGAACATTGTTGTTGCGAAGTTGTGTCCAACCCACGGAAAACGTTCCTCCAGGCCTTCCTGTCCTCTACCATCCTCTGGAGTCCATTTAAGCTCACGCCGACTGCTTTGGTGACTCCATCCATCCACCTCCTTTCCTGTCGTCCCCTTCTTCTTTTGCCCTCCATCTTTCCCAGCATTAGGCTCTTCTCCAGGGAGTCCTTCCTTCTCCTTAGGTGGCCAAAGTACATACGGATTGGAGAACTTGCGGATTGCAATTATTCTGAATAGCTGGTTTGAAGATTGCATCCTGAAGACCATTATGTTAGGAAAAAACAGCCGATTCTTATACAAACCAAGACAAATATATATGTCCCAGGGTAATGTTGCAGGATCCAATCTGACTCAGTCACTATGACCAGAGATTTAATTTTCTGAGATTTCAAACATCTGCTGGAGCCCATCCCCGGGGAACTTACCTCTCACCCAATATTCCTTCTCCATATTTTGAGAATGACTGGATTGCACTGTTTTTATCATCTCTACAGTGTTGTCTGGGGCTTTAAAAAAGTTTTAAGACAACCAGCCTGTGATGGATGCTTACAATTCCTGAGATATGCCGCCATCTTGGCTGTTTTAACAAAACAATGCATTGGGTCGAGGAGTTTAGATTTGCTTTCTCTCCCACTATTTCTCTCCCTAAAATTTGGGCTATTTTAAAAGGGGGATTTAGTTGGAATGGCACCATTTCCTTTGGCCGGTTTCAGTCTTTCTAATTTCATATTTTTTTTCCCTTCGCGGGGGTGGAGAAGGTAGGAAGCCAGGGATGCGTTTGAAATCCAACTCTAATATTTAAAAGATGAAGTCCGTTCTTCGAGAAATGATCTGAAATAAGAAAATAGAAACCTGAAAATGAAGCTAGACTAATCATGAACGGATTCATCATATTTACATGACCGCTCCTCTCATAAGATGTTATGTTAATGTTCACTACACCCAAAATTACGACTGGGAGACGGTGGTTGCAAAATCAATGGATAAGCAGAGAAACTAGCAAAGTAAAAGCATGCCAGAAAGAAATTAAGAGTTCAGTTAGTGCCTCAATCGGGATAGAACACATAATATAATAAAAAATCATATTTGCATAATGAATTTTCTTTCTGTTTAGTGTGGCAGATTCTTAGTCTCTTCCTTTCTTTTTAAAATGTGCTTAAGGCTTTTTAGGTTTGGCTGTGAAATCTAATTGATTGATTGATTTGCACTGTTTTAGGCCACCTGACTACCAATTATTCTGGGCAGCTTACAAATAAATTTTTTTAAAAAAAGACGAATATGATACAATGCAAACGCTATAAACCCAAACCTCAATTATCAAATGTGTGGAATAGATGTTTGCATCTATATGGAAATGATAAATATATATATATCAAAAGGTAGAATTCTTAAACGTTTGCATGCATCTTTTAAACTAAGATTTCTCTTAATTATTATGTCAAGAAAGCTGCGATACAAAAAAAAATATTTTTTGGTTTTAGGTCTCCCTAGCATCTGTTCTTAACTACAAAGGTGCCAATATAAAAAATAAGTGTTGTGAAGTCTATATCCTTTTGTTATTTGCAGCGTGGTGGTTTTCATTTTGTCACATCACTGCTTTAGACCCCATGGATGTACATTTATAATTATATAGAAATGTAGAATATGGAGTTTTGTAACAAAACCCGTCATCCATAATTCTTCACTTTCCATCAGCGGAGTAATGGTAAACTTCTCATCCACTTCTCTCTTGCCGGCTTGGGAAGAAATGGCGATGTTAATAAATGTTAATAACATTCACTCAAATTTTAGTTCAACATTGTTAGTTGCAGAGATTCTTAGCATGAGAGAGAGAAGCGGATTTTTCTCAGACTAAAATTTCCCTGCCCCATTCCAAAATAGAAGGAAAAAGTCATTTTAAGATTAACTTTTATCAGATTTGGTTAGCTCCAGGGCTGTAGTTATGAGATTTCCAGTTCCTGAATTGTTTTTTGCTAACATGGCTCGATTAAAGATGCTTAGCGTAATAACATTTCACTGGAGCTTGTGATTCTCACTTTGGCATCTGTAAAAACTCATTTGTTACTTGACTTCTACTAGACTTTTACTAGAATCTTTAAAAGGCTATTTGTTTTGAAGTAGTTTGAATTGTTTTACGTTTTACAAATTGTAAGCCATCCAGAGTCACAGAGTCATCCAGATGGGTGGCTACAGAAATTGAATGAATGAATAAATAAAATACAATAGGAATTGAAAATAAGGCACATATAGCATCTCCCCTTACACACACACACACACACACACACACACACACACACACACACACACACGTTGTAAATGCATGCACCCAAACACATAGACATGCTCACTGTTTGTTAATCTGGTAACAACAAGGAAAGAAGCGTATCTGATCCAAAGAGGGAATGTGGCTTTAAATCCCTGCACAGCAGCACTGGGGACCCATTGGAAACAGATTATTAATCCGTCATCCCTATTTTACACAATTAACGTAGCAAACCCTTCTGTATTATCACTCTCTTGAATTTTAGTTTTTAATGACTATGGGCCTCACAGTTTAATGATTGGTATTATATTATAGTTGGGCCGTGCTGTATTTTGTTCGGATGCAACTGACAGATTAGATGCCAAATTGTGATTTTAAGAGAGTTTTTATTTGTTATTTTATTCTATAATGTTTTAACTGGATATTCCTTAAGTGTGAACTGAGATAGGACTCAAATAAACCTTAACTCATGACAAAACAGAAACTGGTTTACGAATGGGAAAGACTAAGGAGTAGGAAACCAATGTTTTGTGATATGATTTCCTTCTTAATCATCACGGAGAAAATTTCTTATGAGTTGTTAGGAGTTAAAATGAACTTGATGGCACATAATCCATTAAAAATCTTTTGGAGCAGTCCGGAGATGCTGTAGCTCGGATGGTTGCGAGTCAGAATCTGTTTTACATTTACATACATTTAAATGGATGTGAGGTCAAAAGCAAATATTGAAGCAGATCTTTTGAATGTTCTTGAATGACAAATCTCTGTAAGATGTGGACATCATCCCTTCAAGTGTAATTGTTTTTGTATTTAAACAAGGATAACATTGCCATTCTGCCTATAAAAATCTAAGCAAATTCTAGCAATGGCTAAGCAACGGTGGCTCAGTGGCTAAGATGCTGAGCTTGTCGATCAGAAAGGTTGGCCGTTCAGCGGTTCAAATCAGTGAGCTCCCATTACTTGTCCCAACTTCTGCCAATCTAGCAGTTCGAAAGCATGTAAAAAAATGCAAGTAGAAAAATAGGGACCACCTTTGGTGGGAAAGTGTTCCATGCGCCTTCGAAGTTTAAGTCATGCCATCCACATGATCATGGAGACATCTTCGGCCAGCACTGGCTCTTCGACTTTGAAACAAGGATGAGCATCGCCCCTTAGAGTCGGGAATGACTAACGCATATGTGTGAGGGGGAAACCTTTACCTTTTAAGGACATTCTCTGGTTTAAATGTTTGAAAAATGTCCAGATCTTCTTTAAAAGGAAAAAAAGTTGCTAATTGGTGATCTTTTTAATATAAGCTTTCTAATTTTATTTTATTTTCTATTATAGGTAATACTTTCCCTGCGCTTAAACTGTTTTAATCATTACTGATAGTTGTCTGGACTCTAATAGGAGCAAGCTCTTCTAGAAACGTAGGCAGATTTTTATAAGAAGCACTCTTTTTTCCTGTCTCTATTTTCTAATTTAATGAGGTATCATGCTTTCAAAGGGCCCTACATGCTTTACTGAAATGAAAGAAAGTTATTTGAACTTGATGCCACTAAAGGCTCATACAAATCCATATATAAATCCATTTACATAAATTCCTGATTAACATCACCATATTGTTTATTTTCAAACTGGTCAGAATAAGTAATTTTTTCTTTCTTTTACCATCTGCTGTTTCTGCAGGTATGCTGCTGAATTTTGAAATGACCTAGCGAATTTCTTTTCTTTGGGATGACAGTCTGTTTAATACAACCTGAATATGCTGTCTTAAATAGAAGTTTCATTCCTTTTAGTTGCATTTTAATCCAAATAACATTTCACAAAGGGGGTTTTCCTCTGTGACCGGAATATCCTTCATTGAAAATATCAGTTATCATTGTATTTTGTATATTTCATAATGTACAGTTTGCTTACGTTTGCCTCATTTAAGGGTTTGGAAAGTTGGTCAAATGTATATTGTTCCACAGTCTAAACTCTTTCTCTGGGCCTTACAACAAAGAGTAAAATTCGAGCACGTAATATCACCAAGTACCTAAAGTGCCCCAATGACAACAGTTGTGAATCATCACTACAAAACATCCTTCGGCATAGTTCTTCAACTTTTTCTGTAAGGTGGATATTGTCACAACTAACTGAATTCCCAATAGGAAATAGGAAACCAGTTCAAAGATCTAGTTCTACTATAGAAAAGCAACACTTTTGAATTGTAGCGCTCTAGATTTACAGAAAATGGAATAGCCTAAGTCTTCTCTTTCCATGTTTAAATTGGTCAGACCAACTCCCATAGATAAATAACGCCGTGCAAGTAACCAAGAGGTCAAAACAGACATTATCATTAAAACTAACACTTATAATTTTTAAAACATCTATCTTTATTGAAAACGTTTTTATGATGGCTTAATTTGAAATACTACCAACTGAATTAAAATTAAAAGGGACGTGCGCTTCAGCCTGAAATATTAAATGCAAGCTTCAGAAATCAATTATACCTTCCTACGGTCTGTTGAGGTACGTTGGTGGCTCAGTGGCTAAGATACTGAGCTTGTCGATCAGAGAGGTTGGCTATTTGGTGGTTCGAATCCCTAGTGCTGCGTACCGGAGTGAGCTCCAGTTACTTGTCACAGTTTCTGCCAATCTAGCAGTTTGAAAGCATGTAAAATGCAAATAGAAAAATACTAACTGCAGCGCACATAACCTATGCACAGTATTGGAAAAAAGAAAATACACCATCAGAGCTAGATATAATCAGAAAAGTGTTGGCCTGTGCAGAAGCAGATAGGCTCCCTCTTGAACTTAAAAATAAAGGGGAATCAGAATATTTTGAAGTATGGAATAGATTTTATGATTGGTATAAGACAAGATGACAAGACTGGAACAAATGTATATATTGTGATTGGACAGAAGGACAGACAATGTATTAAGTAGATTAATTGTTAATGGTTGAAACTAGCTGTATATAACATGAATGTACGGTCACTCCGACTCCGCGGTATTGCACTGTTTTAAATGTAAAAATAATAAAAATATATTTTTTAAAAATAGAAAAATAGGGACCACCTTTGGTGGGAAGGTAACAGCATTCCGTGCACCTTCAGCATTTAGTCATGCCAGCCACATGACCACGGAGACGTCTTTGGACAGTGCTGGCTATTTGGCTTTGAAACGGAGATGAGCACCGCCCCCTAGAGTCAGGAACAACTAGCACGTCTGTGCAAGGGGAACCTTTCCCTTTCCCTTATGGTCTGTTGGGAGAACTGACAATTTAATTTGGGTAGCTAATCTTTAGAGTTTTCTGACCTCTACCACATTTTCATATTAATTTCTTTTTATATTTTCCATTTCAAAGAGATCTCTAATCCCTACAACCTTTCTTTGGCTTCCGATAATAACACTGTTATGAATTGGGAATGGGGGGATTTTAAAACTATGAGCTTTGCAAAACAGTTGGACCCCACCCCCAATGCAGAGCCTTCAGAACATTTTTCAGGGGGGGGGATCACCCTCTAATTATTACCCACCTTTTAGTCAATAGAATCGGGTAGAATTCCATGTTGTGTGCAACTGTTACTTTGGCTCTGACATTGGATTTATGTCCAGCTTAATAGAATAATAGAATAGAATAGAATAGAATAGAATAGAATAGAATAGAATAGAATTCTTTATTGGCCAAGTGTGATTGGACACACAAGGAATTTGTCTTTGGTGCATATGCTCTCATTATACGTAAAGAAAAATAAAATAGAATACATTCATCAAGAATCATAAGATAGAACACTTAGTGATAGTCATAGGTTACTAATAAGCAATCAAATTATACTAGGAAACAATATAAATTGTAAAGATATAAGCAACATGGCTATAGTCATAAGTGGGAAGAGAAAGGTACTACGAAGGAAGAGAAGAAGAATAGTAATACAGTCTTAGTAAATTATTTGACTGTTATGGGAATTAGTTGTTAAGCAGAGTGATGGCATTTGGGGAAAAAACTGTTCTTGTGTCTAGTTGTCTTGGTGTGCAGTGCTCTATAGCGTCGTTTTGAGGGTAGAAGTTGAAACAATTTATGTCCAGGATGTGAGGGGTCTGTAGATATTTTCACAGCCCTCTTTTTGACTCGTGCAGTATACAGGACTTCGATAGAAGGCAGGTTAGCAGCCATTGTTTTTTCTGCAGTTTAATTAATGTCCAGTTTCTGAAAGTGCCTAAGAACCAAAGAGCGAGAGAAGACACGTCCCTTCCATAACTTCTGATCTGCTCAATACAATGAATCGGAAAGGATCGTGCAAACTCAACCAGGGTTATCTGAGAAAGATTTAAGGTTGGGCTTCTAAAGGAAGGATAGTTAGGAGCTATGTAGCTATGTAGGAGAAATGGCAGAATGGAAAATGCCAAACGGTGCGGAGAACTGCCATTCTGATCAACGAAGTGCTACAACAACCACTTTAGAAGTCAGCCGGCATATATCTACCACTATTGCAGTATCCGGGGGGGGGGGGGGTGTCATGTGATTTTGATCTCATGACTGTGGGGGAGGCTGCAATGGTCATAAGTGCGAGGACTGGTCATAAGGCATCTTTTTCAATGCCGTTGTTTCTTTGAATACAGGTAGAACCTCGACTTGGGACCTTCCAATGAGTAAAGTCAATGCGAAAGGCAGATTCCCTTAACAACCATGTTACTAACTCAAGCACTACAGTGAATCACTTAACGATGATGGCAAGGAAGGTCGTAAAATGGGACAAAATTCACTTTACTGTTTCACTTAGCAACAGGAAATTTTGGGCTCGGTGGTGGTTGTACATTGAGGATCATGTATAGCGGCTAAACAAATGGATATAAATAGTTCTCCTGCATGAGCAAGGCAGCTGGATTAGAAGACCTCCAAGGTCCCTTCCAGTTCATTCATTCTATTCTATTCTAAATGGCTGCAAGAGATTGTAAAGAGTACCTGTATTCTGCAACCTGTAATTCTCCAGACATGTTTATCTAAAGGTAAAGGTTCCCCTCAAACATATGTGCTAGTTGTTCCCGACTCTAGGGGGCGGTGCTCATCTCTGTTTCAAAGCCAAAGAGCCAGCGCTGTCCGAAGATGTCTCTGTGGTCTTGTGGCCAGCATGACTCAATGCTGAAGGCGCCCGGAAAGCTGTTACCTTCCCAACAAAGGTTCTCCCTATTTTTTCTGCTTGCATTTTTACATGCTTTTGAACTGCTAGGTTGGCAGAAGCTGGGACAAGTAACAGGAGCTCACTCTGTTACGCAGCGCTAGGGACTCGAACCACCGAACTGCCGACCTTTCTGATCGGCAAGCTCAGCGTTTTAGCCACTGAGCCACCACGACATGTTTATGTAGGTTTCCTTTAAATTATAAGACCACCCTTTAAAACAAATGCTTCCCCCTTCCCCCCCCCCCTGGTGATTTAGAGGCCCTTTAACTTTCCAAACACATCAGCCATTTCAGCTACAGAACATACAAATCAAATGCCATAATAATAGTAATTAAACCTACTTCTGGGCCACAAAAACAAGTTAAAACCAATTAGCAGGCTCAATTGCAAACTAAGAAAAATAACATCCAAAGTCCTGGGAACATCTCTTGTTTTTACCTGCAACAAAAGATTATTGAGTGGATCCCGGATCGGCCTCTGAAGTTAGACATCATGACTGAAAAAGTTTTTCCCTAGGGAATTTTTGTCCAATCCACCTCACAGGGTTGTTGTTGTGGAGAAACTATTAGGAAAAAGGTGTTTCGGATAGATTCGCCACCTTGAGTTATTTGTAAAAATAATAAAGGCAGGGTACAAATAAATTAACTCAGTACTCAGACTTAACACAAATTAAAAACGACAGACCTAAACGCTGACTATAACATATTCACTTCAACAGGAGCAGAAAGACTGGAGAGTTTTTTGAAGGGGTTCATACACCCTGATCAAAATGGCTTTCTACCCAAAAGGCAGATAAGAAATAATATGAGAACAATATTAGATACATTGGAATATTATGAAACTCATAGTGAAAAGCAATTGGCACACTGCTGTTCTTAGACATCCAAAAGGCGTTTGATAATGTGAACTGGCAATTCATGTTAGTTACCACAATTAAGGCATATGGATTTTGGAGATAAATTTATAAATATGTTCAAGGCAATCTACACAAAGCAGAAAGCCAAAGTGAAGGTGACTGAAAATTTTTCAATTCAAAAGGATACCAGGCAAGGCTGCCCATTATCTCCATTCTTATTTATCTTAACAAATAAATAAACATAGCCCTGGTCACCCCTTGGTTTTCCTCTTGGAAGGGTTATAAAATATTAATATTAATTATAATTGATAATATTAAGCAAAAGCTGGACACAAATTTAACCAAAAGCAAGATTTTACTTAGCGTTACCTACTTATCCGTTTTACTTCAAAACCGAACTTGCCTAAGTTTAGCCAAGATTGCAAAATGTAGATGTAACAGGCATATCATTATAATCCCAGTAGAATCTTGATGAAAGTTAGCATCTAATTCCAATTAATACTGGAGAAGTAGAAACGCTGGAAAAGCCAAACACAGCTTTTTGGGCATGCTAATTAATGCAAAAGGAACAAGAAAAGTGAGTGAATCCATGATTCTTACGCAGTGGTCTAAATGAATTGAGATCCATCAGAATAATAGAGTTGGAAGGGACCTTGGAGGTCTTCTAGTCCAACCCCCTGTTCAAGCAGGAAGCTCTATACCATTTCAGACAAATGGCTGTCCAATCTCTACTTCAGGGGTGTCCAAACTTGGCAACTTTAAGACTTGTGGACCTCAACTCCCCAGCAGAGCTGGCTGGGGAATTCTGGGAGTTGAAGTCCACAAGTCTTAAAGTTGCCAAGTTTGAACACCCCTGCTCTACTTTAAAACCTCCAGTGTTGGAGCACCCATGACTTCTGGAACCACATTAGGAAATTTCTCTTTAATTCAAGTTTGGTTCTCTCCTTTACTTAATTTTCATCCATTGCTTCTTATTCTGCAATAACACCTCATCTAGTGAAGAGAAGGACCAGGGGAGACAGGATAGCAGTCTTCCAATATTTGAGGGGCTGCCACAGAGAGGAGGGGGGTCAAGCTATTTTCCAAGGCACCTGAAGGCCAGACAAGGAATAATGGATGGAAACTGAACAAGGAGAGATTCAACCTGGAAATAAGGAGGAACTTTGTGACAGTGAGAACCATCAATCAATGGAACGGAAGTTGCCTTTGGAAGTTGTGGAAGCTTTCTCCCATTCTGGGCGGCAGGGATTGGAATGGGTGGAAAATGGGGCACACAGAGGCTGAAAACAGGGCACATGGAGGCGGCAATAAGCAATGGCAATCCCTGCAGCTTGAAATAACTGATGGTCGAGAGGCTGATCCAACCAACTATCAGCTGCTTTTGCTAATCAAGCTGTGCTGCAGCTGAAATTGAAACGCGATGTTTGCTGTAAGGAGTCAAATTGCTGGGAGGCAGAGGCCAAAGGGTGGGGGCTGGCGGGTGGGCGGGACTACATTCACTGTATAAGACGCACCCAAATTTTCACCCTCTTTTAGGGGAGAAAAGTGTGTCTTATACTCTGAAAAATACGGTAGTTCTTTGGTTTTTAGGTTATATGGCAAAATGGTATTCTTTCTTCCTTTTTAGGCCCCTTCCTTGCTCTGTTTAATGTCCCCATTATCTTCTTTAGTTCCTTTTTTCTATTTGCCCATTTCTTGTAAAGAGCTATAACTAATGGAAGGGTTAGAAAAAAGATAAAGGAATCCCTGTGGAGTTTACTCTGCTGGTCGTTGCTGTTTATAGGGGGGCAGTGGTCATCTCTGTTTCAAGGCCATTGTGCCAGCGCTGTCAGAAGACATTTCCATGGTCGTGAGGCCAGCATGATGTCATGGAGCACTGTTGCCTTCCCACCAAAGTGGTACCTATTTTTCTACTCGCATTTGCATGCTTTCAAACTGCTAGGTTGGCAGGAGCTGAGGCAAGTGATGGGAGCTCGCTCATTGTGTGGTGCTTGGGTCTCGAACCTGGGCTGTTGGCTTTTAAGCCCGGTGTCTTAATTGCTGTACCAATGGAAGGTGGCAAATCCGTATTACATTAACTGAGCAGTGATATCCATCGCAGCGAAATAACAGAGTAAATCCCTTGGAATTTGATAATCCTGCTTTCACATGGATATGGAATTGTATTTGAGAATTGGCCTCCTGGACTTCAGTGTGATTTACCTTTCCTGTTGGAACTGCATCAATAAATATTGGCATATTTGCCACATCCATTATTACTTTTTCCCACTGTAATATGCAGCTGATGGCTGGAAGTTTCACTATTTGAATCCACCTTGTTTCTGAACTCCTCCGTATTCTAGGATGTCCATTGGGAAGTAAGTGCCTGAATCTCACCTTTACAGCAAACCTGTGTCTTATTTTGATGGGGTGAATATGATACACTGCTTCTGAATATGATAAATATTAGCGCTAGTAGATGAATACCAGTGCTCTGCTACCAAACTCTGTGATCAGGCTTGATAAATCAACACTTACAGCTTGAAAATAAATGAGTAGTTATGATCAGCCTCTCCTCTCCCCTTCTCTCCCTCAGGCTGGCCCCATTGATCCTCTCCTGTCCCCTTTTCTCCCTCAGGCTTGCCTCACAGAGACCTCTTCTATCTTATCGCCTTCTCTCCCTCAGTCTAACTCCTTAGCATCAGAGCATTTGTCAGGTGGGGAGGGGGGTAGAATGTCTGAACTCCCAGCCTGCAGGCCGGATGAGTCATATGCTGGCAACGCCCATGCCCAAGTGACAGTTGGAACAGAGTTCTTTTCAGACGGGGAGGGGGAGTACAACGTCTAACTTCTTAGCATCAAAACGTGTTAATAATACTATAAGAAATGCTAATGATCTGGTGGTCATTTAGAAAAATCCTTGCTTAGTGAACACCTAGAAGCCAAGAGGAACATGCGTGCCAAATTTCAAGTTTGTAGGCTTTACGGTTCTGGAGATTTCGTGATGATGCAAGAGTGGTAATTCTCTTTTATATATATATAGATTCAGGCAACAAAGCAGACAACCCAAACCAGGGATAGAGTAGTCTTATCAATGCTTCTTCTGATCCATTTGTTTTCTCTCTCTTTAGATATTTATTAACAATGAATGGCATGAATCGAAAAGTGGAAAGAAATTCCCTACGTTTAACCCCTCGACAGCTGAGAAGATCTGTGAAATTGAAGAAGGTGACAAGGTCTGTCTTTCCACATTCTTTAATTAAACTATTTTTCATTTGTCTTCGTCAATGAGCAAAAGTTCCAAAAGTTGGAGATGATTTGGTGGGGAAATACTGTATATACACTACAGGGAAGTGACTTTCTATTAGTTGCTCGAATCCAGTGATGGTTAACCTTTTCCGGACCGAGGGCCCAAAGCGTGCGCCCAAATCCCCCAAATGCAATCCGCGTACAGTCCCTGTGCATGCACAGCCCCTGGCATGTACCACGCACATGGGCACCCCTGCACACCCCCATGCAAGCAGATGTGCTTCCAAATGACCAGAATGTCAAATCAAGCCACAACCAAAGAGCAAGTGCCAAGTTGCTTGGCACTTGCACATCTTGCACTCCACATCTAAAAAAGATGTGGAGACTCTACAAAGAGTGCAGAGAAGAGCAACAAAGAGGATTAGGGGACTGGAGACTAAAACATATGAAGAACGGTTGCAGGAACTGGGTAGGTCTAGTTTAATGAAAAGAAGGACTAGGAGAGACATGATAGCAGTCTTCCAATATCTCAGGGGCTGCCACAAAGAAGAGGGAGTCAAACTATTCTCCAAGGCACCTGAGGACAGAACAAGAAGCAATGGGTGGAAACTAATCAAGGAGAGAAGCAACTTAGAACTGAGGAGAAACTTCCTGACAGTTAGAACAATTAATCAGTGGAACAGCTTGCCTCCAGAAGTTGTGAATGCCCCAACACTGGAAGTCTTTAAGAAGATGTTGGATAGCCATTTGTCTGAAACGGTATAGGGTTTCCCGCCTAAGCAGGGGGTTGGACTAGAAGACCTCCAAGGTCCCTTCCAACTCTACTATTGTATTGTATTGTATTGTATTGTATTGTATTGTATTGTATTGTAAGTGCTTGGATTTTGATCCTGTGACCACGGGGATGCTGCAATAGTCATAAGTGCGAGGTACAAAGTACAGATTAGGTGAAACCTGACTCAGAAACAATTAACTGCAAGAGAGACCTTGGGAGTCCTAATGGACGATCACTTAAATATGAGCCAGTTGTGTGCGGCGGCAGCCAAAAAAAGCGAATACAATGCTTGGTTGTATAAACAGAGGCATAGAATCAAAAAAATCACATGAAGCATTATTTACGATTTTATAAAGCTTTAATAAGACCACGCCTGGAATATTGCATCCAGTTTTGGTCACCACCACCACTACAAAAAAAGGTGTTGGGGGAAAAAAAAAAAGTACAGAGAAGAACAACTAGGATGATTAACAGTCCGGAGATGAAAACATATGAAGAACGGTTGCAGGATTTGGGTTCGGCTAGTCTAATCTAGAGAAAAGAAGGGCTGGGGCGGGGGGGGGGGCGGACTCCAGTATTTGAGAGGCCGCCACAAAGAAAAAAGAAAAAGGGAGTCAACTAATTTTCCAAAGCACCAGAAGGCAAAACAGGAAACAATGGATGGAAACTAATCAAGGAGAGAAGCAACCTGGAATTGAGGAGAAACTTCCTAACAGGGAGGACAGTTCACCAGTGGAACAGCTTGCCTCCAGATGTTGTGGGTGCTTCACTACTACTGGAGATTGGGCAGCACGTGTCTGAAATGGTGTAGGATCTCCTGTTTGAGGAGGGGGCTGGACTAGAAGACCTCCAAGGTCCCTTCCAGCTCGATACTGATTCTGACTAGCCATAAGTCACCAGGCTGCTGTTGTAACTTTGAATGGTTGCTAAACACTGGTTGAAAATCGAGGACTCCTTGAAAACCTCATGGCTGAGATAAGGCATTTGCTGACCTGCATCAAACCAATTACATTATGGCTTATTTTCCAGCCACCTATAGGTGTATTTTCCTTTTGATACTGTCCATGGGGATTTCTGCAGGTTGGATTGCAAGGCGATCAAACAGGTCAGTCCTAGAGGAGATCAACCCTGACTGCTCTTTAGAAGGCCATATCCTGAAGATGAAACTCAAGTACTTTGGCCAACTAATGAGAAGGAAGGACTCACTGGAGAAGAGCCTCATGCTGGGAACGATTGAGGGCAAAAGAAGAAGGGATGACAGAGAAGGAGGTGGCTGGATAGAGCCACTGAAGCAGTCGGCGTGAACCTAAATGGGCTTCAGGGGATGGTAGAGGACAGGAAGGCATGGAGGAACATTGTCCATGGGGTTGCAATCAGTCACACATGACTTCGCGACTAACAACGACAACATAGGTGTATTTTTTTTTAAGGATGCTTTTTATCTACCCATTCTTTCTCTTCCTCTACCTGTCTGTTGCAGCCCTCTCTTCCTTCATCTTGAGTCCCTTTAACTTTGTGCATTTCAATCCAGGGCTTGGCATGGAATTATGAAAAGCCATAATCCTGTAATTGAAGAGACGTGAGCTCATTTTAAAACTGCTGCAACTCTGGGGTGGCTTTGCCCTCTATGGGGTGATTATGTTAGCTGGCTCCATTGCTGCTCAAGCCGTCATTAGAGTAAAAAACAGATGATCTCTCTTTGTCTCTGGCTGCAAATCCTGAGCCCCGAGGGTTGTGTGTGTGGGAGAGAGCTCTGTGTGTCTCCTGCTAGAATACCCAAACGTAATTGCTTTTCTCCCCCTCCGCCCAAATGGGTTGTAAAGTATTTTGACCAGTAAGATGAGTTCTTGGAGACTTATTTGCTCCTTCCTGCCAGCGGTGTCCCCATTAGAAGTTTTACAAGATCATTTTGGGATTTGTGTTCTGACCTAGGCTTCCCCAGCAGCACGAAGCCAATTCCTCACCTGACAAACCCCTTTTATTTAATTTATAGTGAATTCCCATCCAGCAAAGTCCGGGGCCACAGTCTTTCAAGATGGTTCACAAATACCGACCTTTATCAGGCTTGGAGAGTGGCCAGGCTGATATCTTTCAGATGCTGCTATACTTGGCAAGAATGCAGGAATGAACTAATTGTCTCCTGCAAACACCCCTTCCCTTTCGCTCCCTCTTTTATCCCCTATGGGAGGGGCCATTCACGGTCCACCTGTGGCCTTACTCCCAAGTTGACCCTTGTTCCTTAGCTGTTTCCTTCTTCTGGCAGCTCTGCACATGCACACAGTGGGAACAGGTGCCAGCTGTTTGTCTGCCTCACTGATGTCTGACTCTGAAGGCAGCTGATAACTGTCAGATGGCCCTGGCCTCATTTCTGCCTCCGATGCAGAGCACTCGTCAGAGCCTTCCCTAGACTCCAGGACTGGCCCATGTTCCTCCCCAACCTCCTCACTGTCCGAATCTGCTGCCAATTCCACTGGCGGGCCACAACAATTTGCAAAGTAGAGCCCACAACAGGTGCAATATAACACTACAACAGAGTTGGAAGAGACTTTGGAGGTCTTCTAGAGGTCTTGCGGGATCGTATCCTGCCCCATACATCCCTGCGACCAATTCGCTCGCACAGAGAGGGACTTCTCCAGGTGCCGTCCACCAGACAGTGTCTGTGGCAGGCCCAGCCCTGTGGAATGACCTTCCCCCGGATATTAGGACTACCTCTGACCTCCGCTCCTTCCGTGCAAAGCTCAAGACCCACCTTTTCCAAGTAGCTGGCCTGGCTCAACCATAGTTTGATCATATCGCTCCTGATGGGTTTTTAATCTTGTAATTTTACTTAGGGGATTTTAAATTGTAATCTTAATTCTATTTCCATTTATCTGTCTACCTCCTCCACGTATACGTCTATATTTATGTGTATGTACTGTCTATATTTGTATTTTATGTGTTTCTATTGTACGCCGCCCCGAGTCCTTCTGGAGAGGGTGCGGCTAACAAATAAAATTTTAGTAGTAGTAGTAGTAGTAGTAGTAGTAGTAGTAGTAGTAGTAGTCCAACTCCCTGCTCAAACAGGAGACTCTATAGCAGAGCCATGGTGGCACAGTGGTTAGAAGGCAGTACTGCGGGCTAATTCTGCCCAACTGCCAGCTGCCTGTAATTTGGCAGATCAAATCTCACCAGGCTCAAGGTTGACTCAGCCTTCCATTCTTCTGAGATGGATAAGATGAAGACCCAGTTTGTTGGGGACAATACGCTGACTCTGTAAACCACCTAGAGAGGGCTGTAAAAGTACTGTGAAGAGGTATATAAGTCTTAAGTGCTATTGCTATTTCAGACAAATGATTGTCCAATCTCTTCTTAAAAACCTCCAGTGATGGAGCACCCACAATCTCTCTGGAGGCAAGTTGTTCTACTGAACAATCGTTCTGTTAGGAAATTGCTAGGTTGGTTCTTTCCTTGATTGGTTTCTTTCTTGAACTGAATTCTAGGTTGGTTCTTTCCTTGGTTGGTTTCTTTCTTGAACTGAATTCTAGGTTGGTTCTTTCCTTGGTTGGTTTCTTTCTTGAACTGAATTCTAGGTTGGTTCTTTCCTTGGTTGGTTTCTTTCTTGAACTGAATTCTAGGTTCTTTTATAGCAGACACATTCATAGCTGGTATATTGAAAAAAAAAAAGCACTATTATTTTATTATTTCAGCTTCCTTTCGTGAAAGTTGTAAATTGTCGTTGGGGCCATGCAGGGCTCTTTTAAAATAATAATAATAATAAATGTTACCCAAGGTTTTAAAATAGATTCAAAGGTTGGCCAGCTTCTCTTGCCATCAAAAGGAAATAGAGGATAAAGGTGAGTTTCCTGCTCGAAGATCTCTCCCCTTGTCTCAGCCGTGGTGGGAAAAATGTTACAAAACTGGTTTTATAACTTTAAAGTGTCCCTACCCATAAGAAGTGCAGTACCATTAGATTGGAACACCCAACTCTGGCAAAAAAATAAAGATAACAACAGCAGGGAGGGTTGGGCTATGCATTATGTGGCATATTGCATTCTAACCACTGTGCCACCATGGGCTCTTTTTAGCCCCGAGTTCTAGTTCTCCATTAGACACAAAAAGCCAGCTGGGTAATTTTAGGGCAGTCACATGCTCTTAGCTCTAATCCGGGATGTCAGAAAACATCCTGGAAGATTCTAATGGTCAACTTACTGTACTTCTGAAATATTGCTGGGGGCCAGAATGGACTTGAAGGACCATAACAGAGAAAGCTAAAGGAAGGCTGCCAGCTTAGCATTCCCATCTCTTGGCTGTCTGCTGCTTGAGATTTTTGTATGCATTTTCTTAATAAAATTACATTCATTGTGCCTCACCCATGCTTTATTGAATAAGGCACAGCGGGTTGGTTTTAAGCCATCCTGCCCAAGATCTCAAACTCTGCAAAGCTCAACATAACAAAGCAATCCATGGCTCCAGATTTGTAATCACACTTTCATTTTATGCCATATAGAGTGGGTCATGTTCTCCCCGTGATATAAAGGTAAAGGTTCCCCTCACACATATGTGCTAGTCGTTCCTGACTCTAGGGGGCAGTGCTCATCTCTGTTTCAAAGCTGAAGAGCCAGCACATGTGGTGATGTGACTGGCATGACTAAATGCTGAAGGTACACAGAATGCTGTTATCTTCCCACCAAGATGGTCCCTATTTTTTCCACTTGGCATTTTTACATGCTTTCAAACTGCTAGGTTGGCAGAAGCTGGGACAAGTAACGGGAGCTCACTCTGTTAGGCAATGCTACAGATTCGAACCACCTAACTGCCGACCTTTCAGATCGACAAGCTCAGCGTCTTAGCCACTGGGCCACGGTGTCCCTCCCCCATGGTATAGGGATGGGTTATTCCAACTGGACATCTTGCCTGACTAAATACATTGGCATTTGACATTGGTCTAAAACTATTATTTAGCTTGGTTTGATGGTTTGCAGATAGTTCCGATGATGCTTCTATGGTCCAATCCAACACAGCTTCATATGGGACCCTTATTATTTATGATGCAAAGAAAGTACTGTATATTGGAATACAATCCACATAACCAAAAAAATATATATTCCTGGATCAAAATCTGAAGTAGTTAGGGTGGGATTTTATATGACTATATCACGTTCAGAATGGTTTACTCCAGTGGTGGGATTCAAATTTTTTTTACTACTGGTTCTGTGGGTGTGGCTTGGTGGGCATGGCAGGGGAAGGACACTGTAAAATCCCCATTCCCTCCCCACTCCAGGGGAAGGCTACTGCAAAATCCCCATTTCCTCCAGATCAGCTGGGACTTGGGAGGCAGAGAATAGATGGGGGCAGGGCCAGTCAGAAGTGGTATTTGCCAGTTCTCTGAACTACTCAAAGTTTCCCCTACCAGTTCTCCAAAAACTGATCAGAACCTGCTGAATACCACCCCTGGTTTACTCTGTGTAGATGAGATGTTTAATTGTGACTGGTATGCTGGTGTTACAAATGGGTTGGACAATCCTGTCCAAACTGGAGCATGGATTTATTTGAAAACATCTACTGAAAGATATTTTCCGTATCTTGAATGCATGCATCTTTCATTGCCTTGTGATGGATAACAATTGGAAGGGATTTAATTCTTCTTTCTTCCTGGCCTTAAATTTTAGCTGCACTTTATGCCTTTGTCTTGCAAAATCTCTGTAACGCAACACTGATTAAGCATTGGGTGGATTCAGATTGGAATTTCAGCCTTGCCCCATTGAATTTCCTTGTTCTCAATATTCTTGTAACCGAAAGAGTTTACGTGAGCCTGGATTGACCTTTCCATTGGAAAAGCTTCAGCCAAGTATTTCCACTTGCGTAAATAAATGTGCGTATCTCAGATCACATGGAGGAGGTTCTCAGAGAATTGTGTAACCTGAATTCGTGCCTCTGTCCTAATAGAGAAGGTAAAATATTAAATAGTAAAAGCTGTGGTGGCGCAGTGGTTAGAATGCATGCTGCTTTTGCTGACTGCCAGCTGCCAGCAGTTCGATCCTTACTGGCTCAAGGTTGACTCAGCCTTCCATCCTTCCCAGCTCATTAAAACCAGGAGCCAGATTATTGGGGGCAAGAGGCTGACTCTGTAAACTACTTAGAGAGGGCTGTAAAGCACTGTGAAGCGGTATATAAGTCTAAGTACTATTGTTATTGTTATATCAGAGCCTGGTATACGTAGCAATAAAAGGGTGCTCCAGTTTATTAGATTTGAGAAAGTCGAGTATCACATCATAGTTTTCATTGGGCTTGGGTGTTGGATCTATGGGGCTGGAATTCAATCTAATAGTCTAATTAAGGAAAGAAGCAACCTAGAACTAAGAAGAAATTTCCTGTTAGTTAAAACAATTAATCACTGGAATGACTTGCTTCCAGAAGTTGTGAATGCTCCAACACTGATTGTTTTTAAGAAGATGTTGGATAACCATTTGTCTGAAGGGGTATAGGGTTTTCTGCCTAAGTAGGGGGTTGGACTAGAAGACCTCCAAGATCCCTTCCAACCTCTCCTCTCCTCTCCTCTCCCCTCCATTCTCTTCTCTTCTGCTCTACTCTACTCTATTCTCCCTTCTCTCTTCTATTCTCTTTTCTTTTTTCTTCTCTTCTCCTCTTTCCTCTCTTCTCTTCTAATTCTCTTCTCTTCCATTCCATTCTAGCAAAATGGGCACCGTTGCCAGATTCTAAGCATTTTAAAACCATAGTTTGAACAGATTGTAGCAGCTAAGGTAAGATCTAACCCTGAGCCTCACTGGGCTGATTTGCAGAAAGCTCTAAGCCCAAAGTAGCATTGTGGCTTTCCAGGTAGCCCTTGACTTATGACCTCAATTGGGAGAAGAATTTATGCTTCCAAGCAAGGCCATCGTTAAGTGAGTTCTGCCTGATTTCACAACCTTGTCGCTACAGTTGTTAAGCAAATTGTGTGGCTGCTAAGCAAATCCAACCTCCCCTGTTTGCTTGTTGAAAGCCAACTGAGAGAGTTGCAAATGGCGATCGTATTCTCTCTAACCAACATTCTCCTGGTTGCCCGGACTTTCTTTTAAACACATATTTGTGAACGTTATTTTGTTGTATCATTGACACCAGAAGTCATTACTCTGTTTCCCAAAGAAAGAATAGAAATCTGATCATTCATGTGATCGTTGATTGTTGAGCATACTTGACTTTTCCTCTTATATGTTCAGGGCAGTGGTGGGATTCAAAGAATTTAACAACCGGTTCTCTGCCCTAATGACCAGCTGGGTAGGCATGGCTCTGTGATCATTTGACTATGTGGGCATGGCCAACTCAGTGTCACTCAGGTTGATGGGTGCTTCGCCTTAGCTGTTACAATGGAATAAGGGTTAACCGGAGAGGCAGTTTCTGTAAGCAGGGCAATAAAGATTAGTCCGGAAACAACACCAGAATGTTTCCTTCCTGCCTTCCTTACAGGATTAGCCCTGTAAAGTGGGAAAAAAACAAAAGGAGATTTCTTCCAACAACCGGTTCTCCCAACTGCTTAGAAAGTTAACAACCAGTTCTCTCGAATAGGTGTGAACCGGCTGAATCCCACCACTGGTTCAGGGTTTCTCCCTCCAGGAAAAATTGTACCTGATTGTATTCGGGGCGGCGTCTAGGAGTAGAGCCTTCTCTGTTGCGGGCCCAGCCCTGTGGAATGACCTTCCCCCGGATATTAGGACTACCTCTGACCTCCGCTCCTTCCGGATTAAGCTCAAGACCCACCTATTTCAAGTAGCTGGCCTGGCTCAATCATAGTTCGTTCACACTGCTCCTGACGGGTTTTTTAATTCTGCGACTTTGGGAATTTTATTAGGGGATTTTAAATTGTGTTTTAACTGTTCTTACTCATCTTCCTTCCTCCTCTATGTATATGTATTCGTTTAGTTGTTTGTGTATTTTTCGTATTGTTCCTATGTGTTTTGTTGTACGCCGCCCCGAGTCCTTCGGGAGAGGGTGCGGCTTAGAAATAAATTTATTATTATTATTATTATTATTATTATTATTATTATTATTATTATTATTATTATTATTATTATTATTCCCATGGTACTAATCACCTGATGTTTTCCTCTCTCCTTTCTTACCTTTACCTGTAGCCTGATATCGATAAAGCGGTAGAAGCAGCAAAAACAGCTTTCCAAAGTGGATCTGTCTGGAGACAAATGGATGCGGCCAGTCGCGGAAGACTTCTAAATAAATTGGCCGACCTGATTGAGCGAGACAGAGAGGTGTTGGCAGTAAGTGAAGCTGGGGCATCACCAGGGTGTGAAGAATCAACCAAGAAGAGTTGGGGCATCCCATTTAACCCTGAGCTTGCTCCGTTTTTGACCTATTAATCCATGGGGCCAGTAATGGTTTTCTCTTACCTTCGCTACCGGTTTGGAACTGGGAGCGTGCATGTGCTTGTGCTCGCTTCACTCGTGCGTGGCGCTTCTGCGCATGTGCAGAGCATCTGTGATCACATCTGGATGGGTGGGCGGAGCTATTTAGAAGAAAAGGGGAATTAAAAAGAGGCTGGAAGATTACACTTCTTTGTTCCATTGTGTAGGCAAGAGAACAAAATGTAGTAATAATCAGGATGGGGGACTGATAAAGGTAGGTGTAGAATCTGGCTCTGCCTTTCTTGCCATAAAGAAGAGACGCCCAGTCAAATCTACAGAAGGTTCTTGTTATTGCCCTAAATTTCATCTTCAGTCCCAAAGTTGCTTTTTCAAGAGGTAACTGGATTCTCTGGTTTTTCTTTGAAGACGTTTCGCTTTTCATCCAAGAAACTTTTTCAGCTCTGACTGGATGGTGGTGGGTCATCAGTCAGAGCTGATGAAGCTTCTTGGATGAGAAGCGAAATGTCTTCAAAGAAAAACCAGTTGTCTCTTGAAAAAAAGCACCTTTGGGACAATCATGACCTGGATGACTGAGAATCTCCATAGACTTTCATCTTCAGTGTTGCAGACACTGAAACCAATTAACAGAAGGAGGAAACCAATTAACAGAAAACATGTACAGTCCTTGGTGCTCTCTCCTCTGGTTGTTTGCAGATGTTTCATTACTTGACTTCATAACCCCACTAATACCCATGAGTGTGGGGTTTACTCCCTGTTTATATATAGTAGTTTTCCTTGCCACTCTGGTGGAACTGTGGTTTTCTCCTCGGTAGTTCCTTCACTAGGTTCTTTTTGTTTTGTTTGGCTTTTTGCTGGGTTGTTTGTCTGGTGTTAATCCCTGTTTATCTGGGTGTTGGCTGCTGCAGGGGATGTGTTTTGGTTATTTTTGTTTCCTTCTTAGCTTTTTACTGTCTTGTTTGAATGGTGTGTAAATATGGTTTTATTTCTATAAAATGTCTGCCAGCAAATAGCCAAACTCAGAAAGCACCGAGGATTCCATAGTTCGATCCTGAACCACATACAATATATATTCTTCTATTGGTAATAGAAAGCATGCAGGGGCAGCCTCCAGCACCTCAAGCAATTGTAATCTCCAAGGTTTCCCATTCAGGACTCTTGCGCAAAACCAACACAACTGGGATTGATTGTCCCTCCAGGAAGACTTTGAGAGGACAGGAAAGGTTTTGCAGATAGGGTCCCTCCAACCAACTTGGTTGACCAACTGATTCTTGCCATCTCATTGTTTCCACTGAAGATTTGGTTGGGTAAAATTTTTCCCAGTACAGATTGGCTCGAAGTGTAAACTTCAAATGCAATGTTCTTGTTTCTTTTTTCTTTTCTTTTCTTTTTTTTTTTTTTGCTTTCAGACCCTGGAAACTTTGGACACTGGGAAACCGTTCCTCCAAGCGTTCTTTGTTGACCTTGAAGGTTGCATAAAAACCCTGAGATACTATGCTGGATGGGCAGATAAAATCCAAGGCAAGAATATCCCCGTGGGTAAGTTGCACCTGCTATCTCCTCTGCTGAGTTTCTTACCTTATGTCCGCTAGGTAAAATTAACCTGAATCTATAAACTGGAGATCAGTCATAAAAGCCTAATTCAGATTCTATAGTTAATTACAGTTTGGCTACCAGAAATATATCTGAGTTTATAGACACCTTCCTCCTCCTCCAGTTCTTGCTTCGTGGTCTAATTTATAGAAACCCTGCTGTAGATGAAACATTTTTTTGTTGATGGCTCTTTGCCAATTTTGTTGGCAAAGAGTCAAAATGCAGTCATATTCATGTTTAATGTAGCTCCTTTGCTTTTGGAGAATATTAAAAAAAACCATTCTAAATTTATTTTTGATGAAGATCATACCCTTTCCTGTGGTTAATAGTAGTTTTCTGATGAAACCTATCCCCTATTTACAGTATAGTTTACAGATTACAGATTTAACAGAATTGGAAGGGACCTTGTAGGTCATCTAGTCCAACCCCCCGCCCAAGCAGGAGACCCCACACCATTTCTGACAAATGGTAGTCCAGTCTCTTCTTGAAAGCCTCCAGGGATGAAGCTCCCACAACTTCTTTTCCATCAGTTGATTGTTCTCACTGTCAGAAAATTTCCCCTTATTTCTAGGTTGAATCTCTCCTTCTTTAGAGAGTCCTCGGTTTACAACTAGACATTTAGTGACCGTTTGAACTTACAACAGCACTGAAAAAAGTGACTTACGACCCTCTTACCCACTTATGACCATTGCAGCATCACTGTGGTCAAGGGATCAACATTTGTAGGCTAGGCCACTGACTCATATTTATGACAGTTGCAGTGTCTTTCGATCCCCTTTTGCGACCTTCTGCCAAGCAAAGTCAATTGTGTGTGTGGGGGAAGCTGGTTTCACTTAACTGTGTTACTAATGTAACAACTGAAGTGATTCACTTAACAACTGTGGCAAGGCAAGGTTGTCAAATGGGGCAAAACTCACTTAACAACTCTCTTGGCAACAGAAATTTTGGTCTCAATTGTGATAGCAAGTCGAGGACTACCTATAGCTGCTATTTGCCTGAAGTAAGGGTGTCTGTTGAAAGTTGAGAGCCAGGTTAGCTTAATGATTAAAATGCTGGAGGAGAACCGGAGGCCACGATGGCTAATCCTCTCTTTAGCATGAAGCCGGTGGGGTGACTGACTTTGTGGCACTCCCTCATTCTCGGCCCAATCCACATTGCAGATTTATGGGGGGGAGGGGTTGGGGGGGGAATAGGAAGCAGGAACATTAGTGGGTTGTTGTTTTTTTACATTGGTATCCTTCAGTCTCAAAAGGCCATGGTATCGTGCTGTGGAAAGAGGTACTAGCGCAGCATCTGGTGTGGCTAAAAAGTCCAATTTGGGAATTGCAATCCCTTCCACACTGAAGGCAGATACATTCTGTCCCTTTCCCAGCCCCCAGATTTTGCTGGTTCTGGGACTGCCTCTTTGGGTTGTGCAAATACAAGTAGGAGTAATTAATTAAAAAGGAAGCCGCCTTTAGGAGACTGGAAAGCAGCTAAGAGGTAGTGATTTTCAGTGGGAATCCTGGACGGAAACCTCTTTAGAGTGCCTTTCTAAGTGAAGGTATTTTCAGAATATAGTAGAAGTAGCCGGATCAGACCTCAGGATGATGTAGTCATTATTCCTGCCTGCTGCTTCTGAATATACAAACTGTCCCTCCCCTACCCACTCTCTTCAGTGCCTATCAACAACTCCTTAAAGCAGCTGTATCTTTTCCCACAATTGCATGCTACGATCTGCAGCTGCAGCACTGTTCTGAAAAAAGATGATTTTGATTTTGATTTGGGATTTGATTTTGATTTGATTTGATCATTGAGGACAATTAACCAGTGGAACCAGAAGTCGTGGGTGATTCATCATTGGAAGTACGTAAGAAGAAATTGGACAGCCATTTGTCCAGAATGGTATAAGGTCTCCTGCTCTGGCAGAGGGTTGGACTAGAAGACCTCCAAGGTCCCTTCCAACTCTGTTCTTCTGTATTTGGATTAGAAAAGCTTAGAGAAATGCCAAGGGCATTTTGCCCTGAGACTGAAACCATAGTGCACCCTTAATATTCCGGCATTGCAACGAATAGCTATTAATAGCCTTATTCTCCCTTAATTTGATCTCTTTCTAAAGTCATCCAGCTTGATGGCCTTTACTAACAGTGCAACTTGAGATGAGTTTTATTTAGCTTTTTCCCCAAATCAGAGCAACCAGTACATTTAAGTTTAAATAGGTGATTAACATTCCTAGAATTCGGTTGACGTTCAAGAGTGATGAAGTTGTTGGTCAGTTTTACCCCCGTTTCCTTGATGTCAAGATTTTGGAAACACAATTAAGCATGATGTGATTAAGCTTTCTCTTTGTAAGCAAACAAAAGATTTTTTTTTTTAAAAAAACCCTGTCTTTCCATGGGTGCTGTTTAAAGAATATAGTTGGCATAAAAGTTATAAAGCACTAGCAGTGGTGATATTACCTACCGTAGTTTGGTAATGAAATGTTTGCAAGAAAATCACCAGGTTCAGACAGGATCAAGGATCCCTCATTTCAGCCCTGAGCTACAAATATTCTCCTTTAGTTGTATAATTGGTATATAATTCAAATATGGCATGCATAAATATTCATGAACATCTAACATCATTTTGTGATTCAACTGAGAGGTGGATTATTTTTATTGAAATGATGTATTTCAATCTTCAATTATTTTAATGAGGAAAAGAATTATGCCTAACAATTATTTGCTGAACGTAAATTACAATTTATTTATTTTATCATTTTTGGTATAATGTTTTTATTTATTTGCAGTGTAAAACATAAAAATTCAACATCTATAGAAATAGTGTGCTGTCTGAGATATAGTATTGGTAATAGTAAAAATAATATTCTTAGCATCAATAATGATCACATGAGAATAGTAATGTTTAATTATCCATTTTAGTAAATCTTCATTGTCATTGATCCTTCTCTTATACTTTTAGGTTTCTAACTTCTGTTTCTGCTTATTAGCCATTGATAAAACAAATCCCATGTTAAAAAATATTCAGTTTCTTCTTCCTCAATTTTAAGTGTTAATCTGTCCATTTCTGTGCATTCTAATATATATTATATATGTAATATATATATTACAATTTCATCTGTAGGAATCTCCTCATTTTCCCATTGTTGTGCAAACACAATTTTAGCTGCTCTCATTGAAGAGAGAAAGAATCCGTCACTGGTTCTTAAACAGTTTTAAATGAATGTGTTGTTTTTTTTCTTCCACTGTTCCTATATGACTAAAGAGTTTGCCAGGAAAAGTATGTGTGGAAAGTCAGAGGCAAAACATCCCAAGCTGCATGATTCTTAAGTCTTGATAGTCAACTTCTGTTTGGAGTTTCCTCTGTTTTTCTTTTTTTTTTTAAATAAAGGTTTTGCCATCTCTTGTTACGGCGTGAGAATGTGCTCTAAATAGGCAAGTCCGTTATAGTTGGCAAACACTGATGTTTGTTTCTGCTGAACCCTTAGGAACAGTTTTCCAGCCACCCTGTTTGTCTCCATCCCCTAGTATGATTCATATCAAAATCATCCTTGCTAGATAACATGTCATGTTCTCAAACCTTTTTGCAGATGAAAACTTCGTCTGTTTCACCAAGCATGAGCCAGTGGGGGTTTGTGGAGCCATAACACCAGTGAGTAAGACATTTTCATTTCTAGTTTCTGGGTGGGTCCTGAGTCCTGACTGTACACCGCCCCGAGTCCCTTCTGGGAGAGGGGCGGTCTAGAAATCAAATAAAAGTTAAAGTTAAAGTTGGAGAGAAAAATAGATTATCTGGATGGTCTCTAAATTATTTCTGTAGATCAGGGGTGTCCAAACTTGGCAACTTTAAGACTTGTGGACTTCAACTCCCAGAATTCCCCAGCCAGCAGAGCTGGCTGGGGAATTCTGGGAGTTGAAGTCCACAAGTCTTAAAGTTGCCAAGTTTGGACATCCCTGCTGTAGATAATTAAGGTCAAGAAAATGATTTTTTTTCTTACTATCAGCTCAAATATTTGTTCCTTTCTTGCACGTGAAGTATTCTTTGATGACATCTTTGGCCTGAGATTCTTTGCCGTAGTCTTTTAACAGCCACACAACTGCAACCCACTACTTTGCGAGGTTCTCCTTCTCTGTCGATCTTGCAAAGACCTACCCACTCACCAAGCTTCTTGCTATCATCAATATCAGATTGATTTGACATTCAGTACAAAGAGCTTCAACCAGCTTTACATACATACGTACATACCATTTTTGGGAGTATAAGATGCTCCAAAGTATAAGACGCACCTAGCTTTTGGGGAGGAAAAAAAAATCTGCCTCTGCCTCCCAGCAATTTTCCTCCTTGCACCAAACAGCAAACAGTACCAAAGATATACACTTTGTGGTGTCACATTTCAGACTATACTTGTACAGATGCTGTTAAAATTGATGTGGCTTTCTGGAAGTATACATTATTCTCTGCTGTTTAAAAGAAGATACAATAGCACTGGGCCTCTTCAGATCAAGCATTTATTTTAAAAAGCTCCTTCATTTTGTTAAGTTGTCTAGAACAATAATAAAGCAGTCTTTAAAAAGTAAGTTTAATAATTTGAACATTCTATAGGCATTTATAGTTATTGACTTACCTCCTTGCAGCAAACAGCCTGTTTCAGTTTAGCCTTATTAGAAGAAGAAAAAATCTGCCTCTGCCTCCTTGCAGCAAACAGCAAGTTTCACTTTCAATTTCAGCATGGGCCTCCCGATGATCAGCTGTTTCAGGCTGCAGGGATTGCTATAGCCTATTGCAGCCTCCCAAGCCACATCATCTCCACTTGCTGCAAGGAGATAAATTGCTGGGAGGCAGAGGCTGAAGAGTGGGGGCAGGTGGGGCTACATTCAGTGTGTAAGGCGCACCCAAATTTTCACCTTCTTTTAGAGGGGGAAGGTGCATCTTATACTCCTAAAAATACGGTAGGTTCATCACAATTGGATGCCAGAGCGCAAAGATGGACTTGATGTTTGTCCAAGGCATTGGCAGCTTCATGAATTCCACGAGCTAATTCACCGTGGATAAGTGCCATTTTCAGCACTTCTTGAAGGGCGTTGTTGACATCCATTATGCCTCCAGCAGTTATGCTTTCCTCGGTCATGGTTGGTGATAAATGCTCCCCCACCCCCTGGAGTTCCTTACAAATTCCACGAGTTGCCGATGAAAAGCAAAAGGATTCTTGAACAGTTAGAAATCAGAGGTGTCCATGAACTCACCAAGAGTTGAGCATGATTTCAGGGGGACTTGAGTTTTGAAGACCACTTCTACAATGCCTGGTTTACCCCAAGAATTTGGCATCTATTAAGGTTGAGTTGTTCCTCTGCTAAATGTTACCCAGTGACTGCCCAAATATTAATAGGACATTCAGAGCTACCATGGGACTTGTAAAATGTCTAAGATTGTAAACTAAGATCATTGCATCTGGTCCTCTCAATTCCTGGCAAATAGATGGGGAAGTAATGGAGGTAGTGACAGATTTTATTTTCCTGGGCTCCAAGATCACCGCAGATGGAGACTGCAGCCAAGAAATTAAAAGATGCTTGCTCCTGGGGAGGAAAGCTATGGCAAATCTAGACAGCATACTAAAAAGCAGAGGCATCACCCTGACAACAAAAGTGCGTATAGCCAAGGCTATGGTTTTCCCAGTTGCAATGGATGGCTGTGAAAGTTGGACCATAAGAAAAGCTGAGTCCCAAAGAATGGAGACCTTTGAATGATGGTACTGGAGAAGACTCCTGCGAGTCCCTTGGACTGCAAGGCGATCCAACCGGTCAGTCCTAGAGGAGATCAACCCTGACTGCTCTTCTGAAGGCCTTTGCAGGAAGCAACTTTGTTTGTTCAGGTCGGTTTAAATTCTGAAGCTCCATTTTGATTCTGTGCTCCGTGTGGCCTTGCAAAGCTAATTGGCAATTAGGTCTTCGGCAGCGTTTCAAGGGAGATAAAGGTGGGTGCTTATCAGCCTCATCCCGAAAGACTTTGGAAGACTTCTGTCGGACTCTTTACAAACTATTTGTGACTCATTACGGACTGTGAATGAACATAATTCACAGCTCTTGAAATGAAAAGAGGGTTTTTGGGACGGAGCATGTGCTTTGTACTGTCTCAGGAAGCCTAAGTCAGAACAGGATCTAGGTTCAGCCACCTTGCTAAGAGAAAAACAAGTGACGTTGCATTTCACCCAGCCTGTATTTAAGAGTAATGTAAACAGACATCCTCCCCAACACAAACTGCCCATATTTTGCTGTTGCAATAGACTTGTCGTAGTTGGACTTCTCCTGTTCCTTTGGGGGGGGGGGGAAGTTCCTGTATCCAGATCTGATGGAAACGATACAAAATATGTCCTAAGTCCAGAGGGCCTTGGTTCTCCCTTCTGCATGATGAAAACTCCCAGTTAATTATGCCACAGCAGGAATGTTGGGGTGGCTTGCGGTGGCCTCTGTAGTTTATTTTACATAATGGTTAATCCCAGCGTATCATGGTCCATTCTGTTGATTACCCTGCAGGGGAAGATTGCCGCTAGCAATTACCTCTCCTTAATCTACAGCAGGTATTTTCGTTGGCAGAAAATGATTCGTAACTAGGCTGAGAATGTTTACACAGCTGTCAGAATAAAATACTACTCTGGGATATTTCCTTACCACTGCTGGGATTTAGCCAGGATCGCATAAAACTTGACGAGATACGGCATCTGATGTCTCCAGGAAAATAAAAACAAGGCCTATTTTATCTAGGCAAAAAAAGAGATTCCACTGATAGGAGAAGTTTACAAGATGTTACGGACAATCCAAATACTGTATGTTCAGAACAGTTTGCTGGGTCCATTTTGCAAGAATGCTGGGTCCTCCCCCCTATTAAAATTAATATCTTTCTTAATTTTAGAATTTAGAATTAGAGTCAATGTGTGTCCCAAAGGTGCTTTGTCAAGAGGCAACTGGACTTTCGTGTTTTTCTTTGAAGACATTTTGCTTCTCATCCAAGAAGCTTCTTCGGCTCGGAAGCATCTTCTTGGATGAGAAGTGAAACGTCTTCAAAGAAAATCAAAGTCCAGTTGCATCTTGAAAAAGCAACTTTGGGATAACCACGACCTGGATGATGAGTTGTTGTATGGCTTCCAGAGAGCTAATTTGGTATGATGATTAAGGCATCAGGCTTAGCCACTGCACCCAAACCAGGAAATTGTGAGTTCTAGTCTTGTCTTAGGTACGAAGTCAGCTGGGTGACCTTGGGCCAGTCACTCTCTCTCAGTCCTAGCAAGAAGGCAATGGCAATGGGGCGTAGGCAAAAACTAGTCTATACACGTGGGGAGTTACTTGGAAATGTATGACTAGTTTTTCTTTTTCTTTTCTTTTTCCCCCCTAATTCCTTGCATGGGGATTATTCTTTATACTATGTATGTTGTTTGTATTTTTTGTCATGGATTGCACCAGGGAGGCTAAAAGCAATGTCATTGTATACATGATGTACGATGACAATAAAGGCTATACTATACTATATCTTCAGTGGGAGGGAATCCCAAATTTGTCCCATCATCAGAAAATTATGCTATGTTTCTCTTATCACCCAGAAAAAGGGCAGTTCAGCTGTTTCTCTGGGCATGATCAGAGTGGTCCCTGGGGAAATGTGATTTTGCAAGCAACTTGCACAACTCTCCATGAATGTCTCTGGACTGCCTGCGTTTAAGCAAAGCGCAATTTAATCACTGCTGTTTGGAAGTGACTTGGCCAACACATGCAAGGCTGAATCTTATTTTTAGACCTTTTTGGCTTCTCATTGTTTTCTTCCTCTGTGCACGTGCCAGCGCATAGCTGACTTTAGCTGGTTTTTTTTTGTTTTTTTTAAAAAGGAAGCTGGATTGGATCTGGTTAGTACTTGAGTGGGAGACCTAGTTTTAAAGAAATAAGTTAATTGCAGAAATTTTTATAATGCTATCAAGAAAACCGCACAGCTGTGTCTAGGAAGTCACCTTTATGTGTGCTTCTCCTTGACAAACCTTTCAACGGTAACTCTTCCCTGTTTTTTAAAAAAATCTTTTTAAAACGGGGTTTACCAGCCGAAATTTAGCAGTTCTCAGATGTCCCTCCTCCAGTTATAGCTAAAAATCGGTGTACACAGCCCCACAGCGACATTTAGAGGTGGGATAAAGTATCGCACCATAATAAAAAGGATGTGCTCCTGCTAGAACATGCATAAATTCCACATTCTATAACATGTTATGTCATAAGAAGCATGGATATTAACCTGTAGAATATTTAACTTAAGTAGTAAATACTATTGATTATGGTGATTATTTAACTGAGCGATGTGGTGGGGTACGGGTGAAGACGCTCTCCTCCCACTTGGAAGGTTGAGAGTTCAATTCTAGGGAGTGGCAGATGTTTATCTTCTAAGCGCAAAGAAAAAAACATATCTGCTGTGAACTCACTTAGGCATCAGGAAGGGCATCTGGCCAGTAAATGCTCAACTCCATCCAGTTGTCCCAACCGTACACCAAATTAAGGGTGATAAAAAGGGAGTTTATGTGGTTATTTAATTGACAGATTTGATTTTATCTCGGAGTAACCATAGTTCTCCAGCTCTTTAGGAGGAGCATCAAAACGGGAACTGAAAAATGGTAGGGATGTCCTTCTCACCATCTCTGGGTCACTGTTGTTTGTTTCTGTGCTGGAGACAATTTCCTTGTGTGTCTAACCACACTTCGTCAAATAAAATATTCTTCTTTCTTTCAGTGGAATTTTCCTTTGCTGATGCTGATCTGGAAGATGGCCCCAGCTTTGTGTTGTGGCAACACCTTAGTTGTGAAACCTGCTGAGCAGACACCCCTCACCTCCCTCCACCTGGGCTCTTTAGTCAAGGAGGTAAGTGCCACGAATAAATCAAGGAGTCCGAGCTGGGGGTAAGAGAAGAGATCCTCCCTAGTTTTCTGGAAGGTTAAAGGGAAGGAGAAATGCTTTGAGAGCAGCAAAATGAATACCAGCCTTTTGAGGTAGTGCAGAGAAGAAGCAAAAACCGTTGAGTATTACTAACATCACCTTTTACTGTAAGATTGCATTAATAGAATCTTGCAAGATTTAAAAGCCCTTCTTTTCTTTTCTTTTTTACTTTTATTTTCTAGAAAACTAGGGAGGGTCTCTTCTGGGATGCTTCTCATGCCCCTTTTTTCTTCTGTGGGCCGAGATACCTTTTTTGCATGATGGTTGCCCAGCTCGCTCTCAAGATCATTCCCCACATACCATTACAGATTCAATGGCATCCATTTTTCTGACATACGCCTACTGAAAAGTAAATCCTACCGAGGTCTGGCACTCAGACAAATTGGCCATCGACAGGAACATAGATTTAAGCAACAAGTGCACATCATTCAAGAGAGACGATAAAAAAAAAAAAGACCAAAACACCTCCTTCTCCAGCAGTCAGCACCCATAGGAGCAGAGATTAACACCCAAAAGTACTACACTAATTAACAAGTAAACAATATGCCAATCAAGGAATTACCAACACACACAAACAAACACTAAACAACAATTTAATCAAGGAACCGCTAAGAGCACTTCCGCCAATAGGTCAATCCACTAGCAAATAAAATAAGTGCAAAGCCTGCTCCCTTCAACACTGATGATGTTACCTAACTTGGTGGTGAAACGTCTGCAAGAAAAAGCACCAAGTTCAGAGAGCTACAAGGATTCAACAAACCCATCTGAGTTTATTAACCATCTTGAGCTCCAGATAACCAAATACAGAATTCCAAAAAAAATGTTAATAGTAGCTTTAGCAAATAGATCTGTTGCAGGGGTGAAATCAACTTGCCATTGCTATCGGTTTGGTAGCAATGTGTGTGTGCGCGCACGCTACCTCTGCGCATGAGCAGAGCTGCTACCGAGTATGCCTACAAAGATAAGTAGAACACTGGCGGGGGGAGGGGAATCTGCTGTGACAGGCGATTTAGATTAGCTAGAAAGCAGGAAATCTGATGATTCTAGCTAATATAAATCGCGTGTCACAGCTGGTCGTCAGAAATACCGATTCGGCCGAACCGGTAGCATTTCACCCTTAGTCTGTTGCCACATCCCCTTTTCTTCTGCTCCTTTCTTAACAGTTCATTTTAGAGAAGTGCTGAGAAGAAGCCCCCCTCCCCAATTGCAACTCAAAACATGTTTTTTTTTAGGCAGGATTCCCTCCAGGGGTACTGAACATTGTGCCTGGATATGGACCTACGGCAGGAGCTGCTCTTTCCATGCATCTCAAGGTTGACAAGATAGCATTCACAGGCTCAACAGAGGTAAGTGATGGGGATGTTTATAGTTTCACATCTCTTTTGCTCCGCCACAATCCATTAATTGGATTGGATCCATTACTATAAAAAAAAGATGTTGAGAGTCCTGTCTAGAAAGAGTCCAGAAAAGAGCAACCAAGATGATTAGGGGACTGGAGGCTAAAACATATGATGAAAGGTTGCAGGAATTGGGCATGGCTAGTCTAGTGAAGAGGAGACAGGATAGCAGTCTTCCAATATTTGAGGGGTTGCCACAGAGAGGAAGGGGTCAAGCTATTTTCCAAGGCACCCGAAGGCCAGACAAGGAATAATGGATGGAAAGTGAACAAGGAGAGATTCAACCTGGAAATAAGGAGGAATTTTTTAATAGTGAGAACAATCAACCAATGGAACAGAATTTGCCTTCAGACGTTGTGGGAGCTTCATCCCTGGAACCTTTCAAGAAGACAGATGGACTGCCATCTGTCAGAAATAGTGTAGGGTCTCCTACTTGGGCAGGGGATTGGACTAGATGACCTCCAAGGCCCCTTCCAACTCTGTTAATCTGTAAGCTTCAATCTACAAAATACTTCCATTTTCCAGGAGAGCTACAAAAAAAATTTCCGAGGCATATATTTGCAAGTATTTCCAGATAGTCGGTTACAGATGGTTGCAATACAGATTCCTCACCTTTTTTATATTTTAAGTATTATAAAGAAATGACGAATGTGAGAAATAAATCAAGCCCGTTGCTGTTAAAGAATGGAAAATCAGAAACCCACCTGGGCCTGTTGTACCTTGCCAGAAACTCTTACCTTAAGGCTGTTTTGCATCAGGAGAGCCCGTTTGGTCTGTTCTTTCACCCTTTATGGGAAATCATCTCTCCAAAATGTTTGGCATTGGATGCAGGAAGAGGTTATTCGCATCGTCAAGTTTCTGCTTAACTGAATCTACCTGCAGATCAGCTGACACCTGTGGTTTTATTCGGGTTATTTGGTTTTATTCAGGTTCACTTAGGCTCTGAGAAGGATGGGCTCTCAAACGCCCCATCCGGAAACCTCATCCACTCTCCGCTTGGCAGTGTTTGGAGTTGAGGATTTAATGTCCTTGCCAGCCTCCTGTCAGTTCCCATCTGTTCTGGGCTTTCTGGCATGCTTGAGATGCCTGCTTGTAATTATGAGAAATTGCTGTCAGCACCAAAGGTCTGGCATTGCCTTTCGGTGGGGGATCTTGGCATGCAGCAGCACCATCTAATGGTTGAAACTTTGATGGTTGCGAAAGAGTCCGTCCCCCGTCCCCCTGATTCTGGGGTGTTGATTGTGAGGCAATTATTATCAAGGCAATCATTAGATGGCAAGCAAATGTCCAGGATCTCATTGAGAAGCCATGTATGGGTTTAATTGTCTAATACAAACACCAGAGTTGACATGGATGTTTGGATTTCGGGTGGCTAGGAATGTTTGCAAATTTTCCTCCCTCCCTCCCTCCCTTCTTTCTTTCTTTCTTTCTTTCTTTCTTTCTTTCTTTCTTTCTTTCTTTCTTTCTTTTTCTTTCTTTCTTTCTTTCTTTCTTTCTCTCCCTCTCTTCCTCCCCCTCCCTCCTTCTTTCTTTCTCTCTCTCTCTCTTTCTTTATTCCTCCCTCCTTCCTTCCTTCTTTCCTTCTCTGGGATGTCTACCTTTCTCCCAAGTGAGAATCTGCTCCTGCTTAATATTTTTGAGACTTCAGGCAGCCAGCTAGCTCAGCTCATCCAGCATGGAACATGCAATCAAACATTCCAAAAGGGTGCATGCCATTTCTGCTTGGACTAGGAGCATCTGTGGAACACAATGTGTTTTATCTTCAGGAATGTTTTTCATTCCTTTTACGTATCTTAACAGAATGTATAAAATGAACAACTGAATTATAATGCAGTTTTAATGGTTTATAAATTATAAGAGAGAGCCATGTTAGGCTATGATGCAAAAAATCCCTTTCTTTCTTTCTTTCTTTCTCTCCCCCCCTCTCTCTTTCCTTTCTTTCCTTCCTTCTTTCCTTCCATTTCTTTTTCTTCTTCTTGTAAATAACATTTCATTTCATTTCATTTATTCGATTTATAAACCGCCCCCTCTCCCCGAGGGGACTCGGGGCGGTGTACAGACAGGAATAAAATACACTATAGACAACAAAAGTACAAAATCACAGAAAAAACAAATTAACAAAAAGTCTGTACAATGATCATGAAATAAGCTAATAAGTAAAACCAATTAAAATACCCCAAAATTTAAAATTTAAAATACCGGCCAGGAGGGTCGGGGAATAAGTTATGATTATGATTATGATTGCGATTGGGTCAGGCCAGCTAATTGGAACAGGTGGGTCTTGAGTTTCTTACGGAAGGAGCGGAGATCAGCAATGATTCTAATATCGGGGGGGAAGTCGTTCCAGAGGGTTGGGCCCGTCACAGAGAAGGCCCTACTCCTGGGCGTCGCCCGCCGGCATTGTTTGGTGGATGGTACCCGGAGGAGTCCCTCTCTGTGAGAGCGAATTGGTCGCAGGGATGTATGGGGTAGGATGCGATCCCGCAGGTAACTAGGTCCTGAGCCATGGAGCGCTTTGAAGGTGATTTATATGAAAGGAATTTTTAAAAGAGGAAATACAATACCATCCTGATCAAATGGTTGTCCAGTCTCTTCTTGAAAGCCTCCAGTGAAGGAGCATTCACAACTCCTGGAGGAAAGCTATTCCATTGATTAATTGTTCTCCATCAGAAAATTTCTCCTTATTTCTAGGTTGGATCTCTCTTTAACAATCTTCCACCCATTATTTCTCGTCCTCTCCCTTTGGAAAATAAGTCAATCCCCTATTCTCCTTGACACTCTCTCAAGTACTGGAAGACTCCAGGTACCCCCCCCCCATCCCCAAATCCTTCTCTTCAAGAAGTTCAAAAATAGTTTTCAGGTCGATTCTGCCTAATATTAGGAAATGTACATAGCCTTTGTCAGACATAAATATCAATATATTGGGGGATGTCAGCTGTTCTTGAAAACAATCTTAGCAAATTCCTAAATAGCGGTTTCTCTGGCTGAACAAAATATTCAGAACAAGGTTCTCTCAATTTTGTGGGGCAGAGGCTAAGACATCCCCCCCCTTTTTTTTGTGCAGGTTGGAAAGCTGATCAAAGAAGCCTCTTCGAAAAGCAATCTCAAAAGAGTGACTCTGGAGCTGGGCGGGAAAAATCCTTGCATTGTCTGCGCAGATGCTGACTGTGAGTGAGATCCGATTGGGAAATTTCTGTTACCGCTAGCCTGTGTTTCTCCTGGTCTTTCAAAATAGCATGCAGAAGCTGGGAAGCTGTATTGTTGGGGTGGGGAGGGGTTAATAGTGTGGGCAGGTGAAAAAGGGAGAGAGAAAAAACCCATGATTATTCGGACTTTAGGGTTGTCTGTCTGTCTGTCTGTCTGTCTGTCTGTCTGTCTGTCTGTCTGTCTGTCTATCTATCTATCTATCTATCTATCTATCTATCTATCTATCTATCATCTATCTATCTATCATCTATCTATCTATCTATCTATCTATCTATCTATCTATCTATCTATCTATCTATCTATCTATCTATCTATCTATCTCATCTGTGTGTCTATCTACCTACCAATCTCATCTATCTATCTGTCTATCTGATCTATTTTATCTGTCTGTCCGTCTATCTCATCTACCTACCTTACCTACCTACCTACCTACCTCATCTGTCTGTCTGTCTGTCTACTTCATCACTCTATCTGTCTATCTATCTATCTCTTCTATCTACCTATCTACCTACCTACCTACCATATCCTATCTATCTATCTATCTATCTATCTATCTATCTATCTATCTATCTATCTATCTATCTATCTCATCTATCTATCTCATCCATCCATCCATCCATCCATCCATCCATCCATCCATCCATCTGTCTCTTACCTTTATTATTTTTACAAATAATTCAAGGCATTGAACATAACCAACATACCTTCCTCCTCCTATTGTCCCCACCACAACAACCCTGTGAGGTGGGTTTGCCTGAAAGAAGGCGATTGGTCCAAAGTTACCCAGCCAGTTTTTATGCTGACGGCGGGACTAGAATTCACTGTCTCCCATTTTCTAGCCTGGTGCCTTAACCACTAGACCAAACTGGCTGTGGTACTCTTTTGCAGTGAGTATAGGATGGATCTATGCTGCCTTAGAAGTTCAATTTAAGGATGCAGAAGATGTTGGTTGTGTTCGCGTTTACATAGGCGGTCCCCAAAGTTTGCATGTTTTCATTGTCACAAAGTGAAGCATGGTTGGAAAAAACCACCTTTTTCCGAATTTTGTAATGTGGCTGCTCAGCCAAAGATGGATACATAAAAATCCTATTCAGAATTCTGAATGGAGGAACTATGTCTCCATAGGATATAGCAGTGACGTGCGGTGAGGTTTATGGCTGGTGAGGCTGGTGACATCATCAGGAAGGCGGAGAATGGGACCACATGTGCAGGAGGCTGAGGCAGCCTCAGCCTCCTGCACACGTGGTCCGATTCCCTGCCTTCCTGAGTCAACATGAAGGGGACCGTGGAGCGCGAGCCAGAGCGTGCTCCACGGTCCCCTTCATGTTGACTCAGGAAGGTTAGTTGTGCCTTTTCCCTTTTCCCTTTTCTTTTTCTTTTTCTTTTCATGATGAGAGCGGTGAGGCTCTGCCTCCCCTGCCTCACCTGACTGCACGTCCCTGGGATATAGATATTATGCCTTTCAGTCAGTATTGATGCCCATTTGGTCCCTGCAGTTTTCTTGGCAAAGTTTCAGAAGTAATTGTGGTTGCTAAGAGAGAACGACTGATCCAAAGTCACCAGCTAGTTCTATGCCCGAGATGGGACTAGAACTCAAGAGTTTTCTGATTCTAATCTGGTATCTTAACCACTACACCAGCAGTTCCCAACCTCTGGAGCACCAGGGACAGGTTTTCCGTGGAGAAAGGGTTTTCCATGGACTGGAGAGGGTGTGGTTTCATGTGTTGCCTGCATCCCACGGATGAGGCTTCATTTGTTTGCGTGGTCTGGTTTTTAGCTTGCCGCAGCCCCGGTACCAGTCCCCAGGGGTTAGGAACTCCTGCACTTCATCAAAATGCTTCTCCAAACTTGGACATGTTCCTGCAATTTTCTAGGCAACATTTCCAGAAGTGGCTTGCCATTACCATATTCCTGGGGCCGATAAAGAGAGACCGGCTCCAAATTATCCAGCTGGTTTTATGCTTAAGGCAGAACTAGAACTCCTGGTCTCCTGGTTTCTAATGTGTCCTCAACCCCTAAATCAAACTGGGTCTCCCATGGGAAAAGTGCCTACTCTTTCTTCAAAGCTGTGCAAATCTAATTTTTTAAAAAAATTAAAAAAAAATTAATATCATCATTCCACCTTCAGTTCAACTGTGTGTTGTCTGGGTATAAATATCTATGTTAAACAATAATCAACATCACAACATCCTTCATTAAATTAATATTGCTTCTGCAATCTTTAACATAATAATACTCCACATATTAATTCTACAATGTTAGCATCATAATATTCAACTTAGTCCCACTATTTACTTATCTCTTTTAACATCTCTTCTTTATTTTGTTTCCCCTATTTCTAAAATAGAAAATAGTAAAATAGATCCCATACCTGCAAACCCAAATTCTGCTTGTAAAGACACCAATTAAAATGCTACAAAGGGGGAAAAGTTACCCGTATCAAGCAGTTTGGGGATATTGCAGCTGCCTGCGCTAATATATTTTTAACTCCTTTCTCTCGGACATCTTTCCAGTGGACTTAGCTGTGGACTGTGCCCACCAGGGTGTCTTCTTCAACCAAGGTCAATGCTGCACAGCGGCTTCGCGTGTTTTTGTGGAAGAGCAGATATACCCAGAATTTGTCAAACGCAGCGTGGAATATGCAAAGAAGCGACTCGTGGGAGACCCGTTTGATTTCCAAACGGAGCAGGGACCACAGGTATTATATTACGTTGGAAGAACTGTCATGGCTAAGTTGGAACTAGAACTCGCCATCTCCTGGTGATTGGCCCCCCAAAGTTAACCTGCTGGCTTTCATGACTAAAGTGGAGCTAGAACTCACAGTCTCCCAGTTTCTAGCCTTAACAATTAGACCAAATTGGCTCTCTTAAATATAATATTACAATACAATACAATAGCAGAGTTGGAAGGGACCTTGGAGGTCTTCTAGTCCAACACCCTGCCTAGGCAGGAAACCGTATACCGTTTCAGACAAATAGCTATCCAACATCTTCTTAAAGACTTCCAGTGTTGGGGCATTCACAACTTCCGGAGGCAACTTGTTCCACTGATTAATTGTTCTAACTGTCAGGAAGTTTCTCCTCAGTTCTAAGTTGCTTCTCTCTTTGATTAGTTTCCACCCATTGCTTCTTGTTCTACACTCAGGTGCCTTGGAGAATAGTTTGACTCCCTCTTCTTTGTATGTTCCTTTTGTGGGTTTCATCCCACCAAGTTTCTGTAATGGCAACAATATCGTATCTGCCCTCATTTACTTGAATTTCTAATTCGCCCTGTTTATTCCTCATACTCTGTGCATTGGTGTAGAGACATTTGAGTCCATTTTGATTGACCCTGTGTTTACTGTCTACATAACCTGTGTTATGCCTGACTGCCCCTATTTTCTTGCCACTTGTGTGATTCCTGCACATGGTATGGCACTCACTATTAAATGCTTGGTTTTGCTTGACAGCAGGAGTGATAATCTTACCCGCACAAACATCTATGTTAGATGCACTGATAACCCTATGAATTGCTGGGGACAGAAATGTTCTGTATCATTTAATTCTCTGTCCCCGCTGTTTAAAAATAATTATTAAATGTTAGGTGTGTTATGTTTTCCATGAGGAAGACTCTCTTAAAGCATGGATGAGAAATAAGCCCCATGTTGATCTGTGTGTTACACTATTACCATCCATTTCTAGTTCGATAAAGAACTTGTATCTTTATTTTGATAGATCGATCAGCAGCAGTTTGACAAGATCTTGGACCTGATCGAAAGCGGGAAGAAAGAAGGTGCCAAGCTGGAATGTGGCGGTTTAGCGATGGGCGATTGTGGTCTGTTCATCAAACCCACCATTTTTTCAGAAGTCACAGACAACATGCGAATTGCCAAAGAGGAGGTATTTATTTATCTATTAAACACATTTATGTTACCTCCCAACTCACACACAGTGACAAGGACAATTGTAGATGTATATTTGGGGTGGTTAACAAAGAACCCATTTTTGTTCCTAATTGTGGCCGTTCACCCTTTATAAAAAAAAAAAAAGTAAAGAGGCATGTGGATCAAAGTAAAATATTAGGTGTTTCTCGCCAGGTGCTTTCCAAAATGTTTTGGAACTTCAGTTCACAGAATTTTGTCCAGTTGTGAGAACACAACTGAAGTATACCAGATGGGAATGCCACACAATGTTTGGACAAATAGTTGCAGAAGTTGAAAAGAGTTGACTGAAATGGCAAAACTAACCATTCTGGTTAGAGAAAAGAATATCAGTACTTTTGTGTCTGCATGGAAAGCACTGCTGAACGTAGTGCTTGAAGTGGAAAAGAATAAAACTTTGATTTGGGGTTTTATTGATTAGATTGATAGCTCCTCATAGAAACGGCTTGTTTGTATTATTACGAAAAATCAAATAGTTGTGATTTGATGTTAATGCCTTACTTCGCTGCAACAGAGAGAGTTTCTTTTTCTCTTATCCGCCCTCCCCTCTCTTCCCCTTCTTCCTCCCCACCATTTTCCTATTTCCTATTTACTTTTGTATTTTGCATTTCTTTTATCTTATAACCCAATAAAAATGTTAAATGTGGGAATGCTGCACGATGTGATTCCTGAATATCCTGGGTATAAAAGGCAATCCTTTAGGTAACTCAATTTATTCATCTTCTGATGGCCGTGATTTTGATGTCAATAGATTTTTGGACCTGTGCAGCCCATCACAAAGTTTAAAAGCCTAGAAGAAGTCATACAGAGAGCCAATAATACAGAATATGGACTCACAGCCGCGGTGTTTACGAAGAACTTGGATAGAGCTTTGACATTAGCATCAGCACTACAATCTGGCACTGTCTGGTGAGGGGCAATTTTTTTCCTTTTCTGCAGAAAGTCACTTCGTTAAGTAATTACAGTTAAATCTGATTGCAGCAGTGGTAGGATTCAATTTTTTTACTACTGGTTCTGTGGGCATGGTGGGTGTGGTTTGGTGGGCATGGCAGGGGAAGGATACTGTAAAATCCCCATTCCCTCCCCACTCCAGGGGAAGGATACTGCAAAATCCCCATTCCTTCCCACCCCACTCCAGGGCAAGGATACCGTAAAATCTCCATTTCCACCCCACTCCAGGGAAGGATAATGCAAAATCTCCGTTCTCTCCCCAACCCACTAACCTGCTTTCCAGCTCTGTTCTCCTATGCAGGGCAACAGAAGAAGACCCAGCCAATCAACTGGGACTTGGGAGGCAATGAATAGATGGGGGCGGGGCCAGCCAGAGGTGGTATTTGCTGGTTCTCCGAACTACCCAAAATTTCCACTACTGGTTTGCCAAAAGCGGCCAGAACTGGCTGAATACTACCTCTGGTTTTCAAGGATCATAGACAAAATTATGTCCCTGTCCCGTCCTCCTTATTCTAACCTTAGAATACAGTTTTAAGTTTCTGGGTGTTATCATAAAAGAGGACCTGACCTGGGGCGCTCACATTGCAGCACTGGTCAAAAGGGATTATTCTATCTGAGACTTCTCTAGAAACAACAACCGAATAGAAAACTGCTGGTGACCTTCTATTGATGCGCCATAGAGGGTATTTTAACTTACTGCACCTGTCTATGGTTTGCCAATTGCACAGTGGCAGATAGGACAGCGCTCCAGAGGGTCAACGTCATTGCCCAGAGGATCATGGGTTGCCCTCTTCCCTCTTTGGAAGAGCTTTATAGCTCCCGCTGCCTTAATAAAGTTCAAAACATCCTTAAAGATCCATCTCATCCTGGGCACCCTTTTTTTAAAAAACTATTACCATCTGGCAGACGGTACAGGATAATAAAAGCAAGGACAAATAGGCTGAAAAACAGCTTCGATCCCAGGGCAGTAACTATGTTGAATACTACTGTATGCAATAATCTATTGTATTAATGCAATATCAAGGGTTTTCGATTCAATTGTATAGAATGTGAAGGATGTGTTTTTGTGTTTTAATTTTTATGTACATTGAAGATGGCATTTAATTTTGCTGTACAAGGTGCAATGTCAGTAAAGTACTACTGCTATTATTAAGCTGTTTTGCCTAGTTCAGGGGTGTCCAAACTTGGGAACTTTAAGACTTGTGGACTTCAACTCCCAGAATTCCCCAGCCAGCATGGCTGGCTGGGGAATTCTGGGAGTTGAAGTCCACAAGTCTTAAAGTTCCCAAGTTTGGACACCCCTGGCCTAGTTAATACATGAAATAAATTTATATTAGTTAATACTTATAAAAGAATAGGGATGTAAGGTTAACACAGAGGTGGATTGCTCCAGGATCAGGCGAACCAGTAGTGGTGGCGGTGGGAGGCTCCGCCCACCCACCTGCCCGCATGCACAGAAGCATCCCACGCACAAGGACGAGCAAACCGGTAGCCCCAGGATTTGCAATCCACCTCTGAGTGCAACACACTAAGCCATGCTGTAGCTTGTTTGGCTGTGTCTAAGTATGTTTCCAGATGTGGTTCCTTCAGGAAAACATAGTTAAGCACACCAAGGCTTGGCTTAGAGTGTAAGCTCTTTCCAAGCAGCAGAGCTGTATTATTCATCTCTTTGTTTTTCACAGGATCAATTGCTACAACTCCTTCTTTGCACAAGCTCCCTTCGGCGGTTTTAAAATGTCAGGAAACGGCCGAGAATTGTAAGTCTGGTTTTTGTTTTTGAAGAAAATTAAGCTGGAGAGTGGCAGGAGGCTTTGTAGGAGCCTGGAGAGGGTGAAAACTGCCTCTCTCCCACCCCGCAGGCCCTCCGGAGGCTGCAAATGGCCCATTTTCCAACTTCTGGGTTGCCCATAGGGGCGTTTTTCTTCCTCTGAAGGCTTCAGAGAATCCTCCTGAAGCCTCTGGAGGGAGAAAAACAGCCCAACACGCCAACCGGAGAGTCCATTCTCGAACTTCCAGTTTGCACATTGGGTTGTTTTTCACCCTCCAGAGGCTTCCCTGAAAACGGCCCAAACTGAAGGCTGAAATCAGCTGGCCAGCGCATGCATGCATGCTGGAGCTGATAGGGCAATGCCTCCCGTGCCCTAAGAAATGGCTCCGTGTGCCACCTGTGGCACATATGCCATAGGTTCGCCATCGTGGGCTTAGAGGGTTTTGTTGCCTTGCCTGGACATCTGGTGTTCCTTATTCTCATGTGCCTCTGAACCTTGCAATTTGGATGAGCTGTTCATATGCCGATCTTCCCCCCCCCCCAAAAAAAAGTGAATTATTTCTCATTAACCTGTACGTAGGTCCTAAGCCTTTGATCCTTAGGGTGGCATTTTTATTTGCATCCCATCCTTCATTTCACCAAAGTAATATACAGAAAAAATGATAAGCTCCTAAAGATATCGTTTGAAAGCCAGTTTGGCTAAGGCACCTGGCTAGAAACTGGACCATGAAATCAACTGGGGGACCTTGAGCCAGTCCTTTTTTCTCAGCCCTAGGAAAGAGACAATGGCAAGCCACTTCTCAAATTTTCCAAGAAAACTAAAGGGGTTCTCTAGACAGGAGAC
The DNA here is from genome assembly GCF_964273705.1 of Natrix helvetica. Lineage (NCBI taxonomy): Eukaryota > Metazoa > Chordata > Lepidosauria > Squamata > Natricidae > Natrix > Natrix helvetica. The sequence goes on from NC_138556.1 coordinate 8,982,101, forward strand.
AGGCTTCAACAAAAGTCCAAGACTGATTTGAAGTGTAGGTAGGTACATAGCTGGCTGGGTAAGTAGGTGAATGAGTGAATGGAGACAGACAACAGATAGACAGGAAGACAAACAGACAGATGAATTTGAGAATGGAGGATAGAATGGATCCTAAAGGAGAGCATAACTTGCTGCTGACTGCCTGAAATGTTATTTATTTTTATTTTATTTTATTTAGTTTGTCAAACACGTACAAGATAACAGGTACAAGGTAACAGGTATAAGTATAAACGTGGACATAAGCACCTGAAATGAGTACAAATAGATGGGGACAGTAGGACAGGAATGGAAGGCACACTGGTGCACTTATGCACACCCCCTTTAGGGACCTCTTAGGAATGGGGTGAGGTCCACGGTAGACAGTTTAAGGTTGAAGCTGTGAAGGTTTGAGGATGTAACAAGGGAGTCAGGTAGAGCATTCCAGGCGTTGACCACTCTGTTGCTGAAGTCGTATTTTCTGCAAGCAAGTTTGGAGCGATTTACCTTGAGTCTGTACCTATTGTTTGCCTGTATATTATTGTGGTTGAAGCTGAAGTAGTCGTTGACAGGTAGGATGTTGTAGCAGACAATTTTGTGTACTATGCTTAGGTCAGACCATAGGCATTGTAGTTCCATGTTGTCCAAGGCCAAAATTTGGAGCCTGGTGGCATAAGGGATTCTATTGGGAGCAGAGGAGTGGAGTGCTCTTCTCGTGAAATTCATATTCTCTTTCTTTCTTTCTTTCTTTCTTTCTTTCTTTCTTTCTTTCTTTCTTTCTTTCTTTCTTTCTTTCTTTCTTTCTTTCTCTCTCTCTCTCTCTCCCTCCCTCCCTCCCTCCCTCCCTCCTTCCCTCTCTTACAGACACACACGCAATGTTATTTACAGTAATAAAGGCAGGAAATAAACTTATTACCATATTATTCACCGTGATACATGTTCTCCAAACAACTAATAAACAGAAAAGGCTCTTCCTTGTCATCATATAAGGTACCAGTAATACTTAAGAGAAAAAGGTTGTTAAAGCAATTGCCCCTAATTGGATCCTTTCAGATCTGTGAATTGGGATTGTTGCATTTCCTTGTGAGCCATAACCATTGCCAAGAATCCTGGGAGTTGACAACCCCACATCTGGGGAACATCAGGAGAAAACCAAGGAGAAGGAAGTTAATTTAGGGAGGCATATGTTCACACAGGTGGATTCCGAGGCATGTATGAATTTTAAAGCTAATCATATTTGGCGCCGGGATGCACAAGCCAAGGTTTTTAGAATGATTTCCTACACCCTACAAACTTAAATATAATTCGAATGTTCAAAAATTGTTCTTGGCTCAAAGGAGTCTTCCAGGGGACGCTGCTGAAAGTGTGCATTAGTGTGTTAAGCCTACATGTAACATGTGCATGCATCTCAGTGTCAGAGAATGGACATTTGTGATTCCATTTTGTTTTTGTTCTGGGACAAAAAGTCAGATATAGAGATAGATTTTGAAGAACACCACCATTATTTGACCCTCAGGTGTTCTGAAAACAAAAGGAGTTGAAGTGTGACACCAAGACAGTTTATTTTCCTCTTTGGTTCTGAAGGGTTGTCATCCAAAGCTCATCTGCTTTTTCATGCCATTTCTGGAAAGGTTACCGTCTTATAATCATGAGTGGCATTTTAAGCTTAGTGTCAGGCCTGGAAGCCATCTTTTGCATTGGGCCTTCCGCCTGCCACATTTACTGCTGTGGGAAAATGGGAGCGGCGATTATATGGAGTATGGGATATATATATATATATATCACTCACACACACACACACACACACACACACACACACACACACACACACACACACACACACACACACATATATATATATATATATATATATATATATATATATATATATATATATATATATATATATATGTTTGTGTTATATTTGTACTGATAAATAAATAAAGGGATGCCTGCATGGTCTTCTGTGATAAGCCGAAGGACAGAAAGAGGGAGTAGTGACCTTCCTCCCATATTTAGTCATACCAGGGGTTGTAACACAAATAAATAAATTATATATATATATATTCGAATGTTCAAAAATTGTTCTTGGCTCAAAGGAGTCTCAAAGGAGTTATATATAATTAGCAGGGGTTGTAACACAAAATACATACCTATTTCCCTGGCTCAGCTGATAAGGAGGAGAGCCTGTGGCTTAGTGGCTAACAAATCTGCCTAATATGTAACACAGCCCAGGTTCAAATCCCAGTAAGGGTACGGCTAGCTGATGAGAGCTAAATAGCTTGAAATAGATGTATACTAGTCTCCCTTTATTTATTTATCAGCACAAATACAACACACACACACACACACATACACATAACACACACACATATATATAGAGTCAAAATAACATTCCTTTCTCAGAGAGTCAAGGACATCTTTCTCTGCACATGGAGTGGCGTGACTGGAAGGCATCTCCAGTTGGGACGGTGCCTGATTGGACCATGTGATGGACATGTGATTGCAGGAAAAATGATTTCAGCAATAGAACAGTAAATGTGTGGAACATCCTACCAGATCCTGTTGTTAGTTCCTGTAAACCCCCCCACCATGTACCTTTTACCTTACGCATTTCTTAAAGGTCTCTAAGGGAGCATGCATAAGCACACCAGTGTGCCTACCATCCCTGTCCTACTGTCCCATTTATATGTACTCTTTTTATGTGCTTATGGCTATGTTTGGCTTATTTATATCCATTTATTTGTGTCATTTTTCATGTGTTTTCATGCATTTCCTTGTACTTGCTGACAAACAAACAAACGAAGAAATGTGGGTGCTGGACAGGGACTTGAGCTTTCACTTGGGTGGGGAAAAGCTGGAAAACTTTCATCTTTGGGTTTCCACACCTATTACACCTCTAATAAAAGGAACTTTGGGGAACTTCAAGCCATGGAGTCTTCTTTCATTGGGGGCGTTTCTTGGAACCCTGATCTTTAGTACATTACGGTTGTGAGGAGAAAATATAGAGTGACTTTTTTGCATGCTGCAGTACTTGTATCTTAAAACTCAATTTTTTTGTTCCTCTACAGAGGAGAATATGCTCTCTCAGAATACACCGAAGTGAAGACGGTCACCATTAAAGTGTCCCAGAAGACCTGTTGAGCTATGGATGAACCGAGGCTAAAAATTCTGACACTCTGAATGTTGACTCATAACACGGATGGAGGGGCACTTGCCAGAATTGAAATGGGGGAAATTGGAATTTTTCCTTCCTTTAAAGAAAGGAAACCAAGCGATCTCCCCACCCCCACCACAAGATGGTTTTGTTGAGCTGCTCCTTCGAATTCAAAATTGATTGTTTTTTTTCAAAACAGATTTGGTCCAATCAGCTGCAAGATCTTTCCAGCGGTCTGGTGATCTTCCAGATGGGTTAGGACATGATTTCCCATAAATCCTACTCCTTTGGTGGTTGTGCTAGGAACTCTGGGAACTGAGGCCCAAAACATCTGGAAGAGTCAGACGAAGAATGAAAGACCATCGTGAAAGTATTTTCAGGTAGCCAAACTCCAGTCCATCCAAAGAGATACTGAGGTTAGGGAACGGATTTGCAAATGAAGTCCTGAAGCCATTTGACATTGTTTATATTTCTTCCCTTAGGACTGTTTTCCAAATTTCTCAGAAAATACTTTCATTGAGAGTGTTGAAGGCTAGATGAAGGCAGTTTCTCCTTGCAATACCCCCCCCTTGTCTCTTAGTCTTTGTTCACATGACTTAGGGTTGCGTTTTTTTCAATTTAGCAATTCATCTCTGTTTTGGGGGGTTTCAGGCAAATATTTCACTATTGGCAAATAGTAATACAAATAAGGAAGGATCCCAGATGCTCTTGTGAGTTTCTTGTCCATTAACTTTGCCCAAGTACTTGCACAGACACATGGTTTTTTTCCTTCTGGATGGTGTACAAAAGCATTATAACACAGCTACAGTAATTGCCTCTCTCGTGTGCATTTAATGATCACTCTCTACAGTGCAATCTGGAATCATTGGTTTATTTTTCTAGAGACTCTTTTTGAAATAAATATATTCCACGTTGTGATTTCAAGCTTTTTCAATGTAATTATTGACGGTAACCGTATTTTATTATGGTTTTCTACACACTGAATTTTTCTTTTCTTTTCTTTTTTTTACTTTGGAAATTAAAATCTTAGGCACTATTGTAAAGTACAACCTTGTAGAGTCTTTATATTATTTCATTGCATGTTAGTGCTGCCTTTTGGTATGAAGTATCCTTAAATGTTTAAATATAAATAAATATATAAATATATCTATATATTTATAAATTAGAATGCAATTAATCTAATGTATTTTTATTGCTGATTGTACATGGAAATAATTTGCTTATTTTAAAAGTTACCTCTTGTAATAGTAGCACTACAGTTAATAAAATATAATTTTTACCATCCGACTTGCTCGTACCTGAGGGGAGATCCCATATACTGCAAAATATTTTTTTTAAAAAAAAGAATATTTAAACAATAATAAAGAAAAGAATAGAAACTAAACTCAGAAAGGACCAGAACAAGAAAAAAATAGAAAGTCTTGACCCTGCTTAGTTCTCTTAAGGATAAAAGCAGGAAGGGGGAGAGGGGATTCAGGTTTACAAGATTCTGTTACTGGATCTCTATAGGAAAAATACTAGGAGCTTTCATAAATTTAGTTTCCCAGTCTGATCTTTTGATATCACTCCTGCAAGTCTGATTATGCCTCCTTGTAAGACTCTCAATGCAGGTGTGATGAGTGGAGGGCTATATAAGAGGGGAAGGGAAGGGAAGGGAAGGGAAGAGAAGGGAGGAAGGAAGGGAGGGAGGGAGGAAGGAAGGGAGATAAAAGGGGAAAGAAAGAAAAAGAAGTAGAAAGGAATAGAAGGTTTCGGGAAAACCCCCAGAGCCTGGGGAGAGTGAAAATCCCCCCCCCCGTGCGCAGGAGTCGCTCGCGCATGTGCAGGTGGGTTGCTCGCACGGGGGGGGGGGCTATCAAGTGCATGCACACAATTTTGGCACACCTTTAGAAAAACTTTAACCATCATTACTATAGGGTCTCCTGCTTGAGCTGGGAGTTGGACTAGAAGACCTCCAAGGTCCCTTCCAGCTCTGTTCTCGATTGAAAAAGATCAGTGATATGGAGACTAGGAGCTTCAGCATGAACTTAGAAGGTGTGAAGCAGTCTCTTCTTGTGCCATATCCATCATTGGATGTTGGCGATGCTATTTTTATCAACAACCGCACGAAAAAGTGCTGTTGAGTTTTGTCCAAACCAGGCCTTCAGATTTTGAAGGCATGATGTTCTTCAAAGTTGCTCTTCTCCAGTTCTGCATGTTGTTTCTCCACCACCTTCCTTCCAGTTTAGGTGGATCAGTGCTCTACTATGATCTCATAATAACAGTTGCTTATTTAGAGAATAATTGAGACACGATGATAGATTTGGGAAATGCATTTGAATTCTTTGAAAGCAGTGCATGAGATTGATGGATTGCCTTCAAATATCCAGCATCCGGGATGCAAAGACGTCTTGTCTCCAGATACGTTGTTTTGCCTTAGGTCTCCTAGCTAGTAGTAGAACCAGTGATGGGTTTCAAAATTTTTTAGAACCTCTTCTGTAGGTGTGGCCTGCTTTGTGGGAGTGGCTTGTCAGCCATGTGACTGGGTGGGAGTGGCTTGACAGCCATGTGACTGAGTGGGAGTGGCTTGGCAGTTATGTGACTGGGTGGGCATGGGCAACTTGTAAAATGTGGTGAAACTCACTTAACAACGCTCTTGCTAAGCAACCAAAATGTTGGCTCAGAAACTCTGGCATTTGAAGCACGCAAGTCTTAAAGCTGTCAAGTTACAAGACCCTTGCACCCCTAACCCTTTAGAAAAAAAAAACCCAGCGGTGTTCAAACTTGACAGCTTTAAGACTTGTGGACTTCAACTTCCAGAATTCCTCCTCCAGTCATGTTGGCTCAGAAACTCTGGCATTTGAAGCACGCAAGTCTTAAAGCTGTCAAGTTACAAGACCCTCGCACCCCTAACCCTTTAGAAAAAAAAAACCCAGCAGTGTTCAAACTTGACAGCTTTAAGACTTGTGGACTTCAACTCCCAGAATTCCTCCTCCAGTCATGTTGGCTCAGAAACTCTGGCATTTGAAGCACGCAAGTCTTAAAGCTGTCAAGTTACAAGACCCTCGCACCCCTAACCCTTTAGAAAAAAAAAACCCAGCGGTGTTCAAACTTGACAGCTTTAAGACTTGTGGACTTCGACTTCCAGAATTCCTCCTCCAGTCATGTTGGCTCAGGAACTCTGGCATGGAAGTCTGCAAGTCTTAAAGCTGTCAAGTTACAAGACCCTTGCACCCCTAACCCTTTAGAAAAAAAAAAACCCAGCGGTGTTCAAACTTGACAGCTTTAAGACTTTAAGGTTTAGATAGTACCCTTAGAGGTGGGCGGGGCGATTGGTGAGCCAGCCAATCAGTGAGCAGCGGGCGGGGCAAGCTTGGTGCAGACGGGCTGGGAGAGGGAGCTGGAACCGGTTCTAAACGTCACTGTAGATTTGTGGAACCTCTTCTATAGAAGAGGTTGGAACTGGCAGGAACCCACCCCTCAGTAGAACCATCCTCCTCCTTTATTTATTTATTTATTTATTTACTGAGCGCTTCTAGACCGCCCCCTCTCCCGAAAGGGACTCGGGGCGGTGTACAGTCCATACAAGAAATACACCAAATAAATAATTAAATAATTGAACAGTTAAAATTGTTAAATAGGAAGATAGATATGGAGGAGGTCAAAAAGAAGGTTAAAAAGAACTGTACAGTTGAGTAAAGTATATAAATATAGTTTTGAAACCCCTAAAAGTATCCCATAAAATTAAATTTAAAAACAATTCCCCTAAAATACCAGTTAAGAAATATGTCTGCCAGGAGGTAACAGTTGTGATTGTGCCAGGCCAGCCAATCGGAACAGGTGAACTCCTTGGTTTGTCTAATCCAACCGAAGGACTTCCAGATATATTGGGATGGCTTCTTCTTCTTCTTGGGCCATATCCGTCATCAGACGTTGGCGATCATGTTTGCCATCCTATTTTTTATCAACAGCCACATGAAAAAGGGCTACTGAGTTTTGTCCAAGCCAGTTCCCTTAGATTTTGAAGCCGTAATCTTCTTCTTTTCCCTGTTCTTCTTCATTTGCCTTCAAACGTTCCTTGGAGGATTAAGCAAAGTATGCCATATTTTTCCAAGTGTTGCAGTCTAACTTCCACTTTTTTATGGTTCTGATGATTTCCCTTGGCTTTCCCAGGTGGCTTGGAGGCAGGTGTAGAGCAATGATCCCTTGTATGTCTTAAGAATCAGAACTTGACATTGTTAAGCACTTGCCAAGTAGATGATCACTCAAGGACATTTCCAAAGCTCCAGGCTACATTCTCCTGGGGCAACCATCCACAGCAGCCAGCATCTGTTAGCTGTCAAGAGCAGCAATCTGGTAAATGACTTAATGCTGGGAGAAGTAGCTGCAGTGGTGCATTTGATTTGCTCGTCACTCATAATGACGCCTGCATTTAGTTGTAACACTCTCGATTCTCACTTCTTTTGCTTTGATGGCAAGCAAGGCATTGCAAATAAAAACATGATTGATTCGCGTTGACTGAAAGGTTTTTAATGGATTTACATTGACACAACACAGTTATGCTTCCCTTGCCAGGAATTAAATTTATTTCTTTTGTACAGTGTCCTGATTTGAGATCTGCAAATTTTCTGGAAATTATATTTACAAATTGCTCTACTTGCTGAGTAGTAGTACTATCCCAGTTTTTAAAAGTTGTTTACAACCTTCATTAGTGCTTCTTTAACTTGTTTAACACACACACACACACACACACAAACATCTATCATCTATCTATCTATCTATCTATCTATCTATCTATCTATCTATCTATCTATCTATCTATCTATCTTTATTTCCCCCCCTCTCTCTCATCTCTCTCTCTAATCTATTTTATCTATCTACCATCTCTCTTTATCTCTCTTTCATCTCTCATCTCTATCTTTCTCTAATCTATTTAAATATCTATCTATCTACCATCTATCTTTATCTCTCTCTATCTCTCTGTCATCTATCTTTATGTCTCTCTATCATCTCTCTCTCTCTAATATATCTATCATCTATCTTTCTCTGTCTCTCTGTCATCCATCATCTCTCTCTCTCTCACTCTCACTCACTCTCTCTCTCTCTCTAATCTATTTATCTATCTATCATCTTTCTTTCTCTCTCTCTCATCTCTCCGTCACCTCTCATCTCTCTCTCTTTCTCTCTCTCTCTCTCTCTCTTGTGTCTGATCATATATTCTTTATGAAACCTGCTTGACCTAATATAATGGCAGCTGTGCCAGGGAAATAGGGAAATGAATTCTCCCCTGGTTGGGGAAACTGCACACATGCCAAATTCTTGCGGGCTTCTTAAATTTTAGAGGAGTGATTTTTTTTACCCTATGAGTAATCATGCAGCAATCCTATTCTCTCTATAAGATCTCCAGCTACGCAGACAAACAAACAAACAAACAAACAAACAAACAAAGGCACTCGGGGGATGGAGAAATTAAACGTTGCAAGAAGGATTCCTTCGCAAAACCAAGAAACCCGAAGGCAGACAGGGGGCCGATGCTACGAAATAACAGAAGAACGGAGTTGGAGGGGACCTTAGAGGTCGTCTAGTCCAACCCCTTGCAGGAAAGTCGGAAGAGATTCCAAGGGGGGGAAAAACAGCGGACGGGAGAAAAGGATGGGACGGGGAGGGGGCTTGGTGGAAAACCTGCCTGACGCGCGCGCTCCGGCTCCTCTCCCCAATCCAGCTGGGTTGCGCCGCCCGCGCTCGCCTTCCGCAGAACTCCCACAGCTGCACCCGCCCGTCCTCGCCTTGCGCCGCCCTAGAAGCCGCAGGCGGCCACTTAGACTCGCCTTGCCGAGGCGAAAGACTCCACCCCCGGCCGAGCAATCGAGGAAGTGGCGGGGCTGCTCAAGCAGGGAAGCCGAACGCTTCTTCCTCCTATCCTCCTTCTCCTCCTCCTCCGGGTTTGGCTCCGTTTCCCCCAGCGGCGCAGGCAGGGACGGGCATCCCCACCGGTTGGCCTTGCTGCGCCCCCCTCCCTCCCCGCTTTCTTCCTCTTCCCAAGTCCCGAGACGTGGAAAGGACACGCCGAGGGGCCCCGCGAGCCTTGCCCAGATGGAGGGCGCGGGGAGCGAGGCCCCGGTAAGTGCGCGCAGGCTGGAAGCCTCGTGGCGCGGGGGTCGGGGAACAGCGCGAAGGACTGCGCTCGTTGGAGGCATCTCCCTAGGGACCGCTGGAGGGAAACGAGCGCAGTCCCGAAGACCAAGAGGAAGGAGGGGCAGGGGAATTGCACGGGGCGCGCGGGGACCCTCCGGACTCGCAAGAGTCCAGCTGGCATCCTGTGCATCTGGGCGAGGCTGGCTTGCCCGTTGCGCAAAGTTGCAGCCAGCCTCGGCTTCTGGGTGCTGTCCAACAGGTGCTGCTTTGGGGGCAAAGGCAGGCTTAGCGTTAGCCCCGATCCAGACGACCGCCCTGCCGCTTTCTGGATCTGCTGCTATCAGCTTGCTCTTCTTAGGGATCTTCCTGGTTTCAAGATGCTGGGTACCCCAAGACAAGGGAAGCCAGCTCAGCCCCCTCTGCCTTTCTTTTAGGGGGGTTGGGACGTCGCTTTCCCTTCCTCTCCGCTTCGCTTCCTCTACCCATTCAGCAGCTGCACATAGCAGGTCATGTCAGATGAACCGAGTTGGAAGGGACCTTGTGGGCAGTGGTGGAATTCATTTTTTTCACTACCGGTTCTGTGGGCGTGGCTTGGTGGGCGTGGCAGGGGAAGGATGCTGCAAAATCCCCATTCTCACCTCACTCCAGGGGAAGGATACTGCAAAATCCCCATTCTCACCCCACTCCAGGGGAAGGATACTGCAAAATCCCCATTCCCACTCCAGGGGAAGGATACTGTAAAATCTCCATTCCCTCCTGACTTCAGGGGAAGGTTACTGCAAAATCTCCATTCCCTCCCTGGTTACTGCAAAATCTCCATTCCCTCCCTACTCCAGGGGAAGGATACTGCAAAATCCCCATTCTCACCTCACTCCAGGGGAAGGATACTGCAAAATCCCCATTCTCACCCCACTCCAGGGGAAGGATACTGCAAAATCCCCATTCCCACTCCAGGGGAAGGATACTGTAAAATCTCCATTCCCTCCCCACTCCAGGGGAAGGATACTGCAAAATCCCCATTCTCACCCCACTCCAGGGGAAGGTTACTGCAAAATCACCATTCCCTCCTGACTTCAGGGGAAGGTTACTGCAAAATCTCCATTCCCTCCCTGGTTACTGCAAAATCTCCATTCCCTCCCTACTCCAGGGGAAGGATACTGCAAAATCTCTATTCCCTCCCTACTCCAGGGGAAGGATACTGTAAAATCTCCATTCCCTCCCCACTCCAGGAGAAGGATACAGCAAAATCCCCATTCCCACCCCATTCCAGGGGAAGGATACTGAAAAATCCCCATTCCTTCCCCACTCCAGGAGAAGGATACAGCAAAATCCCCATTCCTTCCCCACTCCAGGGGAAGGATAATGCAAAATCCTCATTCCTTCCCTACTTTGGGTGCAGCCAGAGGTGGCATTTGCTGGTTCTCCAAACTATTCAGAATTTCCACTACCGGTTCTCCAGAACCTGCTGGATTTCACCTCTGCTTGTGGGTCGTATAGTCCAACCTCTGCTGCCCAAACGCCATTTCTGATTGGGTTAGAACCCTTTGCCTAAAAAAACTCTCTCCAACGTGCTGACTTGACAGCCTCTCTTGGGATTGGAAAGTTCCACTGAGTGAAATCGGACCTATTGGAAAGCCCAGCTTGTGGGAAAGCGGACGTACTTCTGTTTCTATCTTGCGATGTCAGGCCGGCTGCCTGTTGACGGTATATCCACGCTTGCAAACTAGAGCAGACGTTGACGCTTCCTGTCCATTTCCTAGCTAAGAAAACCCTTTTGGATTTGCAGAATTGCATTCTGAATGGCCCTTAAAGGGACAGGGCAGGAAGAGAAGGTGAACAGTTCTTTGGGAAGTCTTCAAAAATGGTAGAATATCTTTGGGAAAGGTTTTTTTTTGAGCTTAGGATGAACACAGAACAGATTTCTAACTGTAAAATATTTTGCAAGTTCCTTCTTGACATGCTATATTTCTTTGTGTAAGAAGCTGCTTCAGGGATAGTTAGCTGCATATATTCTAAAATAGTACGATCCAGGAAGCTGTATTTTTGCATGTTCAAAAATAATTTGAAATATTGATGTTTTCTCTGATTGTGTTTACATATTTCCATTACGTAGTTCCATTGTAAGACAAATAATTGTTATTCCTCCTCTTTGCAAGATTTTGCTTTTAAGATCATGTCTGCCTTTTTAAAGTATCGTTATTCGCTATCCTACCGTTGTGCATTGCAAAATAGGCTCAGAACAAATGAAGCAGAATAGTAGAGTTGGAAGGGACCTTGGAGGTCTTCTAGTCCAACCCACTGCTCGAGCAGGAGACCCGAAACCATTCCAGAAAAATGACTGTCCAATCTCTTCCAGTGATGGAGTACCCACAACCTCTGAAGGAAAGCTGTTCCACTGATTAATTGTTCTGTCAGGAAATATCCCCTTTAGTTCTGTGTTGCTTCTCTCTTTGATTAGTTTCCATCCATTGTTTCCTTGTCAGTTCCTGTAAATTGCAATTCCTGCAAATTTGAGTTGCAGGAAAATATGACTTCTGACTTTCTTCAAGGCAGATTATTTTGAAGATCAAAGAACTCTCCCAAGAAATCCTGGCTGAATTCTATAAAATAGTTTGCTAGAAGAAGAAGAAGAAGAAGAAGAAGAAGAAGAAGAAGAAGAAGAAGAAGAAGAAGAAGAAGAAGAAGAAGAAGAAGAAGAAGAAGAAGAAGAAGAAGAAGAAGAAGAAGAAGAAGAAGAAGAACTTACTCTGATATAAACCTATCTAGAGCTTTCACTCTGAGGACGAAAGGGTGTTTTGGGCACAGTGATATACTTTGTCTTCCCATGAGATGGTAAACTAATTTCTAAGCCAATCTCTTTAAGGCAAAATTTAGGTTACAACTGGAAAGAAGAAGCAGACCAATCAGAAAGAAGAGGGAAGATCCCAGCATTGGCATATTTGGAGGAACTAAGTTTTTAGAAGTACGTTTTTTTTACAGTCCTTCGGGAGTGGGTGCGGCTAAGAAATAAATATTTATTATTATTATTATTATTATTACAGAAAAAAATGCAAAGAGAGCAAGAAGTAAAAGCAAAACAATTTAATTCAAAAACAATCCAGTTGAGTTTGTACAGCGTATCGGTTGAAAAACCAAGACCTGATTGAACTTAAAAAAGGAACCGTCCAATAGTAAAAGAAAGACAGTATTTGGTCTTCTAACTTACTAGTCAAGCTGGAAACAAATTCTATCTTTAGCTGTTGTCAAAAGAATCAAGGTATTTTTTTTTTCTCTTCCAGAAGAGTTGAAACAAAGATATTTTTCATAACACAGAATATGGTTTATTTACTTTTGTCCTCTTGATCACATTAAGTGGCACCCCTTATCAGCTCTAAGGGGTGCAATGGCTCAGTGGTTAAAGATGCTGAGCTTGTCAGCTGGAGAACTGACAGTCCGGGTTTGAAACCCGAGCACCACAAAATGGGATGAGCTCCCATTCTTTGCCCCAGTTCCTGCCTACTTAGCAGTTTGAAAGCATGAGTAAATGCGAGTAGATAAATAAGTACCACTTCGGTGGGAAGGTAACAAGGCTCCGTGCACCTTTGGTATATAGTCATGCTGGCCACATGACCACGGAAGCATTTTTGGACAACACTGGCTCCTCTCGGCCAAGAAATGGAGATGAATACCATGCCCTAAAATTGGGGAACTGACAAGGAACTGATGAGGAAACCTTTACCTTCATCCTATCAAAGCTACAGTTGGACTGAAGGATTTAATATTTGCTTGAAAATTCTGTCTCCCACTTCTAGGCTGTGCCGCCTGTTGACTGAACCATTTGTGAGTCAGAGATATTAAAGTTATAGTTCAACTCATGACTGAATGTATAGATGAGATAAAGAACAGGTAGATATTTTATCAAGGGATAAAACATTTGTGGAGTGACTGCTTTTTCAAACTTGACACCACATGGTTGCTGGGATAATAATTCAACCTTTTGTGACTTTGACAAACAGAACTTGGGGCAGGTAAACATTATTCTAATCTGGGAAATATATATAAACTTGGGTGTAATCTCACCTGTAAATTGCATTCACCAAGTTTATTACTATATAAAAATTCAGAAAAACAGCATATAAAATGTGCATCAAAATATAAGATACCAGAGTAGTGAATTATTTCAAAAACATAAGAGTATGAGTTGATAAATAAAATTATGAATGGAATTAAATTATGTATTAGTCACTAGAGTGACTAAATCTATGGCCAATCTCTGGATTATACAATACAATACAATACAATAGCAGAGTTGGAAGGGACCCTGGACGTCTTCTAGTCCAACCCCCTGCCTAGGCAGGAAACCCTATACCGTTTCAGACAAATGGCTATCCAACATCTTCTTAAAGGCTTCCAGTGTTGGGGCATTCACAACTTCTGGAGGCAAGTTGTTCCACTGATTAATTGTTCTAACTGTCAGGAAGTTTCTCCTCAGTTCTAAGTTGCTTCTCTCCTTGATTAGTTTCCACCCATTGCTTCTTGTTCTGCCCTCGGGTGCCTTGGAGAATAGTTTGACTCCCACTTCTTTGTGGCAACCCCTGATTGTTTAGCCATTGCACAGCACTACTCTTGAGATGATATATGTCATGAAGAGATCCAGGGAATAATTTGAGGGCACCAAATTTATCAGATTGAATCCTGCTGGTCAAGCTAATCCAAGTTTGTTTTTGACAGCCAATTATTCAATATCCAGAATGACTGACTTTGCCAAACCCAGAACCAAAATTCTGGTTCACCATGACGTGTGAATCTAGGCTTCACACAGTTTTCTCTCTGTCTTTGGCCTTTATTTGCAAAAAGGTGATGATGAAACAGGCTTACTCAATACCTCTGTTGTATGGATTACGAGTAACAACTCAATTGTATATAAACAGACGAATCTGTTACATTTATTTCTCATTGTTGTAATACAGGTAGTCCCTGATTTATAACCACAATTGAGCCCAAAACTTCTGTTGTTAAGTGAGACTTTTGTTAAGTGAGTTTTGCGACATGTTAATTGTATCACGTGGAACTTCTGGAGGCCACCAAGTGAAGCCTTGCTGGTCCCCAAAATCCAGGCCTGATGGCCATGGTCCACATATAACATAATGCAAAACGGATAAGACTAGGCTTTCTGTTTTTCCCTCCTTTGAATTGAGGGGAGGGAGCTTAAAAGAAGTTTCTTTGTATTCTGAACTACTTTGTAGAGTAACCTCAAGGCCTGCATGACCACTTTTGTGACCGTTATGGATCTCCAAACGGCAGGAAACCGCCGTCAGCGTTGAGCTGTTGTGGTTAGAGTTTCTTTGGGAGTCCCTGAAAAATAATTTGAGAGCCACAGATCACTCTCATTACCCAAAACCAAAAGAAAAAAAGAAAAGAAAAGAAAAAGATCTGGGTTACCAGACACATCATCTTGTAGTTTATTTTTTTATTTATTTTATTTATTTAGTTTGTCAAGCAGGTACAAGATAACAGGTATAAGTATGAACATGGACGTAAACAAAGGAAATGAATACATATAAATGGAACAGTAGGACAAGGACTGTAGGCTTATGCATGCCCCTTACAGACCTCTTAGGAATGGGCTGAGGTCCACACAAGACAGTTTATGGTTAAAGTTATGGGGGTTTGAGGATGTAACAACAGAGTCAGGTAGAGCATTGCAGGCGTTGACCTCCCTGTTGCTGAAGTCGCATTTTCTGCCATCGAGTTTGAAGTGGTTTACCGAGAGTTTGCATTTATTGTTTGCTCGTGTATTTTTGAGGTTGAAGCTGAAGAAGTCATTGACAAGTATGTCAATGCTTGCATCAGACAATTTTGTGTACTACACTTAGGTCAGACCGTAGGCATTGTAGTTTTAGGTTGTCCAAGCCCAAAATTTCAAGCCTGGTGGCATAGGGGATTCTATGATGAGTAGAGGAGTGGAGTCCTTTTCTCATGAAATACCTCTGGACTCGCTCAACTGTATTAATGTATTAATGCATGTAATGATCCTACATAGAATAACTTTGAATCCTTTTTAAGGTTGGTATTTGATGTGTCTTCCCTGCAGAAGTTCATGGCCTGGCAAAGCTTTTTTGAAAGGACATGAGCTGCATAACCTTTGAGCCTCCAAACAAGTGCTCTTTTGTTTGATGAAGTGTGCTGGCATTTGCATAACGAAAGGGGAACTTTTGCAGAAGCGGAGCTCTTGAAGGGGGTGGCAAAGATTGGGCATTTTATTGGTTATCTGCAAAATGAATCTCTCAAGCCACCCGTTCAATGCTGCAGATTCTCCGTACTTTGCTAAAAGGACCGATGCTTTTAAGCCTGAAGAGCAGATTTAGATAAGATCCAGTCTTTCTTGACCTGAGCTTCAAAACATAAATGATCCATGGGTTTGTTGTTCTGAACTATTCTTTATTAAAACTCTACTTTTTAAAAATTTCCTATGCAACAGATCAGAATATCTACTCTGTTTTCCCGAAAATAAGACCTCCCCTAAAATATTTAAATGCATGTGCAGCCGGTCCATGCCATTTCCTGGGGGAAAGGGGAGGACCGTGCCCCACACGCTTCACATGGACCTGCCATCCATGCAGACCTCACAGAGGCCACTCCCGCAAACCATAGTTACCACGCCCCTTCTCTTAGTGGCGGCCGCAAAAAGAGCGGCAGGCCCAGTGACATTAGGGCTGGCAAGAATGTGCCAGAAACAGAGACAGAACTTCCGACCCTCTCTGGATCAGCTGATCTGCTGGTTGTGGGCCAAGGTTAAGGGGCCTCCTGCACCTCAAAAATAACAAGACCTCCCCAAAAATAAGGCCAAGTGTTTATTTCGGGGTGGTGGTGTCAAAAGAAAATAAGACCCTGTCTTATTTTGGGGGAAACACGGTAGTTTAATTCATCCTGTTGTTTCCTTTCTCCAGCACAATTCTTAGCTTTTGATTTTTTTTTTCCATGTGATTTCCGGTGCTAAAACACTTCAGGGAAAATGTAATATATTTAAATCCCATGTTTCCTGTATTCAAACTCACATATAGTGGAAGTAAGCCTACAATTATATAAGCAGCTAAGAGAGTACAAAATCCATATAGTAATTCAGGAAAACCCATTCATGACGATGTATTAATATTTATACAACACCCTAAAATTTCCACTTAGATTTCCAGGAAAATGGGGCTAAAACACTTTAGAGAAAGTGTCATTTATTTATTCCTGAAATAAACTAGATTTGCATTTAAAAACAAACAAAGCACCTTAATCTTCACTATTACTGTTTTCTGTGGATTTGTTTAATAAAGGAAAATTAATTTGGATTACTCTGTTTTACTCTTCTTTTTTTTAAAAGCAGAGCCATTCCCTTCTGAACTGTGATGTATAATCCGGTGCTTTGAAGATGGATATGCTAGACTGGCTTTGCGGACGATGCTTCATATATTAGATGTGTTGGAGTGCTGATGGTTTAAAACTTTCTGCCAAGTGCCGAGAATGTATTGGTGTGTCAGGAGAGAAGAATCTGTAGAAAATGGCGAGAATCCCAGAGAGGAGCAAGAAGGTAAGCATGAAACCAGCATGCTTCTTTTTTTACTTAGCTGTTAGTCCAAGGTTGACAACTATGTAGCATGAGTCTTCGTTGCATTGTTTATCTAGCATGATTTAGCTATCGTGTTGTTTTTGTAGCCCGATTCTGTTTCAGAGACCTTAGCCTGTGCTTTAAATTGGAGAATATGAAGCACTGCCTTTTCAGTCTTATTCCTCCGTTCATTTGTTTGATTTAACCAAGGAGAGGAAAGTGTGATCAAAGAGCAGATCTAGTGGTTGGCATGACTCATGTAAAGAGATCAAGTCCTCAAGGTACCTCAAGAATAGGCGGTGCTTGGATCAAAGGCAAGGAGACGGATCTAGGTTTTCTAGTGGACAACCACTTAAGTATGGGCCAACAGCGTGCTGCAATTGCCAAAAAAGCCAACACAGTCCCAGGCTGCATCAACAAAGGGATCATATCAAGATCACACAAAATGATTGTACTGCCCAGGGGTGGGTTCCTGCCAGTTCTAACCTCTTCTATAGAAGAGGTTCCACAAATCTACCATGCCGTTTAGAACCGGTTCCAGCTCCCTCCCCCCGCCCGTCCGCACCACGCTTGCCTCGCCTGCCGCTCACTGATTGGCTGGCTCACCAATCGCCTCACCCGCCTCTAAGAGTCCTATCTAAACCTTAAAGCCTTAAAGCTGTCAAGTTTGAACATCCCTGGGTTTTTTTTCTAAAGAGTTAGGGGTGCAAGGGTCATGTAACTTGACAGCTTTAAGACTTGCACACTTCAATGCCAGAGTTCCTGAGCCAACATGACTGGAGGAGGAATTCTGGGAGTTGAAGTCCACAAGTCTTAAAACTGTCAAGCTTGAACACCCCTGGGGTTTTTTTTTCTAAAGGGTTAGGGGTGCAAGGGTCTTGTAACTTGACAGCTTTAAGACTTGCACACTTTAATGCCAGAGTTCCTGAGCCAACATAACTGGAGGAGGAATTCTGGGAGTTGAAGTCCACAAGTCTTAAAGCTGTCAAGCTTGAACACCCCTGGGTTTTTTTTTCTAAAGGGTTAGGGATGAAAGGGTCTTGTAACTTGACAGCTTTAAGACTTGCGTGCTTCAAATGCCAGAGTTTCTGAGCCAACATTTTGGTTGCTAAGCAAGAGCGTTGTTAAGTGAGTTTCACCACATTTCACAAGTTGGCCGCGCCCACCCAGTCACATGACTGCCAAGCCACTCCCACTCAGTCACATGGCCAGCAAGCCACTCCCACAAAGCAGGCTACACCTACAGAAGAGGTTCTAAAAAACTTTGAAACTCACCACTGGTACC
This sequence comes from Natrix helvetica, assembly GCF_964273705.1. Lineage (NCBI taxonomy): Eukaryota > Metazoa > Chordata > Lepidosauria > Squamata > Natricidae > Natrix > Natrix helvetica. Next base: position 9,000,248 of record NC_138556.1, read on the forward strand.
CCTTTATACTGCACTGGTGAGATCGCACTTGAAATAGTGCATCCAATTCTGGCCACCACGATACCAAAAAGATAAATATAGATGTGATAAGTTTTAATGGTGTCATCTGTATCAGAATATAAGAAGACTTTCCTGCTCCAGGAGATGGAGATAAAGGTAAAAGGTTCCCCTCGCCCATATGTGCTAGTTGTTCCCGACTCATAGCCAAAGAGTCAATGCTGTCCGAAGACGTCTCTGTGGTCATGTGGCCGGCATGACTAAATACCAAAGGAGCACGGAACGCTGTTACCTTCCCACCAAAGATGGTTCCTAATTTTCTACTTGCATTTTTAACGTGCTTTCGAACTGCTAGGTTGGCAGAAATTGGGACAAGTAACAGGAGCTCACTCTGTTACACGGTGCTAGGGATTTGAACTGCCAAACTCCCGATCTTCCTGATCGACAATCTCAGCATTTTAGTCACTGAGGCACTGTGTCCCTAGGAGATGGAGAGCTCCATGTAAAGGCTCTGTGAAAATGAAGACATTGGATAAACGATGGAAACTTAACGTAGTCCACTCTACTGTATTATTTAGTTGTGTGAAGAGGTTTTAGTCCTTGAGTGAATTTCACAGGAAAATCCAATCATTTCTATAATAACCTTGTGAAGTTGGTTGGTTTCCTCATCTGGATGAGGAAAATGAATGTAGCACCCAAGCTGCAATATTGGGTCGTTCAAGAAACCCCCAGGACAGAATTTAATTTGAAACTGGGTAGCTGTACTTGCAGAAATCAATTTTGCTGGCTGTGAAGCGCAGGTTTCGTTGTGTGAGAAAGTTTGGAAGTTTTAAGATTAGCAGAAAGTCAATACCTTCTGTTTCGTTATCCATTAACTGAAAAGCCTGTTAAAGCTGGCCTTCCCCCCCCCCTCATCTTACACTTTGTAATGTTGTACATGCTTTCAAGTGCTCGTGTAATACAAGCTCTTAGTTGATGCAAATTCTACTTTGCATCTTAGCAAAGAATTGGAAGACGTTCAAGAAAGCTGTTTAATGCTCGCATCTAAGAAAGATGGCAGGCTTTGTAAGAACAGTTCTTGTTAAACTTTTCTTTTATTTTTCCTCCTCTATTTGGTAATTTAATTTGGAGATGAATTTATATTTTACCAGCAAAGTAATAAAGGGAGAGCTGCCATATCCTTCTGGGATTCAAACCTAGGCTATTTGTTTTGGTTGCCATGATGTAAAAAAGATCTTGAGACTCTGGAAAGAGTGCAGAGAAGAGCAACAAAGGTGATTAGGGGACTGGAGGCTAAAACATAGGAAGAACGGTTGCAGGAACTGGGTATGTTTAGCTTAAGAGAAAGAAGGACTAGGGGAGACATGATAGCAGTGTTCCAATATCTCAGGGGTTGCCACAAAGAAGAGGGAGTCAAACTATTCTCCAAGGCACCTGAGGGTAGAACAAGAAGCAATGGGTGGAAACTAACCAAGGAGGGAAGCAACTTAGAACTGAGGAGAAATTTCCTGACAGTTAGAACAATTAATCAGTGGAAGAACTTGCCTCCAGAAGTTGTGAATGCCCCAACACTGGAAGTCTTTAAGAAGATGTTGGATAGCCATTTGTCTGAAGTGGTGTAGGGTTTCCTGCCTAAGCAGGGGGTTGGACTAGAAGACCTCCACAGTCCCTTCCAACTCTGTTATTCCATTCTATTCTTATCAAAGAATTGGAAGATATTCAAGAAAGCTGTTTAATGCTGCATCTAAGAAAGATGGCAGTCTTTATAAGAAAAGTTTTTGTTAACTTTTGTTTTATTTTTCCTCCCCTATTTGGTACTTTAACTGTGGAGTTGAATTTATATTTTACTGACAAAGAAATAAAGGGAGACTATCTATTTCAAGCTCTTTAGCTCTATAGATCTATTTCAAGCTCTTTAGCTCTCGTCAGCTAGCCATACCCTTCTGGGATTTGAACTTGGGTTACTTGTATATTAGGTAGATGTACTAACCTCTAAGCCATGGGCTCTCCTCGCTTTGTTGGCTTTGAAGATAAATTAAAAAAAAATATTTAACATTGGAGATAAATACAAAAAATCACTATTAAGAAATCACTCTAAAATTGGTTGTCAAGGTGGCTCAGTGGCTAAGACGCTGAGCTTGTCGATCAGAATTGTCGGCAGTTCGGTGGTTCAAATCCCTAGCGCTGCCTAACGGAGTGAGCTCCCGTTACTTGTCCCAGCTTCTGCTAACCTAGCAGTTTGAAAGCATGCAAAAATGCAAGTAAAAAAATAGGAACTACCTTTGGTGGGAAGGTAACAGCATTCCATGCACCTTTGGCGTTGACTCATGCCAGCCACATGACTACGGAGATGTCTTCAGCGCTGGCTCTTCGGCTTTGAACCAGAGATGAGCGCTGCCCCTAGAGTCAGGAACGACTAGCACACGTGTGCGAGGGGAAACTTTACCTTTACCTTATTAACCTCTAAGCCATGAGCTCTCTTCGCTTTGTCAGCTTTGGAGATAAATAACAAAATGTATTTAACATTGGAGATAAATTTTAAAAAAATACTATTAAGAAATCACTCTAAAACGGGTTGTCCTACTTGCATCTAACACTCCTGATGTTCGCATATCACTCCTAAGGGATGTTACGTGGGCTTGTTACCCCCAAAGTGAAACCCCCCCTCACTCCTTCAGACAAAGGAGGGTCTTATTGAGTGTCAGGATGCTAAGACAGCTCAGGAGAGTCACGCAGATAGGCTTTGTCAAATTAATAACCTGACATTTCCCGAGCTCCCGTTTCAAAGAGCAGATTGTGTGGGTTGCAAATGGAACTAACACTCTGTTTGCTGTGAGAGATTTGGAGATATCCTCGCAAGCGGATGACATGAAGGTGAGTTCTAGGCATGCAGTAATAATTTGATGTGAATTCTGTCCAGAGTTGCCTAACCTCAAAATGCAGCACTCCTCATTTACACCTTGCAGGAAATGTCAGAATTGTTATTTAAACCAATCCCCCCCCCCATGTAGTAAAGTTGTCAGGTGATGCTTTACATTCTGCAAATAGATGTGTTAGGGAACTTCAGGGCTAAAATTCCTTCAGGGCTAAACTTCCTTGTACGAGGAATGAAAGGATACAAGGTTTAAAAGCTATGGAAGCTTAACATCATTTTTAGAGATTGAGCTGTTTGCTTTTCTCCCCCAATGCTACAGTCATCTCTGGTGAGATGAGCGGCTGTATAAATTTGATAAGTAAATCAGTAAATAAAGTTGTTGTTTGGCTGCTAGTTGCAAAAAGGTTTTGTGCTACCATTCCATTCCATTCCTCTCCGTATTCTATTCTATTCTATTTATTCCATTCCATTCCACTCTCCTATTCTACTCCATTCCATTCCACTCCACTCCGTATTCTATTCTATTCTATTCTATTTATTCCATTCCATTCCACTCTCCTATTCTACTCCATTCCATTCCACTCCACTCCGTATTCTATTCTATTCTATTCTATTTATTCCATTCCATTCCACTCTCCTATTCTACTCCATTCCATTCCACTCCACTCCACTCCGTATTCTATTCTATTTATTCCATTCCATTCCACTCTCCTATTCTACTCCATTCCATTCCACTCCACTCCGTATTCTATTCTATTCTATTCTATTCTATTCTATTCTATTCTATTCTATTCTATTCTATTCTATTCTATTCTATTCTATTTATTCCATTCCATTCCACTCTCCTATTCTACTCCATTCCATTCCATTCCACTCCACTCCACTCCGTATTCTATTCTATTCTATTTATTCCATTCCATTCCACTCTCTGTTCTATTCTATTCCACTCTACTCCGTATCCTATCCTATCCTATTCCATTTCACTCCATTCCATTTTCAAATGAATCTGCAGTCGATAAGCTACGTTGTTAAGTGAATTTGGCTTCCCCATTGACTTTGCTTGTCAGAAGATGACAAAAGTGATCGCGTGAGCTCAGGACACTGCAACCATCATAAATATGAGCCACTTGCCAAGTGTCTGAATTTTGATCAGAAGGGGATGGTGCAACGGCCATAAGTGTGAAAAAAGCTCATAAGTCACTTTTTGCAGTGCCATTCTAACTACGAATGGTCGCTAAATGAACTGTTGTAAGTCAAGGACTACCTATACTCGTGCCTGGCTGTTCTTACTTATTGTTTGTCCTGTTGTCATTCCTGTTAAGTGGATTCTCTTTTCCCCTTTGTGTACAGAAATGTCGGGCATGGGCAGCCAGCAGTCCCCGATGGAATCTTTCTCCCCTGGCCAGACCTCTACGAACGAGACCATTCAGAGTCTGTACCGAAGAGGAGACTTTGAGGCAGCTCTACAGATGGTCCGAGCAGCCGGCACGAGGGATCTCTCTCAAGAGGAGAAGGTGAGGTGGCTCATCTTTTACCTGGCCTGTGAAAATTTGGAGATGAAGTCAAATGAACCTGCCAATGAGTACTTTTTCCATACGCTGTGCGATTTTGCAGGATCTTGAAGTTTGACTCTGTGCACTTGTGAGGAAGGAGAGTCGGACTCGATGGGAAACCGAATAGGAGTATCTGCTCATATAGCAGTCAAGGTTGATTTCTTTTAGGCTTAAGAGACAATGGGGGCTTAGTGGTTAGGAGGTAGTATTGCAGGCTGACTCTGCCGACTGCCAGCAGTTTGGCTATTCGAGTCTCATTGATTCAAGATTGTTGTTCCAAAGTCATGTCCAACACATTGCGACCTCCTGGACAACATTTCTCCATGCGTTCCTGTCCTCTACCATCCTCTGGAGTCCATTTAAGATCACGCCTACTGCTTTGGTGACTCCATCCAGCCACCTCATTCTCTGTTGTCCCCTTCTTCTTTTGCCCTCCATCTTTCCCAGCATTAAGCTCTTCTCCAGGGAGTCCTTCCTTCTCATTAGGTGGCCAAAGTATTTGAGTTTCAATTTCAAGATCTGACCTTCTAAAGAGCAGTCAGGGTTGACCTCCTGTAGGACTAACCAGTTTGATCGCCTTGCAGTCCAAGGGACTCAAGGTTGACCCAGCCTTATTTTAGAATATAGAATAACAGAATGGAAGGGACCTTGGAGGTCTTCTAGTCCAACCTCTTGCTTAGGCAGGAAACCCTACACCACTTCAGACAAATGGTTATCTAATCTCTTCTTAAAAACCTCCGGTGTTGAATCATTCACAACTTCTGGAGGCAAGTTGTTCCACTGATTAATTGTTCTAACTGTCAGGAAATTTCTCCTTAGTTTTAGGTTACTTCTCTCCTTGATTAGTTTCCACCCATTGCTTCTTGTCCTGTCCTCAGGTGCTTATAATTTTTTAATATATTTTCTCTTCTATTTTCAGCAAGTTGGTTAAGGAACATATATAACAAGAAATGCTGAATTGCTCTTGGCTTATCTCAAAAAGCTAAGGATGGTCAGACTTGATTCATCCCTGGGGGGGAATCTAGGGCTAGATTATGACATTAGAAATGTCACTAAGAGCTGTGATGGCACAGAGATTAGAATGTAGTATAGCAGGTTAACTGTGCTCACTGCTAGCAGTTCGATCCTGACCAACTCAAGGTTGACTCAACCTTCCATCCTTCCAAGGTGGGTAAAACGAGGACCCAGATTGTTGGAGGCAAGAGTCTGACTCACTATAAACTGGTATATAAATCTTCAGTGTTATTGCTGTTGCTATTGACTGATCTGATCTCCTTGCAGTCCAATGGACTCTCAAGAGTTTTTTTCCAATACCACAGTTTGAAAGCATGGAGAATAATAATTTTTAT
>NC_138556.1:9006221-9199656 GCF_964273705.1 Natrix helvetica
CCCCACGTACATCTACACCAACACCAGTAGATTTGGATGTCTTAGAGCAGAGGATGTTTGAGAAAGAGACAGAAGAGCAAAGAATGCAGACACAAAAAGAGGAGGAGGGGCAGGGTGCTGTAGGTGGAGTCGACCCCTCTGGATCTCTGTTGTGCTCCTTCTTGGAAGAAGGACCTTCTAAGTCTCTCACTGAAATGCCGATATTTAAACCTGTCGAACAACGTATTACCAGATCCACGACTAGACAAATGTTAGAATCTCATAAGCGCGTCGACCCTCAAATACAATGTGCTAAGAAAGAAGCTAAGAAGCAAACCGGAGCTATGGGAGGAGCAGGGCTGGAGATTGGTTTTGTGGAGAGAGATCTTCAGCAAATGCTTTCAGCGCTTCAGACCAGATCTAAAGATGCTTAAGCTATTATCTTGGAACGTGAATGGAATGAACTCTCCACAAAAAAGGAAAAAAATATTTTATTATTTGAAGCAATTTAATAATGATGTTGTTTGCCTTCAAGAGACTCATATTAGGCTGCAAGACCAGAAGTACTTAGTGAATTCAAAACTGGGAACATTTTATGCTGCCTCTGATTTGGTAAAGAAAAATGGTGTGGTGATATATATAAATAAAAGATTTTCAACTAAAGTTATAGAGGCAGATGACGCTGGTAGATATATAGCAATTCAATTTGATACAGACTTCGGTTCCATTTTGGTGCTAGGAATATATGCTCCTAACCAATGCCAAGAAAGTTTTTATAAGATGCTCCATTTAAAAATTTTAGACTGGAACTTTAAGAGTATTCTAATAATGGGAGACTGGAATGGAGTGATTTCTCCAAAGATAGACAAGAGTACAAAGACGAAATTCACTACCAAATTACCAAAGGCTTTTTTTGATTTACAAGACGATTTGAAATTAAAAGATGTTTGGAGGACACAACATCTAAATGAGATGGATTTTTCTTTCTACTCAGATAGACATAAATCCTTCTCAAGGATTGATTTCTTTTTGTTAACACCGGATCTACTTCCTAAAGCCAAGAAATCCAAGATTTTCGCCAGGTCACTTAGCGATCATAGTCCGGTGTGGTTACAAATTGAATTAGGGATGAGGCCAAGAAGGTCTTGGAGAGTAAATGAAAATTTATTTAGATATGAAAAAAATGTTGATGAACTTAAAAAACACATGAAGGAATTTTTTAGTTTTAATATGAATAAGGGCACTCCCATTGAAATAGTTTGGGATGCAAGTAAAGCTTATATGCGTGGGGTCCTGATACATATGAACTTTAAACACAAACAAATTAGACAGAAAAGGAGAATGGAATTGGAAGATGAAATAAAACGTAAAGAACAGCTGCTTATAATAAACCCGAATGACCAGGCGCTCCAGATGGCGCTAAAGCTGTTGAAAGATCAATTTCAGATGCTTATAGCAGAACAAACAGCAACCAATTTGCAATTTGCTAAACATAACACCTTTGCCAACGCTAATAAACCTGGTAGATGGTTAGCATATACTTTGAGAAGGAATATGAATGATAGAATTATTGATAAAATTGAGTTTCGAGGGAAGATGGTATATCAACAAGAGTTGATTAAAAAATCATTTGTGGACTATTATACTAAGCTATATGTACAGGATAATATACAGAACAAGTTAATAGATGATTTTTTGGAAGGAAAAAGGGTTGCAAAAATTTCTGTGCTTCAAAAGGCAAATTTGGAACGTCTTATAACCGCTGATGAGATCACTTTAGTTATAAATCAACTTAAATTAGCTAAGGCTCCAGGGACTGATGGTTTGACTGCAATGTATTATAAAACTTTACAACTGGAAATGATTGAATATCTCACACAACTATTTTGTAATATACAACAAGGAGGTAAAATACCTCTCTCATGGAAAGCGGCTTTTATCTCATTGATACCTAAAGATAAAGAGGGCCCTAAGAAACCAGAGGATTACAGGCCGATATCTCTTCTGAACACAGATTATAAAATATTTGCTAAAGTATTAGCCAACAGATTGATGCCGGTTATTCAAGAGATTATTCATCATGATCAAGCAGGATTTATTGAAGGCAGACATATGAAGGAGAATGTAAGGCAACTCATAGATTTAATTGACTATCTTGATAAGAATAAGCAGATCTCTGCAGTGCTGGTTTTCTTGGATGCAGAGAAGGCCTTCGATCGAGTGAATTGGAACTTTCTAACCAAGACTTTGGAAAAGATGGATATGGGACCACGATTGCGGCAGGCGATTGGAGCAATTTATCAGCAACAAAATGCACAACTTATTATTAATGGAAATTTGTCAACAACTTTCGAGATACAAAAAGGCACAAGACAAGGTTGCCCATTATCCCCATTGTTATTTATTTTAACTTTGGAAGTCTTGTTGAACGCAATTCGGGACTCAAAATCCTTAGATGGCATAGCTATCAGGCAAAAGGAATACAGAACTAGAGCATTCGCCGATGATCTGGTTGTTACCCTTTCACATCCTTTGAAATCAATAATCCAGATGAAAAATATCATAATAGAATTTGGCATGGTGTCTGGGTTTAGACTAAATCAAAACAAAACGAAAATGATGGTTAAAAACATGACAGAGACTCAAAGAAAGAGACTTGTAAGTTTAGCAGGTTTTGAAATAGTTTCTAAAGTTAAATATTTAGGAATACAAATTTCAGAATCAAACACAAAACTTTTCTCAAATAACTATGAAGTGTTGTGGCAAAAGATACAGAAAGATCTTGAAGCGTGGAAAAAGTTACAATTGTCTTTGCTTGGAAGGATCTCAGCAATTAAAATGAACATTCTACCTAGATTTATCTTTCTATTCCAGATGATTCCGGTGCTCAAGTCAGATAAAACCTTGTTAAATTGGCAAACAACATTAAATAAATTTGTTTGGAAGGAGAAAAAACCGAGAGTAAAGATGAAGATTATGCAAGATACACGTGAAAGAGGTGGCCTCAGACTCCCAAACCTTCGATTGTATTATGAAGCTGCGGTATTAACGCATGTAGCAGATTGGTTTGGGAAAACAAAAATGGAATTGCTCAATATAGAAGGCCATGATCTTGTTCTGGGATGGCATGCATATCTTTTTTATGAAGACAGGGTGGATAAAGTGTTCAACAACCATGTTCTCCGTAGTGCCTTGATGAGAATATGGAAGAAGCACCGGCCCAATTGGGATTATAAAATACCGCTTTGGTTGGATCTTGCAGACACCATGGGGATTATGAATATTAAGTCACTCGGGGGTTGTTTATATAAAGATGTGCTTATTGCTGATGGGGGCGAATGGAAGTTAAAAACTTTGGAACAGCTGTTGGAAGAAGGAATTACTTTAAATTGGTTACATTACATACAGCTTCAGAAGAGATGGGAAGAAGATCGTAGGGTCGGCTTTATGGATAAAGAAGTGGAACTGATTAAGCAGATAAAAGAGACTGGTCCAAAACAAGTTAAAAGAATATATAATGTACTGTTAGAAAGAGACTCAGAAAGTGAATTGGTTAAGGATTGTATGATTAAATGGGCTCAGAATTTTGGGGAAGTGGTTATGTTGGAAACGTGGGAAAAAATATGGGTTCAGAATGTTAAATTTACACAGTCACAGAATTTAAGGGAGAATTTTTATAAAATGTTTTACAGATGGTATTTAGATCCTAAAAAATTATCATGCATGTACCCAAATGTTCAACCAAAATGTTGGAGATGCGGGTGTCTAGATGCTACCTTTTTTCATGTATGGTGGACTTGCAACAAGGTTAAAGCTTTTTGGATAAAAATATGGTGGGTTATGCAGAATGTATTTAAGAAAAGAATACAATTCACTCCACAAATGTTTTTATTGGGTATAGTTAAGGATTTTACCAAAGGGGAAACAAAATTGGCCTTGTATATGGTTACAGCAGCTAGGTTGTTGATTGCGCAACATTGGAAAAAAGATTTTTTGCCAACAATTGATCAATGGATTCAGAAGGTGGCGGGGTTCGCTGAAATGGCAAAAATTTCAGCTTTCTTAAAAGCTCAGAAACAGGAGGATCACACACAGGAATGGGCAAAATGGATTGATTATATACAGAATAAATACCAGACTAGGAGTTATTATCTAGCCTTTAGGTAAGAATGTTTAGACCGATAGATGATCAGAGTAAATAGTATATGGGATGTTTGGAATTATTAGAGTGGTATACAGCGGAAGTCAGGGGGGTGGGTTTGTGCGGGAGGTGGGGGAGGGTTAGGGTGGAGGGTGGGGCAATATATATGTATGAATAAATTAGAAGATGGGACTAATGAAACATTGTTAGGCTAGGAGAAATTTATATTAAGAGTTATAGATGTTAAATTAGCTTAGAAAATGATCAATGTGTTATTATTAATTTAAGACTAATCTCTATAGTTTTTGTTGGGAGGAGAGGGGTTATGAGTAATCTATTTTAAGATGGGGGGTGGGGAGGGGGTAAAGTGTTTGGTATAATATTTGAATGTGAATTTTTGCGGGGGGGTATAGCATTTGTATGAGATTTATATTGTATGGAGGGGGGGGGGTGAAAAGGGGGAAAACTTGTTTGTACAAAACTCTTTTAATAAAAAAAAAAAAAAAAAAAAAAAAAATAGTAGTAACTGTGAGAGGGATCTTGGAATCCTAATGGACAACCATTTAAATAGGAGCCAGCAGTGTGCAGTAGCTGCCAAAAAAGCCAATACAGTCCTAGGCTACATAAACAGAGGGATAGAATCAAGATCCCGTGAAGTGTTAATACCACTTTATAATGCCTTGGTAAGGCCACACTTGGAATACTGCATTCAGTTTTGGTCACCATGATGTAGAAAAGATGTGGAGACTCTAGAAAGAGTGCAGAGAAGAGCAACAAAGAGGATTAGGAGACTGCAGGCTGAAACATATGAAGAACGGGTGCAGGAACTGGGTATGTTTAGTTTAATGAAAATAAGGACTAGGGGTGACATGATAGCAGTCTTCCAATATCTCAGGAGTTGCCACAAAGAAGAGGGAGTCAAACTATTCTCCAGAGCACCTGAGGATAGGACAAGAAGCAATGGGTGGAAACTAATCAAGGAGAGAAGCAACTTAGAACTGAGGAGAAACTTCCTGACAGTTAGAACAATTAATCAGTGGAACAGAAGTTGCCTCCAGAAGTTGTGAATGCCCCAACACTGGAAGTCTTTAGCAAGATGTTGGATAGCCATTTGTCTGAAACAGTATAGGGTTTCCTGCCTAGGCAGGGGGTTAGACTAGAAGACCTCTAAGATCCCTTCCAACTCTGCTCCTGTATTGTAAGTGTCTGAAAGTGAAGCACGCAACACAGTAATGGGATATATCAGTAGATGTTTCAACCAGCAGAGGGTAATGAAGCTCTCCAAAACTGCATCTTGTATAATCGGAATGTTTAACTGGGTTTCAGTTATCTCCTACCCCACCTGCTTCCTGCCAAGCCAGCCTTTGATGTTCACGGCTTACGGCACCAGACAACAAACACCATCCAAAGAGTATTCAAGATGAGCTTCGTCCCTGTTGGGTTTTGGCAGCGGTTCATAGCCAGGATGCTGATCAGCCTTGCAGAGATGGATCTTCAGGTATGTGGATGAAAGGACTTCAGCTGGCAATGAAACCTCAACACGTCTTGGCAAATGCGCTTCCTCGGTTTACAATGGAATGTATTGTTTTATCTAACTTGGTTAAAGTTTTGAAGGAGATAAAAGGGGGTGGAAATGAATGCAAAGGGAGAAAATGAGAAGGAACAAAACAGCTCAAAGGCAGAGCTAAGATGAACGAAGGAGGCAATCTAAATGGAAAAGAAGGTGGGGAAAAAACGATACAAGAGAAGTAGCTCCCAATCTTCTTTGCAGCAGTTATAAGTACAATTAGAAAATATATAATTATAGATTCATCTCTTGTTCCATAGTTGTGACTCACTCTGCTCTCTTTTCTATCATCTGTTCTGGCTGAGATGGAATGTAAAGCATCAGCTGTGAATATCTTATGATTTTATGATCTTATGATCATAATCTTATGAGTAGCTTATGATTGTTATGGATCAAAGAAAGTTATATTCTTTAGTAGGGCCCAAAGTCCAAGCTTTACTTGCCATCCTTGGAAAATGTACCTTTTTCATTATGTGCCAGAAGTGCCTTATCATGAGAACGTAATATGCATGGCACAGATGGGATATCTCTGATTCTACAGAAGGACAGGGCAGCCTAAAACTGCAGGCAAAATACCAAGGAGTCTTTGGACTTTTGAGATTCAGAATCCAACATTCTAAAGGGATGGTTTTTTGCTTGTGATGTCTGATAGCATTAAATCTAATCATAATTATGACAACATATTGGCCATTTTCTGGCATGAACCAAACCTATCATAGAATTAGCTATAGGCTGGGTTCTCAATGGCTCTGTTAAATTGTCTGCAATCAGGCACAATTGTGAAGAAGAGATATCTGGGAAATAGAATTGGTAGGATCACTTCTCAACAGTCTGCATCAATATTTTCCCATCTATCTATCTATCTATCTATCTATCTATCTATCTATCTATCTATCTATCTATCTATCTATCTATCTATCTACCTACCTACCTACCTACCTACCTACCTACCTACCTACCTATCATTTATATCATCTATCATCTATCTATCTGTCATCTCTATCATCTATCATCTCTATCATCTATCTGTCATCTCTATCATCTATCTATCTACCTATCATCTCTATCATCTACTATCCATCTATCACCTCTATCATCTATCTATCTATATCTATCTTTCTATCATCTATCTATCATCTCTATCATCTATCTAATCTCTATCATCTGTCTATCTATCTATCTCTATCATCTATCATCCAGCTATCTATCTGTCTGTCTATCTATCTATATCTGTCATCTATCTACTCTATCATTATCTATCATCTATATATCTGTCATTTCTATCATCTATATCATCTATATATCATCTCTATCATTTATCTGTCATCTATATCTATATTTATATCTCTATATCTCTATATCTCTTTCTACTATCTATCTATCTATCTATCTATCTATCTATCTATCTATCTATCTATCTATCTATCTATCTATCTATCTATCTATCTATCTATCTAATGTATTGTCCTCCCATCTTACTGGGCAACTTAGACTATTATTTGCCAAATGATTGTGGTCTGGAATTCAGAAATCAGGGTTTTCAGGAGCAATGTTGGCGAGGATGCCAAATTTCAGTTTGCTAATGGAGATGCCTCTCGATTAAGTCCCTTACAACATGTATCATTCCCTGCCACATTTTTTTAAATTTTGGCCCAATCCGAAGGAGGGTATTTTGTTGGCATCAAGAACCCGCCAAAGCCATCCTTCACAATGATAGAACAGAGCTTTGTTTTTCCCTTCAAAGCAAAAGTGATTCAAGCATGCCTCTAACCATCCTTGTGTGTGTGTTCTGCGGAAGACATAATAGAAAATACATTTGACACTCGTTAATTCTAAGCACTTGATTACATTGGCATTAACTTCATGGGCAATCTGTGTAATTAGCCACCCAATCTTGTTATCTTGTTATTATCTTGTCATCACTTCAAACTGTTCAGTTGATTTGTATCAACACTGGGAATAATTCTGCATGATTTCAGGGCCATAGTAGGCTCGTATAAACATTCAGTTTTTTTCCGGGGGAAAGATTGAAAATATTTCTCGGTAACCCTGTAGGGTGTATTCTTGGTATCACCCCAGAATTAAGGATGCAAAACAACGACCTTCAGTGGCAAGGTGACTGACTGCCGGGAAAAACGCAAAATATGCAACAACATATAGTTTCCCAAAATTGAAACAACCCATTCTTCCTCTGATCTCTTAGCCAGACAGACTTTACTTTGAATAGCCTTCAGTTCTGGGGAAGATTTGGGAAAACCGAAACAGCTGTAAAGAAAAATGTGAAGATGATCAGGAGATAATGTAGGAAGCATTGTATTTTGGGAAGAGATTGAAGGACATGGTTATGATTAGCTTTCAGAAAGCAGGTGTCAGACCTGCCCCAATCTGATCCCTTAGGAAAGAAAGACCATCGACTTCATTTGTTTGAAATGAAAAGTTATTTTACTAAAAGATGTTGGCTGCAGTAAAGTCAGGCAAGATTTTGGTTTCCCACATGCAAAAAATACAGAAAGGTTTCCCCTCCCCCCCCAGCCCTCCCCCCATGACCAGTCCATCTTTAGCCAATCAGAACTTGCTGAATTGTTTTGAGAACACAGACGTTTTGGGCTAATCCACATTCTTTCTCAGGGTGCCTGGCCTTGGATGCTGATACAAATTGGTTCTGACTTCCTCTGGTCTTTATCACCTGTCATTCCCCATCCCTATTTCCCATCATGTACACACACCATTTTATTGCCCATTTATCTTCCCTTCTGCTTCTAACCTTTGATGGCAGGGTTGACCCCCTCTTCTTTGTGGCAGACCCTCAAACACTGGAATACTGCCATCATGTCACCCCTAGTTCTTCTATTCTCTGGACTGGCCTGCAACCATTTTTCATATGTTTTAATCTTAATTGCTCTTCTCTGCACTTTTTCCGAAGTCTCAGCATATTTTTTTTTGTAATGGGGGTGACCAAAACTGGATGCAGTATTCCAGGTGTGGCCTTACTAAGGATTTATTTTATTCATTACTGATCTGGTACCGTTCTTTTTGTAATATGTTCATTTTTCCTCCCCTCTTCTAGTTCTTTGAAAACAAGAGGGTGACCAAGAGCAGAAATAAAACTTCTGTAATCTACAGCTTTACGGGCACCCAAAGAAACAGATGCAGCACCTTCCGTGTTAAAAGAAATCACACCATTTATTGGCAAGAGGGACTGTTTGTCTCCTTCGATGGAGGCTATTTGAGGTAAATATTACAGAAAGTGGATTCAGTCCTAAGGCATTCCAAATCCCAAAGTAAGATGGAACTCTAAAAATGCCTCTCATCCTTGACATTTGTTGGTAAGCAGAGATAATGAGTTTAATTTTTCACAATTCAAAAATTGCAGTAACCGGTTCGCTGCCCCGTTGCTGGGTGGGTGTGGCCAGGGTGGGCGTGGCCTAGTCAGCCTCCTGCACCACGGCGGTTCAAATTGGGCAGTTCACATTTCACCAGGCTCAAGGTTGACTCAGCCTCCCATCCTTCTGAGGTGGGTAAAATGAGGACCCACATTGTGGGGGGCAATAGGCTGACTCTGTAAACTGCTTAGAGGCTGTAAAACACTATAAAGCGGTATATAAGTCTAAGTGCTAGTGCTATTTTCTCTGAAGACAATCCAAAGGTGCTTTTTCAAAAGGCAACTGGGCTTTGTTTTTCCTTGAAAACGTTTTGCTCCTCATCCAAGAAGATTCTTCAGTTCTGACTTCAGTTCTCTTCTTTGGAGACCCACCATAGATAAATGATAAGGTTTTTTCTCAATACCATCTTCTGCATCTGTTCCTCCTCCTCCTCCTCCTCCTCCTCCTCCTCCTCCTCCTCCTCCTCCTCCTCCTCCTCCTCCTCCTCCTCCTCCTCCTCCTCCTCCTCCTCCTCCTCCTCCTCCTCCTCCTCCTCTTCTTTGCTACATTTTCCTGAACTTTGGTCTTTGAAACTCATGATTCGAAACTGCCACATTTTTAGATTATAGTTTTAAAAAAGAAACCCTCCTCAGATTTGGAAATGATGAAGATCAAACATTTTTTTAAAGCCAGAAAGCTTGGGGGCCAAAGTAGATATTTGTATTCTCCTGCTCGCATAACTTTGAACTTGCCATAACTAATGGCTCTGTAATGTTTCCCCCTTTTTTTTGTTGTTGTTCTTTGAGATCAACTTTTTTCTGTGTCGGAGGGATGAGTTCTATTATGATGCTATAAACACGCTACCAGACGGCACAGTTTTCTCAAATCGTCTTAATCTTCGATAATGAATTGTTCCCCATAAGCACTTTTTTTTCCAGCCTGGTTCTGTTTGGAAGAAATTTGGGGGGGGGGGGGGGTTAGTGAAAGCGGAGTTAAGTCCTACAAATTTGCAAAGCATGTCTACACACCACCTTTCAGACCGGGACTTTCAGTGCACAAATGCAAATTGTAAACTTCTTTGACCCTCACACAAGGAAGAGCAATTTCAGGATGCATGCTGTGCATTCACACAGAGGGTTGTATATATATAACCTCCCACTGTTTTTATTTCCAACTACCAGCCTTTTCCCCTTGTCTGATTACAAAAAGATCCCTGTTGAACTGGGACATGAAAGTGGAGTGCTCAATTCCTAGGAATACAAGTGGTCCTCGACTTATAGGACCACAATTGAGCCCAAAATGTCTGTTGTTGTGTGAGCTTTGCCCCATTTTGCATCCTTTCTTGCCACCGTTGTTAAGAGAATCACTGCAGGTGTTAAATTAGTAACACAGTTGTTAAGTGAATCAGGTTTCCCCATTGACTTTGCTTGCTAGAAGGTCTCATGACACGGGGACACTGCAAATCGTCATAACTATGAGTCAGCTACCATTGATCACGGGACTTTGGGGATGCGGCAATGGTCGTAAATATGAAAAACCGACGTAAGTCTTTTTTTTCAGTGATGTAACTTTGAATGGTCTCTACACAAACTGTTGTAAGTTGAGGAGTGTTGCAAGGAGTGAAAGGGCAGGAGGAAGCAAGTCTGTGAAAAATCTGGTCCTCCTGCTACCTCCTGATGTATGCCCCCTTTTGCACTTGGGTGAAAGATGTAGCCCTAAGAAAAACAAATAGAAATACGTAGCTAACGGGGGACAAAAGAGGTTTCGTAGCTGCTGAGTCTCAGTGGGGAAGCTGCTAGAGATATACCCAATTCTCCTTCCATTTCGATCAGTTTCTCAGTCTTCTTTCTCTTTCGCTTTGATTCCCCCAGCGTGGAGTCCTCTGATGTGAATTGGAAGAAGAAGAAAAGTGGTGGCATTAAAATCATCTGCCAGTCAGACGTGAGGGATTTTTCAGCCATGGCTTTCATCACTGATCATGTGAATTCTTTGATCGACCAGTGGTTTCCTGGTAAGAATGATTTCTGCATTTTAATGTGTGCCACTGTGTACACAGAAATAAAGGTTGTCATGTCCTACTCTACCCTACCCTACCCTACCCTACCCTACCCTACTCTACCCTACCCTATCCTACCCTTCTCTACCCTCCTCTACCCTATCCTACCTTCCTCTACCCTCCTCTCCTCTACCCTACCCTACCCTCCTCAACCCTACCCGACCTTACCCTACCCTACTCTACCCTACCCTACCCTATCCTACCCTACCCTACCCTCCTCTACCCTCCTCTACCCTATTCTACCTTCCTCTACCCTACCCTCCTCTACCCTCCTCTACCCTATCCTACCCTACCGTCCTCTACCGTCCTCTACCCTATTCTACCTTCCTCTACCCTACCCTACTCTACCCTATCCTACCCTACCCTCCTCTACCCTCCTCTACCCTATTCTACCTTCCTCTACCCTACCCTCCTCTACCCTACTCTACCCTATCCTACCCTACCGTCCTCTACCGTCCTCTACCCTATCTTACCCTACCCTCCTCTACCTTCCTCTACCCTATCCTACCCTCCTCTATCCTACCCTACCCTACCCTCCTCTACCCTTCTCTACCCTATCCTATCCTAACCTACTCTACTCTACCCTACTCTACCCTACCCTATTCTACCCAACTCTATCTACCATACCATACCCTACTCTACCCTACCCTACTCTACCGTATGTTACCATATCTTACCTTACCTTATCTTGTCATTTTAGCTAAAATGAGGATGAAGTGGCCTAAGCTTGAAACTTTATATTATCTTTAGGGATGTAGCACCCTGGACTATCATATTACAAGAAACAATTTTGTGATTTGTTCTGTTTTGGCTTATTGTGCTGTATGAATCCCATTCATTCATTCTATGGTCGCCTATAGGCCATCTTCACAATGAGTTAAAACATAAAATACAACAAAACAATGAAAACATATCATATCAGAGACAGTTCATACGGTAAAGTAATCACTTAAACTATTTAAACGATCTCACTTAATGTTCTGGCGCAACACCTGTGAGAAGAGCCAGGTTTTCAACCGATGTTATGGATGCTGTGTTATGAATATAAGCCATATTTTGTGGCTTACAATACGGTGTGAATCCATTATTATTTATTTAAGAAACCGTAACTCAGCATGGTTATGAATTCAACCCCACTCTCATGTGATCTACTTCAACTATAATTTGTAAAGATTGCACTGGCCACTTCAGAATGGTTTGTGAAAAATGCACAAATGTTTTCATCTTGTGTGATATTATATTAATGTGATTGCTCACTTCAAAAGTTCACAAACTTGGGGATAATTTAATACAAAGTGTGCGTGTGAGCCTCTGATCATGCACTCAAAAAGAACTAACGAGCTAAAAAACCCCATCCATAAATGCATTTTGAAGACACATTTCCTCCCTTTTCCCGAAATGTCAGTTATAAAATATGCATGCCTCATTGAAAATCAAAGAATACTGTGTTTTTAATTTCAGAATGTTGTCTTTGTTCGAAAGCAGATTCAGATCATTTAACTTCCCCAGTAAATTGATTCATCAACTAATCATCACATTACTCCATTAATTAAGTTAACGCTTTGATCATTTCTGAAAGTTGGTTATGCATGAAAAAGAAGAAAGGAATGGCATTATGAAAACTAAATTCAAATCCTGATCTGAATAAGTTTGGGATGTTTAAACTGATGAAGAAACAGAGTGCTAAAAATACAGATCTAAGTCACTGATTTCATGATTAGGTGATTCTGGCAACAGAACTCAATCAATCTTACCTCCTGGTTAGACCATTGTGCCTCCAGATATCAGTTGCAAGGAAACATCAGCAATAGCACTTAGACTTATACACTGCTTCATAGCCCTGTCTAAGTGGTTTACAGAGTCAGCCTATTGTCCTCAACAATTTTGATCCTCATTTTACCAACCTGGGATGGATAGAAGACTGAGTCAGCCTTGAGCCAGTCAGGATCGAACTGCTGGCAGTGAGCAGTGAATTAGCCTGCAATACTGCATTCTAACCAGAGGTTGGTTCCTACCAGTTTGGCCCGGTTCGGCCCAATAAGGTAGTAACTCGGCCGCCCACGCACCCAAACCAGTTCTATTGTTGGCAGCAGCACCTTTATTTTTGCTTCTCCACATGCACAGAACATTCTCCATAGCAGAAATGTAATATTTCCCCCTTTTCTTGCGTTCTGCGCATGCACAGACCTTTTTTAGGTGTAAATGCGCACACACATTTTTTGCACACCAAACCGGCAATAATGCCGGTAGCATCCCACCACCATGACTCACATAGTAGTAGAGGGATATACATTCATCTCCTTGCAGAGCAATCCGTAAATATATGGTTAGTTACTGTGCTACACCCATTGGAGGATCAGGATGGATCTATTGGAACTCATCTTTGGTTCTACTGTCAAGGAGCACATCCAGAAGCCCAAAGGTATCTGTCGTCCCCAGAAGCCTGGGAGAAACTCCTTATGAAAACTCCTTGTCAAAAGTTACAACTAGCTTTGTCTTCAGCTTTTGAGGGCCAGAAGGAGAAAATAATTGTATGAACTGTGTTAACTGTATTAACTCATTTAATACAATATAACATCAGTTAAATTAAATCAAACATTTGGTTTGAATCAGAAGACTTTAGGGAATATTTGGGGAATGAGCCATGGTGGCGCAGTGGTTAGAGTGCAGTATTGCAGGCTACTTCTTCTGACTGCCGGCTGCCTGCAATTTGGCAGTTCGAATCTCATCACGCTCAAGGTTGACTCAGCTTTCCATCCTTCCGAGGTCGGTAAAATGAGAGCCCAAATTGTTGGGGCAAAGGCTGACTCTGTAAATTGCTTAGAAAATGCTGTAAGGCACTGTGGAATGGTATATAAGTCACTTCTATAATGATGTGACTTATATACAACTTATAAAATCTAGCATTCTAGAATGCTATTGCTATATTGTCCCTGGTGTGTGGGGCATCAAATGGAAATAACGGTTCCTAACTTGAAAAAAGTTGCACAGCTTGAATTTATTTATTTATTTTTAAAAGGCCCTGAAACAAACGATTTTGATAAATAGGTCCTCTAGCTGTCATCCCTAACTATTCCCCACCAGTTTAACTTCCTAAGATTTAGACTTTCCTGCAAGGCAATGTGTTTTTAAGTAAGTAGTGTTTCTAGCAAGCTTCTCAGAGCCTGCAGAGGGAAGGTTTTCTTTGCAATGGCCTTTTCAGACCTTGAAAAGAATTTGGCACGGAAGCCAGTACCTCTTCAGAGAGCATTTTAATTTTCTGGCAACTGGACTCCGAAATTCAGGGCAGGTGCAAAAATTAGAAGTCCGTCAGCATTTTTTATGCATTTTAATAAATTGGTGGTGGTGGTGGGGGAATTGCCAGATTCCTTCCGATTTTGGAATGCCAAAGACTATGGCTGCCTGCCTATACTTCCAGTTCTAGCATAGGATCTTATTTGGATTCAAGGGCAGATGTCACTGCAATCCCCATTGTCCATTCCTCTGATAGCAGTAGCACTTAAAACTTATATACTGCTTCACAGTGCTTTACCGTGGGATTCAGCCAGTTCGTACCTGTTCAGGAGAACTGGTTGTTAACTTTCTAAGCAGTTTGGAGAACCGGTTGTTGGAAGAAATCTCCTTTTGTTTTTTTCCGCTTTACAGGGCGAATCCTGTAAGGAAGGCAGGAAGGAAACATTCTGATGTTGTTTCTAGCCTAATCTTTATTGCCCTGTTTACAGAAACTGCCTCTCCGGTTAACCCTTATTGCATTGTCACAGCTAAGGTGAAGCGCCCATCGACGTGAGTGATATTGAGTTGGTCACGCCCACCCAGTCACATGACCACCAAGCCTCACTTCCCCAGCTGGTCATTAGGACAGAGAACCAGATGTTAAATTATTTGAATCCACCACTGTTCACAGCCCTCTCTAAACAGTTTACAGAGTCAGCCTATTGCCACCAACAATCTGGGTCCTCATTTTACCCACCTTGGAAGGATGAAAGTCTGAGTCCACCTTGAGCCTGGTGAGATTCGAACTGCCAAACTGCTGGCAGGCGGCAGGCAGCAGACGTAGCCTGCAGTACTGCACTCTAACCACTGCACCACTGTGGCTCTTATTTGATATCCATAATTATCAAATTGATATTGATAAATAATGCTCTGGGCAGTCCCCGGGAGTTCTATGGCCTTCAATTATCCATGAGTTATATTTTTCAATTAATTGTGGAAAGTCTATGCAGAGAACTGTTCCGTGAGCATGTTTGATACATGTGCCTATTCTGTCCTGCTCATTCTTCACGTCCTTGTCCAGTTCTGGGACAGATTTGAAAGAGATACCTCCAGTGTGAATGTTTGTGTCCCCCCTGGGAGGGAGATGGAGGGCTCAGAAGTTTGAGATATCAATAAATAAAACTGCATTTCTCCAGCCCTCACTGCCACCGAGAGTGACGGGACTCTACTGATGGAGCAATATGTACCTTGCCCCATCTGTTCAACCACAAAGCCCCAGGATGGAGAGGACAACCCCAGAAAAGAAGATGGACAATACTTCAACATGGAAGACTGCTTTCTCACAGCTATTGAACAAGACCACATCACCTGTGCCCAGCACCCAGATCTACCTGTCCCTTTGCAGGAGCTGGTCCCTGAACTTTTCATGACGGACTTTCCAGCCAGGTAATAAGGAACTTTCATTCTTTCTCCCAAAATTATGGCTTTTGAGTTTCTTCTCCTGAGGTTTCTTACATCCCCCACCCCACCCCCAAATCACCTACTCTGCACAAGAATATACATTAGGGCCATGTTTGCAGCAAATCACGTCCCGTTTTTGACGCTCTGCGCATGTGCGGAAGGTCCTGTGCATGTACGGAGGTGTGCTCACATTTGTGAACCAGTAGTGAAGGTAAATTGATTTCACCCCTGGATATAGGGCCTCGTGCCTGAGCAGGGGGTTGGACTGGAAGACCTCCAAGGTCCCTTCCAACTCTGTTATTCTGTTAATACATTGAGTGTTATTGACTTGACCTAATTATAGTTAGCTTAGTTGCCTAGTTAAAGGGGACCTTGGTCACAGCTGTCCCACCTGTCCAAGTGGTAGATGATCACCTGAAATTGTTATCAAATTGCAGCTTTTAGGATCATAGAAGGTAAGTTAAAAAAAAAACCTTGACTTCTGGTGACAGCAAGTATAATATCTCTTTTGTTGGCAGCTCAGAATCGGCTTTCATTTTTTTCAGGGATTTTTTTTTTAAAATTTCAGAGTTCAGCTGACAAACTGGGATTTCCTTGTGGTCTCCTTCCCTAGTCCTAGTCACATCTAAGCCTGCTTAATTTTTTTGGCATCCCCCCCAGGTTAACTACCAGCTGCTGGATGAAAATGTTAACCACACAAAGCGAACAATGCTTTTAATCTCATCTAAATTGAAATGCAATCAA
The DNA here is from genome assembly GCF_964273705.1 of Natrix helvetica. Taxonomy (NCBI): domain Eukaryota; kingdom Metazoa; phylum Chordata; class Lepidosauria; order Squamata; family Natricidae; genus Natrix; species Natrix helvetica. The sequence goes on from NC_138556.1 coordinate 9,022,745, forward strand.
ATCTCATGTTATTCCCATCCTAGCCCCATTTTAGAGGGGAAAGTATCTTTTTCACACTTTGCAAAGTCCAAGTTTGAAGCTCAGCCTGGAGAAAAAAATGTGCATCTTTTTTGTAAACAGACATGCTATCCCAGGAAAAGCTAGTGGGAAAACTGTCGTTCGAAAGCATCCTCTTGCACATGTCAAAAAATGTCTCTTTGGTTTTCTTATTTATTTTATTTGTTTGTTTCTAAAATTTATGGGCCACCTGTCTTACCTGAGTCTCCCATACCTGTCTTTTGAAGTGATGCTACCCATTAAAAAAAACCACATTAGCTACTGCCAATAAAACAGCCTGTCTATCAAAGATAGTAATTTAAAAAATGTGTTCTCTTCTTGATTATCTTCTAGTCAGCAGATGGCTGGAAGGAAAAAAAAAGACTCATCTTGGCCAGGGAAGTGGGCATTGTCTGTGGGAGATTAGGAAGAGGAGAAACGAGTGATGCTAAATCTTGCGTTGACCGAAATTGCTTAATAATCCCATTTCTCTCTCTGCTTCATTCGGTATGCTTGGCAGATTATTCTTGGAAAATAGCAAACTGGAATACGTAGAAAATGAAAACAGTATCCTCGGCCAAGGAGGAAGTGGGACGGTTATCTACCGGGCACAATATCAAGGGAAGCCGGTAGCCATCAAGCGTTTTCAGATTAAAAAGTATAAGACTTCTGCCAATTCAGCAGCAGGTAAGGAAGCCAGCATTGAGCAATGTGGAACAGTGGCTTTTCTCCTTCCACATGTAGGCAAATGTTACCTCTTTTCAGTATCAGGAGCACCTGTTTAAATGTAGCCTTTAGAGCGGGGGTCTCCAACTTTGAGAACTTTTAAGACTTGTGGACCTCAGCTCTTAGAAATAACCGCTTCATAAATGCATGGCACAACATAGGAGAGCAAGCACATCAGGACTAGATTTAGAAGTCCACTTGTTCTGACCGAGGCTTCCCAAGAGCATGAAGCAAACTCCTTGTCCCAACAAAATGTCTGTTCTTCTTTGCACAGACACCATGCTGAGGCATCTGCGGGCGATGGATGCCATGAAGAGCTTCTCGGAATTCCGCCAAGAGGCCAGCATTCTCCACTCACTGCAGTACCCCTGTGTGGTCTCCTTGACTGGGATCAGCATCCACCCACTCAGCTTGGCCTTAGAACTGGCTCCTTTAGGCAGCCTGACCACTGTACTCTCCGAAAACTCTAAAGGTAAAAGGAAGATCTTCTGACCAGGCATGTCCATCATGGAATCTTTAGCCAATATTGCACAGGAAGTCTTTGACTGATGACCACAACGGAGCCCAAAGTTTCTGTGAGAAAGTTGTTAAGTGAGTTTTGCAACTTTTCTTGCCACGGCCGTTAAGTGAATTCCTACAATTGTTAAGTTAGGTTGGTTCCCCTCGCACATATGAGCTAGTCGTTCCTGACTCTAAGGGGTGGTGCTCATCTCCATTTCAAGGCCAAAGAGCCAGTGCTGTCCGAAGACGTTTCCGTGGTCATGTGGCCGGCATGACTCAACGCTGAAGGCGCACGGAACGCTATTACCTTCCCACCAAAGGTGGTCCCTATTTTTTCTACTTGCATTTTTATGTGCTTTTCGAACTGCTCGGTTGTCAGAAGCTGGGACAATAACGGGAGCTCACTCCGTTATGTGGCGTTAGGGGTTCGAACCGCTGAACTGCCGACCTTCTGATCGGTTGTTAAGTGAATCTGGCTTCCCCATTGACTTTGCTTGTCAGAAGGTCAGAAAAAGTGATTGCATGATGCTGGGACATTGCAGCCATCATAAATATGAACCATTTAGAGATGCCACAATAGTCATAAGTGTGAAAAACGGTCATACGTTACTTTTTTCAGGGCTGTTACTTTGAACGGTCACTAAATGAATGGCTGTAAGTTGAGAACTACCTACACTTTCAGACTTGCAAGATTCTATCAATGTAGCTTTTGTTAAGTCTATCCCCGTTAGGAGACTAGAGTTCAGTAGCGGAATGTAGTAACGAATCAGCCTGTTGAATAGTCACTCACAGCCACCAAAGGTAAGACAAAGAATAGAATAGCTTTACTTGCGTAACAAAAATAGGATAAATAGTCTCCAAACAGACTATAAGCAGTCTTGAAGTATATACAGTCTATTTACACCTCGTTGAAGTTACAGCTGCTCAACTCACAATTCATCATGTAGACAGGTAACTTACTTACAGACTAGCCACCATCCAATACACGGTCTTCTCTCCAATACAAAGCTCATACACTATCAGTCAGGAACAGTCAGGAACAATCAGGAACATCAGTAGCTATCCGGGGAGGGAGACCGTAATAATTCCTTCCTCCTTATATGGCTGCTTAAAGGAATTAGCATCCAATTACATCTCTCTAGCATTTAAAGTTACAGATACATTTGCTACAATCATGTCTTATATACATTGCCAAGCCAAGACTAGGGTTACATCCCTAACAGCTTTACAATAAAACAAATGAGCTCATCTGGTCATGTTTACTGTCTGATTTATCCGGTGAGGTCCCATCAATCTTGCAAGTCTAAAAGTACATCCTCCCGCCAACTCCTTTTATAGCCCAAGAAACTAAGGAGAGTGTTCTGAACTTCTTGCCCCACCTAGTATCCAACTACGGGCTATACTGTCTCTTATCTAAGTAGTAGCATCTCTTCACCTGAACTCCCAAGGTCTTCCCCACATGCCGTTACACTATTAGAGGTGCTTATTATTGTAGTTGACAATCAGATTGTCAAGTTTGAAGTGCGCTTTTGCTGTTGCAACCATTATTGCTTCTCAGCTTGCCAATGAACCAGGTGGGAGGGAAGGGAATGTAGGATCCAAGAAGATGAACCTTAAGAGCCAAGGACACTTTGGCAAGTGTTTGCCAAAACCAAAGGCTTTTTCTCATAACAAAACAATGGCATTCAATTGGACAATGTGACCTGCATTAATAGCGGGCAGGAAAATCCTATACATTAATTAGATGGGTTTGCGCAGGAATTAGCTAGATCTGGTTTTGCTCTCATCAGTGCCGAAATGATGTACCCAATAAAGTTTGGCATTCAGAGATTGGATTGTCTCAACCATGCCTGCTTTGGTGGGGTTCGTCAGTCAGAACATTGACACAGATGGTCTTTTCTCCCATCTTTTGCTCTTAGGAGCTCCTTTTGTGCCTCTGGGGCCTATGCTGACCTTCAAGATCACCTATCAGATTGCCGCAGGCCTGGCCTACCTTCACAAGAAGAAAATCATTTTCTGTGACTTGAAATCCGACAACATCCTCGTGTGGTCTTTAGACGTGAAGGAAAGCATCAATATCAAACTGTCCGACTATGGGATTTCTCGGCAGTCCTTCCATGAAGGAGCTTTGGGGGTGGAGGGCACTCCTGGCTATCAGGCTCCAGAGATACGACCTCGGATTGTCTACGATGAAAAGGTACATGCACAGAAGGTGCCATGACAGGCTCTGCCATCCAAACTGCAATTCATGGCTCATCTATTAGCCAGAGTCAAGATTCTACTTCCCATCAACATGACAACAAGTGAAGCTACCATATTTTTCGGAGTATAAGATGCACCCTTTTCAACCAAAAAAGAGGGTGAAAATCTGGGTGCATCCTATACACTGAATGCAACATTTTTAGCCTCCCGAAACCCCACTCCCTTTGCAAAAATGGCCATGCATAGCCTTTAGGAGGCTTCCAGAGTGCTCCTAAACTGGGGATGGCAAAAATGAGCAAAAAAGGGCAATTTTTTGCTTGTTTTTGCCCTCCTCCCAGCCCCCAAGAGCACTCTATAAACCTCCTAAAGGCTATGAATGCCCCCCCTTTTTTTGACAAAAAAGACTGCCCATTTTGGCAAAAAACGGGCCATTTTTGTGAGGTACAAAAACTTTTTAATTTGCCTCTTCAAACTCTTGGTGCGTCTTATACTCTGAAAAATATGGTATATATACGAGCTGCGGTGGCACAGTGGTTAGAGTGCAGTACTGCAGGCTACTTCTGCTGACTGCTAGCTGCCTGCAATTTGGCAGTTCGAATCTCACCAGACTCAAGGTTGACTCAGCCTTCCATCTTTCTGAGGTGGGTAAAATGAGGACCCAGATTGTTGGGGGCAAGAGTCTGACTCTGTAAACTGCTTAAGGCTGTAAAAGCACTGTGAAGCGGTATATAAGTCTAAGTGCTGTTGCTATATGTCCTTGACTGTTTCATCTTTTTTTTTCGCAAGTGACTTTTTACAAGAAAATATTTCTTGTCCCTGACTTCAACGGTAGGACACACAGAGAAAGAACAGTGCAGTTGAGTCTGACTCAGATTCCACTCCATCTTAAATGGGATTTACATCCGCTTCATGTTGAAATGTGACCTCGTGCTTTTCCGCAGTGTCTCTTAATTTTGCGTCTTAATGCTATTTCCCCCCTATTAGGTTTTTTTTTTTTTCCTTTGCACTGATTGTTATTCCAGACTTTGGAAATAAAAGGAAAGCCAAAAAGTGATATATAAAGGAAGGGGCAAACAACCTGGTGAAATACAACCCCCACAATCACATGCTGGTTGAAGCTGACGGGATAGGAAGCTTTGCAGAGTTCATACTCAACTTTCTTGCCTTCCCCACTGCCATGAATCTCAGTTTCTCTGTTCCCTTTGCTCTGGCTTAGGTGGACATGTTTTCCTATGGAATGGTGTTGTATGAGCTGCTGTCGGGGCAACGGCCCATCCTGGGACAGCATCAGCTGCAAATTTCGAAGAAACTCTCCAAGGGGATCCGTCCCGTCCTGGGCCAGGCAGAAGAAGTACAATTCCACCGACTGCAAGCTCTCATGGTGGAATGTTGGGACACGAAACCTGAAAAGGTAGAAGAGGATTTTGGAGTTCAGGCTGCGATGTCCGATGTCTTTCTTTTTTTAAACGAAAGCTTTTATTTTATTTCAATGCAAACAATCCATCTTCCACTTCAAGGCGTGTCGTCGGGGTGCAAGTATTTTGTGAAAACAATTAAAATTTACAGTCATGTTCATTATTTAATCTTTTCTTAGCTTAAAATATTAGAATGTGTAGAAGTGAATAGATTAACACTGGCTATTAAAGAGAAAGAGCAAACGGAGTACTATACCATTTGGAAATTGTTTTATCGATGGTTAGAGAATAGATGTAAGAATTAGTGGTAAAAGGAGTTGTGTAAAAGAAATGTACCAATGGTTAATGTATAACAAGTGGGGATCCCTAAAATTAGCTTTGCCCAGGCATGTTATCCATGTCCCATCTTCTCAGCCAACTATTTGGTCCATCTAAGTGAGATCCTGCAATTGTGGGTCAGGACATCTGCAAGGTGTTGAGTTACGGAAATCTAATTTCAATCCATTTGTTGTTGGTTGTTGCTACAGCACTCATATTGTATATTATCGAATGCCTCAGTCTTTCTATGGTGCTTGGTTGTGCCATAAGATAGGAGCACATGCTCCTATAATAATGGTTGAATAATGGTTTCTCGAAACTATGGTTTATTGGGCAAGCTGCAGCCTAGATGGCTTAGTATTTGGTTGAATAATGGTTTCTCGAAACTATGGTTTATTGGGCAAGCTGCAGCCTAGATGGCTTAGTATTTTGGGTAAATCCAGCTTGTAAATAGAGAGTTCTGAATAGGGCTCAATGGTTGTGCAGTGGTGAGAATGCAGTACTGCAGGCTACTTCTGCTAACTGCCGGCTGCCAGCAGTTCGATCCTGACTGGCTCAAGGTGAACACATCCTTCCAAGGTGGGTAAAATGAGGATCCAGGGACAAGATGCTGAGTCTGTAAAACCGCTTGTAGAGGGCTGTAAAGCACTATGAAGCGGTATATAAGTGCTATTGCTACTGCTATATAAACTTCATTCCTTAAAATCTAACCTTTCTTTTTATACAGCGTCCCCTGGCCATTTCGGTTATAGGACAAATGAAAAGTCCTTCCTTTGCCACATTCATGTACTTCTTGCCTTGTGGGAAACAGTCTGTCTTCTCTTTCCAAGGACAGGACCACACCGTAGTATTCTGGGATGAGAAGGAAGATACCAGGTTGGTATTTAAAAAAAAAAAAACACCACAAACTTTTTCTTGTGATCTGCAATGTAAATAGATTATTTGCTCAGTATTTCTTGAACTGTGGATAAAGATGCTGTCAGAGTTTGTTGCAGAAATCACATCCAGAAAGCGCACACACAGATAACCGATTCAGCAGGATTCATTAAGTTATTTATATACATAATAACACATGAGTAAATGTACAATACCAATAGTGGATTCGCCAACGTGGTAGTAGTTACAGGCAAAACACAGGCAGAGGATAGATTGGTTTCCAGTTTCAATTTAGAGGGCAGACTACATTAGTTTTCTTGCACAGACTCAGAGCTACATAGGTAAGCCACGCCCAAGCTCCGAGCCATCTGGCATGGCTCTCAGTCACAAACTAGTTCCCATTGGCTGACCTTGTTGCCATGTCCTATTCCAGTTCATGAATATGCTGATAGATGCTTTCCTCAAATACTGTATGAAGGGCTTTTTTCTTCACTCTCTTTTCTTATCATAAACGCTGTGATTTGGGCCGTCCTTGGTGCTCTCTCTGAGCTTGGTGGTTTTCTTGCAGACATTTCATTACCAAACTAGGTAACATTATTAGTTCACCGTTGATATTATCTAGTTGGCTAATTAAATATCGACAAGATAACCACTAAGCTCAGAGAGCACCAAGGACCCCACAATTCAACCCTGAGCGACGAATGTTTTCTTCTATTGATACCTGTGGTTTGTTTTGCTCTCATTCCCAGACTAAAAAATATTACCATAATTGATTAGACTACCCTGTAGCCTGTAGGTCCTGGAGAACATGGCCTTTAGTTTAGTCAGCCTCTGCTTTGCTGCTTGCTTTCGGCTGCCATTGAAACGGGGAGGGGGGGGAGATAACATGGTGTTTGGGAGGGGAAGCTTAAGCACAGGAGTGAATGAAGAAGGGAGTGGTTTTCTCACCATCTACTGCGCATGCTGCAGAGAGTGGAATTGCCGCCAAGGCCAACCGTCCGGCATACCAACCTGTTGATGGGTTTTGAAGCTGCAGCCCACATGACACCTGTGGGGTGTACGGATTGGACTGGGGGATGGGGTTACTAGGAGGAGGGAGTTGGGTCACATATTGATATCTATGATTACATGCGCTTTTGCCTCAGATCTTGCTTTGCCTAGCTGCTATCTACTCATAACCAGTAAAATTACTCTTAATTCTGAAAAATGGAATTGAGTGGTTTCTTTCTTGGTTACTGATGGAGGCTGCCCTGACAACCACCCTACCTGTAGGTCCTGGAGAACATGGCCTTTAGTTTAATGGCTGGAAATTATAGGTCTTATTTCTCAACCCATATGGAGGGCATCATGGTCCATTTGGTCCCCTTTAGTAGAAGAACATGATCTAGGGGCCATTAGAAAAAGAACCATCTAGGTAGCCAAATGGTCTTGAAATAAATGTTTTCATAGTTTGAATTTTCCAAATTTGGCAGCTTGAGGTATCCATACTTTCCTCAAAAGGGTTTCTTAATCTCCTTTAAGTTGATATATGGTTCTTTATGTTATTCTGTTCTGTTCTAGTCTAGCCTACTCTAGTCTATGGTTCTATATGTTCTTCTATTCTATAAGTTCATATATGGTTAACTGAGCCACTGCGTCAAAGAGACATGGCAGCCCAGTGGCTAAGACACTGAGCTTGTCGATCAGAAATGTCAGCATTTCGGCGGTTCAAATCTCTAGCAACAGAGTGAGCTCCTGTTACTTGTCCCAGCTTTTGCCAACCTAGCAGTTCGAAAGCACATTAAAAAATGCAAGTAGGAAAATAGGAACCACCTTTGGTGGGAAGGTAACAGCATTCTGTACACCTTTGGCATTTAGTCATGCCGGCCACATGACCAGGGAGACGTCTTCGGACAGCGCTGGCTCTTCGGCTTTGAAGCGGAGATGAGCACCGCCCCCTAGGGTGAGGAACGACTAGCACGCATGTGCTGGGGAACCTTTACCTTTACCGAAGTTGATTACAAATTCCTTGATATCATTTTGTGCTAACAAAATGACCATTATATACAGAACTAAGGAAAATTGACCAGGTTGAGAATAACAGAGTACTCATTTTCAATTGGTTTCAACCATCTCCATTCTTCACTGTTTTGTGGTGCTTGTGTTTGCGTGTTTTCCCGCAGGGCAACAAAGCAAAAGAGCACATCTGATTCAAATCCTTAGCTGCATAATGTCTTTTTTGTTTCCAGTCTTTTAAAGATGTCCAGTATCCAGTGATTAAATTTATGAGTTCTTTGTGGTTTTTCCCTTGCGAACAAAAACAGTATCATCTTGGGGTTAATGGAAAAACAAACTCTTTGTTCCTCTTTGGAAAAGTTATCCTCATACATTGTTTGAAGAGAGGTCTACAAACATTATGGATAATCTAACTTAACTTCACATTGGGTTACATACAGAAATTGTGAGCATGGAAGATGCACAGCCGGCCAAAAACCAGAGTTGGGGTAGTGCAGAATTTCAGTGCACACCATTAGATTTGCTGGGTGGGCCAAGCACCCTCAGTCAGGAAAACAAAGATTTAGTGTTCACACTGGGGCAAAAAGACTGTATAGTCACTTGTTTGAAATGGTATAGGGGGTTGGACTAGAAGGCCTCCAAGGTCCCTTCCAACTCTATTCCGATTGATTAAAAAAATGATAAAAGATGCAAACAATAATGAAAAGACGCTAAGAAAACTAAAGGCTAAGATTGCTTTACTCCAGTGCTACTATATATACCTATGTATGTGGATTTTGATCCTACAATAAAATCTAATACCAACTGAACTTAAAGAAAAGAAATTGGAGTAAAAAGTGCAAGCAAAAAGAAACAAAAGAAAAAGAAAAGTAAGAATATAATAAAGATATTGTGCTATCTATTTATTGTCTTTATTTGTCTGTCGATCACCTATCTATTTCTATCTATCAACTATCTATCATCCATCCATCCATCCATCCATATCTATCTATCCATCCATCCATCCATCTATTCATCATCATCTATCTAATAACTTCCAAACTTCATCACAAATTTAAACAAATTTACTTTCTAAAGTTATACATTTCATTTTTCATACCATAGCCCATTTGTTATCCATAAACAGATAGGTAAAATACCATCTTTTCAGTCTGGTATCAGCAGAAAGTCACTAAGTATTTCTCTTTTAAATTTTACAACGCGCTAGGAGGAAACTCTAGGCTGGTTTCTTTTGCAGATCCTGATATTGCATCCACAATTATTTTGCTAAATTACAGGTCTTCCCTCTTCTCCCCAAAGTGAGGGAACTGTGTTCTTATATCAGGAGGAGGAATAATAATCTCTATATATAAAAATGATGTGTCTGTGTGTGTATGTTCCAGCATAACTCTGGAACGTCTCAAGTAATTTCAACCAAACTTGGTACACAGATGACTTACTCTCTGGAAACAAATACTGTGGGGGATAAGACATCCCTAACAGAGTGTGTTCTGTTAAGATACAGCCTGTTGTGCCTTAAAATGGCTTCTACCATACTGCTGTAAAATGGTTTCTACTGTACCACACAGTGGAGTTGCCATGGTAATGACTTCACAGTACTCCACAAGGGGGCTCCCTCTGGTAAGGGGGAAAATGCAACATTAGTAATTACGTTTGATCCGGGATTATTTTTGAGGACAAATGTATGGATTAGGATAAATAAATACCCGGGCAAAGTCAGGTTATCAGCTAGTAAGAACTTAAACGGTGACCACAGGAACTAGTGTAGTATGATGGTTAGGAGGTTGGACTAGGATGGGGAGAACCAAATTTAAGATTAGCTATGAAAATCTAATGGGCCATTTAGTCTTATTTAAGCATATTTTCCATATCACATATGGAAAAATAAGAGAAGATAATGCTTCTCCTGGGAGAAAAGACCAGGTAATAATCTGATCAATAAACTATGATGAGATGTATTTTTTAGGGGTGGGGAGATCCAAACCCATACAGAGTTATGATTTTTATTTGCTTCTCACTGAAGCCCTCCTGCTGTTGATGCCGCCTTTTGATTTAATTCCCCTTTCCTGATTTCAGGAACTACACCGTAGTAAACACGGAGAAAGGATTCGTAGAGGTTTCCAAAATGAGTTGCCCGGGAATGAAGCTGTGCTGCCAGTTGAAACTTCAGAACTCTCTTTGGACTGCAACGGAGGTATGCCTCAACCCAACTGTTCCGAATTTGACCTCTTTTCTTCTCTGTAATAAGGGTTGGCCATGGACCTTGCTAAACTGATTCTCAAGTTCGTCAGGCGTAGAACACAAAACCATAAGGCTGGGAAGAACTTTGGAGGTCTTCTAGTCCAATCTTCTGCTAAGGGTAGGGGACCTTACACATATCCCAGTCTATCTGTCTATTTTTTTAAAACCTCCAGTGATGGAGTACCCATAGATCCTGGAGGCAAGCTCTTCCATTGATTAATTGTTTTCACTGTCAGAAAATTTCTCCATATTTCTAGGTTGGATCTTCTTTAACAAGTTCCCACCCAATATGGGAGGGAAAGGGGATTTTTTTAAAAAAAGCATAGCATAGCATAGCAAATAAAACACTGAGGCAGGCAACAGACAATGGTTAGATCAGGGGTGTCCAAACTTGGGAACTTTAAGACTTGTGGACTTCAACTCCCAGAATTCTGGGAGTTGAAGTCCACAAGTCTTAAAGTTCCCAAGTTTGGACACCCCTGGGTTAGATGTTCTTTTTCTACTCTTTAGCATTCTTTGGTTTTGCCTTTCTCCTCCCTCTTTTTTACTTAAAGCATAGCAACTATAAGGTTGAATCAGGCAAGAAATGATGAAGGGATGGTTTCCATTTCCCTGGGGTTATTTTGAGCGGCCTGTCTCTCCCTCTTCCCCCCCTCGCCTTCTTATTTTACGTAGTCTTCTTTTTTTCTTATACTTTCTGTTGTTTTTTTTCAAATGGGACAAACTTGATCTTATAAGGGTCTGACAGATAAGAAAGACAGAAGTTAGAAAGGGAGAGATATTAAAAGAGGAAATCTTAAAGAGGAGAATCGTTAAGGCAGAGGATGTTAAGTATCATTGTGATTATATTACTATGTTATTGGACTACTACTATTACGGCAGTGGTGAAATTCAATTTTTTTTACTACTGGTTCTGTGGGCATGGCTTGGTGGGCATGGCTTGGTGGGCATGGCAGGGGAAGGATACTGCAAAACCTCCATTCCCACCCCACTCTGGGGCCAGCCAGAGGTGGCCTTTGCTGGTTCTCTGAACTACTCAAAATTTCCACTACCAGTTTTCCGAACTACTCAAAATTTCTGCTACCGGTTCTCCAAAACCTGCTGGATTTCATCCCTGTATTATGGTGATGAATGTTATAACAAAAATGAATACTATGGCTGATGAAACATTACTGTACTCAGACCAAACACTGTTTGATGAAAATTGGATTGAATATAAATAAAATCAATAAAAGCGTTGCTTTTTGTCCTTACCTCTGGTGCTCTGCAGAATAAGCCAATCTCCTTTTCTCTGTGACAGTACAATTGAAACTACTGCAACCAAGATTTCAAATGAGTAGCTCGCATTCCATATCATTTTTCTTCCTATATTCTCTTCTTAACAAGAGATGGCCAAGGAAATCAAAAATTGTTGACTTTTCTTGGTGTTTCCAGATGAAACACTTTTTATCCAATCAATGTCTTGCCTCTTCGATGGAATGCTAAAATCCATCTTAACAATCCATTGGGTTTCCCCATCACAATTCGGTTTGTCAATTCCAATGACAGAAAATAATTCTAAAAGAGCGCCAAGTGGAATGTTGCATGATTCTTTCCACCGTTTAAAATGACCTCGTTACAATTAACTACTGCTGACTTTTTCTCTTCAATCCTGACTTAGTAAGAGATTCTAAATGTCAGAAGACTTATTTTTTCCTAAAATATCTTTAGTGCAATTTAAGAAAAAGATAACGTAGAAGCTTTACCATTAAAATATTCGTCAATATTGAGATACATAACTCTACCTTTTCCTCGCAAACTGTTACTCGGTATTTTCATCCTTGGAAAAAATGATAGTGTAAACGCTGTTTAAATCCATTTTCTTTTGATCTCTTACAGGACCAGAAGATTTACATATATAGTTTACAAGGAATGTGTCCTCTGAACACACCACAGAAAGGCATAGATACTCCAGCTGTTGTCACCTGCTTTCTTGCAGTGCCTTTGATGAAAAAGGTAAAGCAAAAGAGATTTCAGATGCCAGGCAGTCACAGCACACCAGAAATAAAATTTGAATGTTGTTCTTTATTTTTTATCTTCAGAATAGCTGAAGATACACCAATGGATGTCAATTTAATGGCAGAATTAAAGCAATGCCTCCACCTGCTGATAGGTTGGGGAATTAATTAAGCCCCCTCTTTGACTGCACATTTTGTGCTGGTCATTTACCTGAGAAATAAATTTGGGGATTAAGTCAGGACAAGATTTGAAGGTGGTGCTAGCATGTTGGGGTAGATGTGGATATGACATAATGGAGCTGTATATATTGTAACGTTGAAAGGAATCCACACGGTAAAATTCTTATAGAATAGAATAGAACTGAACAGAATAGAATAGAATTCTTTATTGGCCATGTGTGATTGGATACACAAGAAACTTGTCTTTGGTGCATATGCTCTCAGTGTACATAAAGAAAGATAAAATAGAATGCATTCATCAAGAATCATAAGATACAACACTTAGTGATATTCATAGGTTACTAATAAGCAATCAAATCATACTAGGAAACAAATAAAACAATATAAATTGAAGGATACAAGCAAGTTGGTTATAGTCATAAGTGGGAAGAGAAAGGTAGTAGGAAGGAAAAGAATAATAATAGTAATACAGTCTTAGTGGGTAATTTGACAGTATATTTTCCGCCATCGAGTTTGGAGCGGTTTCCCTTGAGTTTGTATCGATAGTTGGTCCGTGTATTATTGCGGTTGAAGCTGAAGAAGTCGTTGAGAGGCAAGACATTATAGCAGACAATTTTGTGTACTATGCTTAGTTTGGACCGCAGGCGGCGCAGTTCCAGATTGTCCAAGGTCAAAATTTCAAGCCTGGTGGCATAGGGAATTGTATTGTGATCAGGAGAGTGGAGGTCTCTTCTCGTGAAGTACCTCTGGAGCTGCTCAATCGTATTAATGTCCAATATACAGGATGGGTTCCAGGCGAATGAGCTGTATTCAAGAATTGGTCTGACGAATTAGGGAAAGAAAAAGAGGTTGTAACAGTCCTGGTTTCATTTCTCCTCCCCCCCTCCAAAACTATTCTTAAAAGGCATCTTTGGAACAATATCTTACTTTTAAATGTCTTTGGAACTAAAAAAGTTTGATCAGCTGGACTTTTGCTAGGAATGTTAAAGCTGTTTAAACACAGCTTTGTTTTCCTGTATGGCTCATGCAGAGGTGGGTGGAATATGTGGAAATTCTGCCTCAAAAGGTAATTATTTCTCCACTCCAGATCTTACAACTGTGTATTTTCTTTCTTCTTTCTTCGCCGGGAGTTTTTTCACAGACGTTTTTCTAGGGAGGCTCATAGATTATTTCTGTGATCTGAGCCTACTTTGTCTATCTTTTTTTTCTCACACTTTTTATTCATGTTATTCCCTTGGTGGATATTTTAAACGCCTTCTTAGCAAGATAGATTGTTCTCTCAAAGAATTTTTACATTAGGCTGTGAAACAGCAGGAAAGCATTATTTAAAGATATATTGAAATGATAGCGCTATAATGATACACAGCAAGATTAATTACTTGCTGTATAGTATTTGGTTATATCCTGATTGTACAAATACACCCTGAAAATGAAGATTGGTGAATTTCAAGCTTTCTTTTAGCTTTCATTTCAATGGTTACCCCTTGATTTCCATCTTCTTTTGTGTGCTCTACTCCGAATTTGTTTGCCTGGTCCAAGGTTCATACCATGAAATTTAGTTTTAACAGATTGAGAGAGTCCCCATTCTTCCCGATTGTTTAATTGGAGAGCATAGCATCTGCCAAAATATCATAGTAGAATAGAATAGAAACTATTCTCAAAAGTATAGGTCAGTAATGGCTAACCACTTTGTCCTCGCATGCCAAAATAGCACACGTGTGCGTGCTCACACCCACAATGCAATGTGCCCCACCACCATCCCAGCGTGTGCGCATGTGCATACAACCCATCCCACGCATGTGTACTTAGATCCCCTCCATAGTGGGGGCATTATTCACCCTCCCCAGACCCCAGGCTTTTTGCGAGCCTCTGGAAGGGTGAAAATGGCCTCCCCTGGGCTCCAGAAGGCCTTCCTGTAGCCTCCTGGCACCAAAAATGGAGCACAGGGTGGGGGGGAAACGTGCCTGCACAGCAGACCTGAAAATCAGCTGGCCGGCAGGAGGGATGCGCTCTTGCACGGTGAAGCTGAACTGGGCGACAGGTCGTCCGCCCACAGAGAGAGCTCCGGGGGCCAGCTGTGGCACATGTGCCGTCACGATTCGCCATCAAAACCTTGACCTCGTATTTGTCTTTGTCTACCTTTAGAACTGCTACATGGTCCTGGCTGGCTTATCGGATGGATTGATTGCGGTTTTCCAAGTCGCGGGTGGTGCCCTGCAGGACAGTTGCTGCTACCTTTGCTCCCACACGGCAAACCGCTCCTTGTTCAATATCGGCGATGACGACCCCCGCCAGAACCCTTACTCTGTGAAAGCCATGGAAATGGCCAACAGCGGGGCAGAAGTCTGGTACAGCAATGGCCCTGGTATCCTCATCATAGACTGCCAAGCTATGGAAATCACCAAGCGACTGGAACCCTACAGTCCACCATCCACGGTGGTATCCATTGCATGCAGCTCCGATTGCAACAGGGAAGAAGTGACCTGGTGTTTAGACGACACCACCAACTTCCTGCTGATGTACTACACCTCCACCTATCAGCTCTGTGCCCGATACTTCTGTGGGGATTGTAGCCCCCTGAGGGACATGTTCACCATTCAACAACCTTCCACCTTGATTCCTACAACACTAACAGCCGACAGGGAGGTGGTCCCTGAGAGGAGCTCTTTGGCCAACATGAGCATCCTTCAGAGCCGAGAACTTGGCACTCAAATACTAAATCATCAGGACTCCCTGACAGACTACTGCTCTATGTCCTCTTACTCGCCATCGTCTCCTAACAGGATGCTGAGATCTTCCTCAAGTCTCCCAAGCTCCCCCACCAGTTCGTCCAGCGCACCTTTCTTGACTGACTGTGAAGAGCTCAACAAGTTTCCGGAGCCAAACCTTCCTTCGGAGAAGATCGAAATGTGTCTCCAAGCTGTGCGGATCCTACCTGTAAAAGATCTCTTGTGGATTCCCAGGTAAATTGGGTCGGGAGCAGGGGTGGGCTGCTGGGGGTTTGCAGGGGTTCCGGAGAACCTCTAGCTATCATTCTGTGCAGTTCGGAGAACCCCCAAATCCCACTACTGGCTGGCCCTGCCCACCCCTCCTTTCCCAGGAGTTCCCATGCGGCACGTTTTGGAGGCAGGTAAGTGCAGGGTGAGCACGGAGGCTCAGGGAGAGCGAAAAATGGGCTTACCCTACGATTGGGAAGGCTGGAAATGGGCCCATTTCCGGCCTTCCCAAACTTCCGGTAGGCCCATTTTCCAGAGGGCCTCCGGAGCCTGGGGAGCCCATTTTCACCCTCCTGGAGCTCGAGAAAAGCCTCTGGAGCTCGAGGAGGGCAAGACCACCCCCTTCGTTGTAGTGCAGGATGCCGACTAGGCCACACCCACCATGGCCACGCCTACCCAGCAAGCAGGCAGAGAACCCCTTGCTAAAAAAATTTGACGCCCACCCCTGGTTGGGAGCTCCAGTGAGCAGTTTTCAGAGCTCCCTTGAATTGAGAGACATTACTAATTGTTTACATGTTCCCATGCTTCCAGATAAATTATTTTGGAAAATCATGGCACTCTCGGTAAAGTTTCAACACACACACACAACTTAATTGCATTTAGAGCCATAGCAATTTCTGAAGTTCTCATATTCTCAAGATAAATTGTGTTGGGAACCCTAGGGAATACATGGAATTTAATTGAAAGACTGCTTATCTCCTTCCCTCGCTATTTAAAGATTTTATTACGGTGATATTTTTCTTAGATTCCCATCTGACATTCTCATAGATCAAGGAACAGAACAATACTAATGTTCAAGATTTCATACCACAAAAAAATGGCCGGTGTTCCAGATTAGATAAATTCTTTAAAAAGCTTATATAAACCTAAGGTTCTTTTTTCCCCAATGTTTACTGAATCCTGCTGGTTGGAGAACATTCATTTGGGGTGGGGGGGGGGGGACTATTCTTTTTTTTTAATTTTTCCCTTTCAGATTCATTCATAGATATACATTCTTATAACTAGCTATTTAACATTTGTCTATTCATCATTAATCTCTATGCTCATTTTCACATGTATGTATGTGTGTGTGTGTGTGTGTGTGTGTGTGTGTGTGTGTATATACCACGAGCCATCATCTTATTTTGCAACAATCTTACTCCTTCTACCTTCTCAACCTCCCTTCTCTGTCTTCTTCTTTCCTCCTCTCCTCCTTCCTTTCTTCTTCCCCTCTCTTTTCCCTCTCCTCCTTCCTTCTCCTCTTTCTTACCCCCTCTCCTACTCTTAATTACTTTTCTTTGCTCTACCTTTTTTCTTTTCCCTTCTCATCTCCCCTCCTTTCCGTTGTTGCCCTTACTTATTTATTTTCTCTGATGAGTTCTCGGGGTGGTGTTTCAGCAATCCAAACGTTATCTTTTCTTACAAATAATTTTCTCTGTTTACATTTTATTTCTAATATTAGTTCCACTTATGTCATTTTTCCACCTGTATATTCACATTTTAATGTTTTCTTATTTCCCCTCCCCCTAATTTAATAATGTGTCGTCTGAGTTATTTATTTCATGCTCTGTTCCTTTCTCTTTATATCTATATATTTATATCTTTTTTCAAGCCAATCGTAAAATCGCCCCGTGTCCTGCAGTACACTGATTCCTCTTTGCCCTTTATTCTCAATGTCAATCTATTCATTTCTGCACAATCTAATATCTTCTGTATTACTTCCCATTCTGATGGGATTTTATCTTCTTTCCAATTTTGTGCAAATACATTTCTCGCTGCTGTTATTATTGGTACAATCAAATATGAATCTTCTTTACTCTATTTCTCTGATAGAATACCCAATAAAAATACCCCTGACTTAAACTCTACGGGTTGATGTATCGTTTTCTCTTTTTGAAAATAGCTTTTTGCATCCCTGCATGTCCACCACATATGATAATATGATCCTGTTCTTTCATGCCCTACTTTTGGGTTTTGTGTAAAGATCTACTTGCCCACTTTGGGGAACAAGACGGCGGAGTAAATAAAGTCTGGATTTGATTTTTCCTTTGTTAATGGCTGAACACTGGGAAGAGAAAAAGTGAATCTATGAATCTGGAAATCCCAGTTAGGATCTGCCCCTTCCATAAACTCTTCTCACCTACTTTCCTTCTGATGTACCCCGAAGTCCATAATCAGCTTGTTTCTCCATTCTAGACAAGGTGGTGATATCATTGTGATTGGCTTGGAGAAGGAAGCCATCTCTCAGCGGGGAAGAGTCATCGCTGTACTGAAGGCTGTGGAGTTGACCTCCTATGGGTAAGCGGGAACGGGAAAGACAAATGATGCTGGGAGTGACTGCTCCACAGTCAAAAGGTTAAATTTAGGCAGGGAAATGGAAAGGCTGCTCAACAAGGATTATGCTCTGCACCAAGACAAAACGTAAGCTAAAGTTGACTTCATAACAAGTCGTGATTGACAAAAATGTGTATATCTATCAGATGCGAAGTACTAGGACCACGTGTTAAGCTCCAGTTAGTCTGATGTATTGCTCAGGCCTATACACAAGAATATAGTCAACTAACAGTCAGCACTAAATTAATGCTAGGTAAGAGTCATTTGAATTCAAGAGGGGTTGGAGTTAGAGCATTTGTGGGAATGTAATGACTCTAGGCTGATTACTCTCTTCACTCCGCCCCTCCAGGCTCTGCCTGTCCTCCTCCTACAATACCATGCTAAAAACGAGAAAGAATCTGAACTCCTTCTAGTTTGGAGAATTGACTTCTAGAAACGGTCACCTCTCCTCACCCCCTTCGTGCATCATGATGCAAGCTTTGGAGAAGGCTTGGCATGGTCTAGAAGAAAACAGAACATTCCAGGGTTCTGGATTGACCCGGCTGTGCATATCCATACTAAAACGTTACATTTCTAGACACCATTGATTTATTTCTATGACAAGGAAAGCCCTCTGTCCTACTGAGAACTGGGTGCATGATGCAAGTTGTATACTTTGATCACTGATTATTTTTAAATCGGCACAATAGAGAAATAGGGAACATAGGACGGTTGGACATTTGGCCCATAGGACTCTACCAAATTGTCTGGAGCCACAATTTAGGAGAAATATCTAAACCTCTGGGTGGATGTCAGGTTTCTTAATCCTGAAATATACCGTCAATTAGTTAAGCATCATGAAAGGTGAAGATCTTCCATTTATACATTAAAGCAATAGCCACTACAGATAGTCCTCAACTTCTGACCAAATTGAGCCCAAAATTTCTGTTGCTAAGCGAGACACTTGTTATTTGAATTTTGCTGCATTTTAGTAGTGTCTTTATTGTCATTGTACAAAATAAATACTACAACCTTTCTTGCCACAGTTGTTAAGTAAATTGCAGCAATTGTTAACTTAGTAGCACTTAGCAATAGCACTTAGACTTACATACCACTTCACAGCCCTCTCTAAGCGGTTTGCAGAGTCAGCCTATTGGGCCCAACAATCTGGGTCCTCATTTTACCCACCTTGGAAGGATGGATGGCTGAGTGAACCTTGAGCCAGTCAGGATTGAACTGCTGGCAGTCAGCAGAGTTAATCTGCAATACTGCATTTTAGCCGGAAGGAAGGAAGGAAGGAAGGAAGGAAGGAAGGAAGGAAGGAAGGAAGGAAGGAAGGAAGGGCAATAGCACTTAGACTTATATACGCTTCACAGTGCTTTACAGCCCTCTCTAAGTGGTTTACAGAGTCAGCCTCTTGCCCCCAACAATCTGGGACCTCATTTGACCCACCTCGGAAGGATAGAAGGCTGAGTCAACTTTGAGCCGGCCAGGATTCAACTCCAGGTTGTGGGCAGAGTTTACCTGCAATACTGCATTCTAAGCACTGTGCCATTACAATCTGTCCTTCCTTCCTACTTAGCAATAGCACTTAGATTTATAGACTGCTTTGCAGTGCTTTACAGCCCTCTCTAAGCGGTTTACAGAGTCTGCCTCTTGCCCCCAACAATCTGGGTCCTCATTTTACCCACCTCGGAAGGATGGACGGCTGAGTCAACCTTGAGCCTGGTGAGATTCGAACTGCCAAATTACAGTCAGCAGAAGTAGCCTGCAGTACCGCGCTCTAACCACTGCGCCACAGTTAGTAACAGAGTTGTTATGTGAATCTGGCTTCCCCATTGATTTTGCTTATTAAAGGATCATTAAAGGGGATCCCATGACCCCAGGACACTGCAACCGTCATAAATACGAGCCTATTGCCAAGCATCTGAATTCTGATCATGTGACCATGGGGAGGCCACAACGGTCCTAAGTATGATAAATGGTCATAAGTCGCTTTTTTCAGTGCCGTTGTAAATTTGACCATTCCCTAAACCAGGGGTGTCCAAACTTGGCAACTTTAAGACTTGTGGACTTCAACTCCCAGAATTCCCCAGCCAGCTGGCTGGGGAATTCTGGGAGTTGAAGTCCACAAGTCTTAAAGTTGCCAAGTTTGGACACCCCTGTTGTAAGTGGAGGACTGCCTTGTTCTATCAAAAAAATTTCCTTTGGTAAATCAACCCGTGTTTTATTTTTCAGGACCCTGGTTGATGCTGCTGTCCTGGCCAAAGACCGGGTTGTGTGTTGCTTCCGGAATGAGTTGATGGAATGGTGCGTAGCTCTCTGGAGGAGTTGGGGAGCCAAAGACTTTGATCTCTTCTACCAATCGCATGAAGAATTAGGGAGACTGGAAATTTCCCTGCGCAAGAGAAGGTAGTGTCCGTAGATCAGGGGAACCGATCAGAAAACTGACACCCTTTGATGTCTTGAAGAGCACCCAAACTTTTCTTTTAAAAAAGGGAGTAGCAGCTCCCAGGTTCTGCTGCTAAGAGAAACCAAAGAGGACTCGTTCTTCTTCAGGCATTTGGATTCCCAGCCATGTAACTATCAAACGAATGTCAACATCTTCCTCCAATCCCTATCTAACAAAATGAAATTCAGTGTAGAGAAAAGTAAAGTCCTACACTTAGGTAAGAAAAACCAAAAGTACACATACAAACTGGGTGAGAACAGGCTTACTAGCAGTGACTGTGACAGGGATCTTGAAGCCTTAGTGGACAACCAGCTAAATATGAGCCAGCAGTGTGCAGAGGCAGCCAAAAAAGCCCATGCAATCCTAAATTGCATTAACAGAGGGATACAATCAAGATCAAGTGAGGTAGTAATACCACTCTATAAAGCCCTAGGAAGGCCACACCTAGAGTACTGCATCCAGTTTTGGTCATCACACTATAAAAAAGATGTTGAGACTCTAGAAAGAGTGCAGAGAAGAGTAACCAGGATGATTAGGGGACTGGAGGCTAAAACATGTGAAGAATGGTTGCAGGAACTGGGCCTGGCTTAGTCTAGTGAAGAGAAGGACCAGGGGAAACAGGATAGCAGTGTTCCAATATTTGAGGGGCTGCCACAGAGAGGAAGGGGTCAAGCGATTTTCCAAAGCACTTGAAGGCCAGACAAGGAATAATGGATGGAAACTGACCAAGGAGAGATTCAACCTGGAAATAAGGAGAAACTTTCTAGTGAGAACAATCAACCCACGGAACAGAAGTTTCCTTCAGAAGTTGTGGGAGCTTCATCATGGAGGCTTTCAAGAAGAGACTGGACAGCCATTTGTCCTGCTTGACCGGGGGTTGGACTAGATGACCTATAAGGTCCCTTCCAACGTTGTTAATCCGTCTGTCTTCTCCTTGTCCGGTTGGCTGACCTTCTCTCTCTAGATGAAGGTATCAACCAACCAACTCCATCTGCAAGATCTCTGCTGTTTTGCGTTGTAGCCTGTTGCTAAACACAACACTTTGGACATGTTGTCTTCCAGGATAGAATATGACTGGCAATTGCATGTCAACTTTCACTCTTCTGCTAAATTGCTGGGGGAAATAGAGAGGATGGGAGTCCAGTTGTGGGTATAAATTCTATCTGTACGAAATTCTCCAATTCTGACAGTATGAAAAGAACTATAGTAGGTTAAATGAAGTTGTATGAAGAATGTCTGATTGTAGTAGAAAGGGCCTTTATATTTTTTTACTCTTCCATGTTAAACCCAATGCACTTGAGAATATAATGATAAAACATGGAAACACTCAATTCCACAGAAGCAAAGTTTCCACAAAGTTTTGAGGCTGACCCCAAATGAATGCAAGCCGATTTAAAATAATTTAGGAATCAGGGACTAAACTGTATGTGTGTGTGTGTGTGTCTGTCTTCTGTCTGTCTGTCTGTGTTTGTGTGTTGTTATAACTTTATCATCATCATCAATTAAGAGCTGTGGGGATACAATGGTTAGAATGCAGTATTGCAGGCTAACTCACTGCTCACTGCCAGGAGTTCAATCCTGACCAGCTCGAGATTGACTCCATTCTTCCGAGATCAATAAAATGAGGACCCAGATTGTTGGAGGCAATAGGCTGACTCTGTAAACCACTTAGGGCTGTAAAGTACTGTGAAGGGGTATATAAGTCTAAGTGCTATTGCTATCATTTCAGTCTTATTGGAGCCAATCCACAACCAACAGAAGAATATCACATTTATATTTTTATGAATGTATTGACAATCGGAAGAAGGCTTTGAGATCATTTTTCCAACAGGAGGAAACTAGAAAATGTGTTCTGATCTAATTGTGGGTTTGTTTATTATACATTTGCTCTTGTTGTTACTGCATTTTAACTATCGTATTGTTTCGGAGTATAAGACGCACCTTTTTTCCTCAAAAAAGAGGCTGAAAATCTGGGGGCGTCTTATACATCGAATACAGCATTTTTTTGCCTCTTGAAACCGCGCCCCCTTCACCAAAATGGCTGTGCATAGCTAGTAGGAAGCTTTCAGAGAGCTCCTCGGGGCTGGGGAGGGCAGAAATGAGCAAGAAATTGGGCTTTTTTGCCTCCCCGCCCCCAGCAGCACTCTATAAGCCTCCATAAGGCTATGCATGCAATTTCTTTGACAAAAAACAGGTCCGTTTTCATGAAAAATAGGGCGTTTTCTGCTCTTTTCTGCTCTTTTCTGCCCACCCCCCACCCCCCAGGAGCACTCTGCAAGCCCCCCCCCAAGGCTATTCATGCCTTTTATTTGAAAAAAAGGGGCCCGTTTTTGCAAAAAATGAGCCTGTTTTCGCAAAAAATGGGCCATTTTTCGGAAGTTTGCAGAGTGCAAAAACTTTTTTTCCCTTTTGGAAAGCTCTTTAACTGATGAGAATTACATTGATCAAGTGCTATGACAGCAGAAACAAAGTCTTAAGGTTTGTCAGTGATTTTCTTCTCCAGCACATGGATAAATACACCTGGAAACATCTACCTACCTAACTACTCTCTTGCTCTCCCTACCTACTTACTGTATTTCTCTCTCTCTCTCTCTCTCCCTCAGCCTACCTACCTACTCTCTCTCTCCCCCTACCTATCTACTGTATTTCTCTCTCTCTTTCTATTTCTTTCTATCCCTCTACCTACCTACCTACACACACACACACACACACACACAAACACTACCTACCTACTGTATTTCTCTCTCTTTCTATTTCTCTCTCTCTCTATCCCTCTACCTACCTACACACACTCTCCCCCTACCTATCTACTGTATTTCTCTATCTATTTCTCTCTCTCTGTCCCTTTATCTACCTACCTACCTAACTAACTACCTAACTACTCTCTCTACCCACCTACCTACCTACTGTATTTCTCTTTCTTTCTCTCCCTCTCTATCCCTCTATCTGCCTACCTACCTACTTTTTTTAAAAAAAATTGCCTCTTCAAAACCTTGGTGCGTCTTATACTCCGGTGTGTCTTATTCTCCGAAAAATACGGTACTAACCTCTTAACAGTCCCTAACTCACCATTCTTAGTTAACTCTCAACTCCTATTTTGACTGAGACAAAAAAGGAACTTTTATACTGAACTGCTCTGCTACAACATTAATATAAACCTGGTTCCGTGCATGTTTTTTCACCTGACTTTTCCCCAATTCCTTATATGGCTGCAGAAGCTTAGGAAGAAACATTGGAGCAGATAGATCAATTTTTCTTCAGACAATTTGAGGTAATATCTTCCTCCTAAACTGTGTCTATTAAAAGCATTAATTAAAAACCGAGCACCGTGGACTATCTCTTTTGCTAAATTGTAGGAAGCAAGCTAAACAGGCCTCATCGTGAGTGCCCTTCTTCTCCTGACAGTTAAAACAATTAATCAGTGGAACAACATGCCTCTAGAAGTTGTAAATGCTTCAACACTGGAAGTTTTTAAGAAGAGCTTGGGCAACCATTCATCTGTAGCAGTATAGGGTTTCCTGTCTGAGTAGAGGTTGGACTAGAAGATCTCCAAGATCCCTTCCAACTCTGTTATTCTATTCTATTCTATTCTATTCTATTCTATTCTATTCTATTCTTCTACTCTACTCTAGCCTAGCCTAGCCTACCCTACCCTACCCTGTTCTATTCTATTCTATTCTGCGTTCTATTCTATTCTATTCTTCTACTCTACTCTAGCCTAGCCTACCCTACCCTAACCTACCCTACCCTGTTCTATTCTATTCTATTCTATTCTATTCTATTCTGTGTCCTATTCTATTCTTCTACTCTACTCTACTCTACCCTACCCTACCCTACTCTATTCTATTCTATTCTATTCTATTTTTACCATTCCTGTAATCCAGAGTTTGGACAAGCAACGACCCTCCAGATTGTTAAACTGTCATTCCCAGTTCAAAAACCTTGGGTCAGAAATGGTTACAGAGTCAGAGAGTACAATGCAGGGCTGCCACTTTTGTGAAATAGCCCTGAAGCATTATTCACACTCTCGATTTGCACTAATCCTTGGTATCCTTCTCCAACCCAGAAACAGAGATAGTTGCTGGCTTTATACATATTCACGTGTTTTACGTTATTCTCTGAAATATGTTTATATAAATGCCACCAAGGCTGTGCTGTGTGGCAAATATAAAAGGAACCCTTTTGTGAATGCATGGATACATGATTTTTTTTAAAAAAAACATCTTAATTAAAAAAATGTTTATACAGTGTGTGACTTTTTATTTCTTTATTACATTTATTTGCTGCCCGTCTTGAGGTGCAAGGAGGCTTCTGGATGGTGAGTCTTTGCTAAAAATTGGGAGTTGTCTACAAAAAGTACATCAGCTGGGAGCTCATTGTTAGAATTTAGATCCAAGCTGCTTTTCTTTTCTTTTTTTAAATAATTTTTATTGAATGTTTTAATCTTTAAAAACAGTAAAGAAGACACAACAAGAAAAAACAAAATAAAACCCAGAACCTACATAACAATATACAGTAATTTTACAGCTTTCTATATCGGCTTTCCTGCTTAGCTTTTATAGTTCTCCCTTCTGCATTGCCTTCCTATTGCTTTAACCTTGTCCTATAATGTAGCAAATGTAGTATTCACACTTATAATAATATTCATTATTTGTATCACCATATATTTATATTCCCTATTTTCTGTTTTGGCTTCTGATTTCTAGCCACTTATACATTTTATTCCATACTTTATAGAAGTCCGATTCTTCTCTTTCTTTTAGTTCCATGGTCATTTTGTCCATTTCTGCGCATTCGAGTATTTTCTGGATTATAGTTTCATCTGAGGGTGTATTGATTTTTTTTCCAGTTTTGTGCGAGGGCAATCCTGGCTGCAGTGAGTATGTGTATGATTATGCATTGAGATTGTTTATCCATTTTTTGGTCTAATAGTCCTAATAAGAATGCTTCCGGTTTGAGTTCTATTTTTCTATTAGATCCAAGCTGCTTTTCAGTGACCTTATTCCAGAACAACTTATTTCTCAAAATAAAGTAATTGGCCCAAGAATTACAGGATGCAACTCAGACACTTAGTTGGCAGGTGATAGTTACATCTGCTGAAGGTGTCATGGTGCTTTACACATGAATTTAAGATTTCTTACTGGAAACTAAAGTAAATTTGGTTTGGAAGCAAAGCATCCTTGCCATATTTTGGACATTTACACACATGTGAACAAGTACACAAAAACTGGTAAATAAGGTACTTATAATTCCAGCAGCTTTAGTGACTGTTGTCATTGGTGCTGGAGTGATAAAACAAATAGCATAACTGCTAAGTTGGATTCATTTTAAATGTTCTTTATTTTCTTTACAATGTTTACAGACTGCCCAAATTGTAGAGTCTCTAGAAGGTAAAGAACAATTTAAAAATGTTCCATTAGAAAGTCAAACAGCTGCTGAGAATTTTCATCCAGTCAACAATTCATTAAAAAGAACCATTTTAAGACTTTTGGAAACATTAAAGGTTAAAAGTAAAGGTAACGGTTCCCCTCGCACATGATTGCTAGTCGTTCCCGACTCAAGGGGGCAGTGCTTATCTCTGTTTCAAAGCCGAAGAGGCAGCGCTGTCCAAAGATGTCTCCGTGGTCATGTGGCCGACATGACTAAACACCGAAGGCGCATAGAATGCTGTTACCTTCCCACCAAAGGTGGTTCCTATTTTTCTACTAGCATTTTTATGTGCTTTTTGAACTGCTAGGTTGGCAGAAGCTGGGACAAGTAACAGGAGCTCACTCCATTACACGGCGCTAGGGATTCGAACTGCCGAACTTTCTGATCGACAAGTTAGTGTCTTAACCACTGAGCCACTGCATCCCTTTATCAGAATTGTAGGGACCCTGAAGTTTTTTCAGAGGGTTTACACTCCTCAGTCTGGAGCCACCACTAAGAAGGCCTTGTCTCTATCTTCTCTTTCTTTGTATTCATTCGTCTAAATTTAAATGTTATGGGTTTTTTGTTGCTTAGGCAATGTTCTGTAAGCCTGGCCTATTTTGTAGCTTACAAATTCAGCCTATAATGAGAATCTGTATTGAACTAAGTTGGATTTTAGGACTCATGATAAGCTAAAGCACCAATCGTAAAACATTTTTTTTTTGGGGGGGGGGGGAGAAGCTGTTACTTCTGGAACATAAAGACGAATCACTTAGACCACTCTGCCTTAAACCAGTGCCATCCAGATGTATAAGGATTACAAAATCCAGATGTCCCAGTCGTCTCCGGGGCACTGATTTAAAGACAATTGCTTAAGTTAATAACGCCCATAAATCAAGACACTAGAGGGAGTCTGATCTACAGAGCAATGAAAAAACTCCATAATTCCATTAGTAGCTGAATACCTACAGAATCACCGAGAGAAGACAATGGAATGAAACACTGCAAGCTTTTTTGTTTTGTTGTGCCTTCAGTTGTAGCATCAGGACTTGACTGATGACGTTTCTAAGCAAACTTTATTGTTTTGTTTTTGTTTTAGTGGGGTGATTCAGTGATTTATTCAAGAAACCGTGGCTTAACACTAGAGTATGAATTCAGCACCTCTCAAAACTATAAATGGAGGGATAAAGTCAAGATCACATCAAGTGTTAATACCACTTTATAAGGCCTTGGTAAGGCCACACTTGGAATACTGCATCCAGTTTTGGTCACCACGATGTAAGAAAGATGTGGCGACTCTAGAAAGAGTGCAGAGAAGAGCAACCAAGAGGATTAGGGGACTGGAGGCTAAAACACAAAGAATGGTTGCAGGAACTGGGTATGTCTAGTTTAATGAAAAGGACTAGGGGAGACATGATAGCAGTCTTACAATATCTCAGTGGCTGCCACAAAGAAGAAGAAGTCAAGCTATTCTCCATAGCACCTGAGGGCAGGACAAGAAGCAATGGGTGGACACTAATCAAGGAGAGAAGCAAGCTGGAATTAAGGAGAAATTTCCTGAGAGTTATAACAATTAATCAATGGAACAACTTGCCTCCAGAGGTTGTGAATGCTCCAACACTGGAAGTTTTTAAGAAGATGCTGGATAACCATTTGTTTGAAGTGGTATATGGTTTCCTGCCTAAGCAGGAGGTTAGACTAGAAGACCTCCAAAGTCCCTTTCAACTCTGCTATTCTATTCTAAACCTAAAATATTTCTCCCTTGGAGACATCAGGGTTTCCCCATCCTCAGGCACCTAAACTGAATTGTTTCAAGAATTATATAATAGCTATTAATATGAAGATACCATGAGTTTGACCTACAGTTGAAAATGTTGTCTTTTGCTAGCATTGCAGCAAATACTTCATTCCTTGAATTTCCTTATTCAGTAATAAATGCAGGCATCAGGCTCAAAATTTGGAAATTGTGAGTTCTAGTCTCTCCTTAGCCATAAAACCATCTGGGTGTCCATGGGGCAGTCACTCTCTCTTAGCTCTAGGAAGAAAGCAATGGCAAACTACTTCCAAAATCTTGCGAAGCAAACTCCAGGCTGTCACCGGAGGTCAAAAACCGACTTAAAAGTGCGCCCCCCCCCAAAAAAAAAATCAAAGCCAATCCTTTTTTGTGTGTGTAATGTTCTATCGGAGCTTTAACCAGAAACTTACCATATTGAACAGGAAAAATTGAATAAGTCAAAAACTGAAATCTAGGAATCCTGCCCTTAAATTGATTGAGAATCCATTATATTTGTCTTGGTCCTTTTTGGAAAAATACTGCTGTTCTCTACTGAACACATTTTCCGAATGTTTCCACATCTCTAAATCAAGAAGTTGGAAATTTAAGCCGTTCAGAAGTTTAGGAGAGGAACTGGAACAATTTGGCCCACAGACTTCACACAGCACTTACGTTCTTCTATCCCTGTAGCTACCTTCAGTAGCAAAGTTGGGAAAAAAGCATCTCTTGGAGATTGCAGAAGGCTGCCGAAAAAGACCATCAGGGGTTCTCCAGTGGAAGGCAGATTTTTATGTTCAAAATTATGATGCAAGAACACTGTTACTTTTGGCTCCCCCAGTGTACACAAACTCATGTTCCTGGGAATGTCATAACATTTCAAAATGCATAACCCAGTAGAAAGCGCTTGGTGACATTCTCTTTATCCTTCTGCGTTTCTGACTTTCTCAGTATCCCAGGCAGACCAAAAAGAAAATTGCTTGCATGCATCAACTATCTCGCAATACTATTCCAAGTGTTTCTCTTTCGGAAACAAGTCTTGCTAAATTCAGTGAAATTGGCTCTTGCATATCAGGAGGGAAGAAACCTGCCTTGTTCGGTTGTTATGTTTGTTTAATGACCATTCAAAGTTACAACAGCACTGAAAAAAAGTGACTTGTGGCACGTTTTCACACTCATGAGCCTTGCAACCCCTTCCCCCCCCCCCTATGTTCATGTGATTTATATTCAGATGCTTGGCAACTGATTCATGTTAATGACGATTGCAGTGTCCCAGGGTTATATGATCCCCTTTTACAATCTTCTGACAAGTCAACAGGGAAGCCTGCTTCACTTAACAACCATGTTACTAACTTAACAACTGCAGTGGGTTCACTTAACAAAGGTGGCAAAAAAAGTCATCAAATGGGGCAAAACTCATTGAACAAATTTCCCACTGAGCCACATAATTGTTGACTTCAATTGTAGTCGTACATCGAAGACTACCTGTATAATAGGTAACCAAGGTGGACTCAGCCTTCCATCCTTCTGAGGTGGGAAAAATGAGGACCCAGATTGTTGGGGGCAATAGGCTGACTCTGTACACCGCTTAGAGAGGGCTGTAAAGCACTGTGAAGCGGTATATACATCTTAAATTCTATTGCAATTGCAGATTAACTCTGCCCACTGCCAGGAGTTCGATCCTGATCAGCTCAAGGTTGACTCAGCCTTCCATCCTTCCGAGATGGGAAAAATGAGGACCCAGATTGTTGGGGGCAAGAGGCTGACTCTGTAAACTGCTTAGAGAGGGCTGTAAAGGCACTTTGAAGCGGTATATAAGTCTAAGTGCTATTGCTATTGTGAGTGATCGTTAGTGTGGGTCAAAGGTGGGTTGCTGCCGGTTCGGCCCAGTTCGACTGAATCGGTAGCGGAAGGAGGCTCCGCCCACCTACCAGGAGGCTTCTGCGCATGCACAGAAGCATTGCGTGCAGGCAGGTGAGCGAACCGGCAGTAAACTAGTTAGCAACCCACCACTGGTGTGGGTGATCCTTATTCATATCTTTATTTCAAGAAATGTTACATTAAGCGTCAGTTCCCATTCATGGGGATCTATATACTTTCGGCATTGTTATCTTAACAGAGTGAACCTATAATCTTTAAAAAAAAAACTGGCAAGAGAAACAAGTTCAGACCACACTGGGCTGTAAGACGATTGATCAAGGCTCAGCTGGCATTGAAACCTCCTGCTCTTCCTACTCTTGTGTAACACAAGGCTTCCTGTCTACCTCCTTTTCACTGCTGGAGATTTATTTGCCTTTTACCCTTTTGCTGTGGTCCTTTTTCTTAATGAAAGTCCTCCTGTTCTGCAGATAATTACGGAACCCAGAGTTAATTAAAAGTATTTACGTCCAATCTTTTCGCAAGCACTCAGTGATGCAAGCTCCATGGGACAGGGAAGAGCTGATTAATTAAATAACCGTTTCTTTCCACCCCTTCGCTTTGTATAATTCATGTTTATAATCTTTCATTATACAGGCTTCCCCCCAACCCCCAATCCCACCCAGATTTTGGGATTTTCTGTGTGAAGAACCAGTTCTTTTTTTGGGGGGGGGGGGGTCTCATCTCTCCAGTCTTCCTGGCATGAAAGAGACCCAACTGTTCTGTTTCTGTAGATGAGCTTTCGGAAAAAGCAATCCGTAAGAAATTAAATGACCCTTTCTATTAATATTATCCTTGTGTTGTCATTTATTAATTTATTTTTTGGCTGGGGTTATCCTCACCCTCATCATCATCGCCTTCACTTCTTATAGTTCCAAATTGGAATGATCAAACATAAGGCAAGAGATAATGGAAACATAATCACATTCATAGTTGTGTGTGTCCAGGCACTTTCTATCATATGTGGTGGACGTGGAATGAGGCAAAAAAATATTGGAAAATGATTCAATCATGGCTAGAACAAATGGTGGAAGAACAAATTATGTTTAAACCAGAAACTTTTCTCCTAGGCATAATACCGGAGGGGTTTAAGAAAGATACACTTTATCTAATTATATATATATATATACTAACTGCAGCGCGCATAACCTATGCACAGTATTGGAAAAAAGAAAATACACCATCAGAGCTAGATATAATCAGAAAAGTGTTGGCCTGTGCAGAAGCAGATAGGCTCACTCTTGAACTTAAAAATAAGGGGAATCAGAATATTTTGAAGTATGGAATAGATTTTATGATTGGTATAAGACAAGATGACAAGACTGGAACAAATGTATATATTGTGATTGGACAGAAGGATAGAGAATGTATTAAGTAGATTAATTGTTAATGGTTGAAACTAGCTGTATATAATGTGAATGTATGGTCACTTCGACTCCGCGGTATTGCATTGTTTTAAACGTAAAAATAATAAAAATATATTTTAAAAAAATAGTTTGGTGTGTGTGTGAAATGAAGCTGAACATGAAGTTAAAATGAAGCATGAAGCCAGACAAAGACGCTGTAAAAGCAGGATTTAAGGCATCCTTTTGCCCAAAAAGTTTCTAGAGAAATGGCGAGTGAAATCCTGCAATGTGTTTTCTAAATTAGACAAAGGGCTCCTGGCTTAGCTTGCAGCTTAAATGGCTGAGTTTGAATTTTCATCCTGGCTATTTGCCACACGGGGAATCATTTAGTCCGTCCCCCTGTCCCCCCAAGTCCCCCCGCCAACAGGAGCCATGGCTGTAGGGTGTCTACGGAGACTCTCAATCACCCAGTTCATGGTTGTCCCAAAGATCCTTTTACCAAAAGGCAACTAGACTTTCTTGGCTTTTTCCTTTAAAATGTTTCACTTCTCATCCAAGAAGCTTCTTCAGTTCTTATAAAGGAGAATATTTGTAGCTCAGGGTTGACATGAGGAGTCCTTGATGTTCTCTGAACTTGCTTGTTTTCTTGCAGACGTTTCATGACCCTAACTAGAGGAGGAGGAGGAGGAGGAGGAGGAGGAGGAGGAGGAGGAGGAGGAGGAGGAGGAGGAGGAGGAGGAGGAGGAGGACGACAACGACTATGGGGTCCTTGGTGCTCTCTGAGTTTCCTTGTTTTCTTGCAGATATTTCATGACCCTAACTTGGTAACATCATCAGTGCTAGAAGGGAATGGGGTTTGCAGAGAGGAAGAGGAGGAGGAGGAGGAGGAGGAGGAGGAGGAGGAGGAGGAGGAGGA
Source organism: Natrix helvetica (assembly GCF_964273705.1). Classification (NCBI taxonomy): domain Eukaryota; kingdom Metazoa; phylum Chordata; class Lepidosauria; order Squamata; family Natricidae; genus Natrix; species Natrix helvetica. The sequence continues at coordinate 9,054,331 of NC_138556.1, forward strand.
GGAGGAGGAGGAGGAGGAGGAGGACGACGACTATGGGGTCCTTGGTGCTCTCTGAGTTTCCTTGTTTTCTTGCAGACATTTCATGACCCTAACTAGGTAACATCATCAGTGCTAGAAGGGAATGGGGTTTCCAGAGAGGAAGAGGAAGAGGAGGAGAAGAAGGAGAAGTATCCTGCCCCATACATCCCTTCGGCCAATCCGCTCACACAGAGAGGGACTCCTCTGGGTGCCGTCTACTAGGCTGTGCCAGCGAGCGACGCCCAGGGGAAGGGCCTTCTCTGTGATGGGCCTAACCCTCTGGAATGACCTTCCCCCCGGTATTAGAACAACCACGGACCTCCGCTCCTTCCACAAGAAGCTCAAAACCCACCTGTTTAATCTAGCCGGCTTGGCCTAATTCCAGCTCTCCCACCTCAGTCTGTATTTTTTAAATTTTACGGGTTGGTCTTAAAGCTAAGTTTTTAATTTTTATAAATTTGTACAGGGTTTAAAGTTTAATCCGGTTTTAATTATATTTATTGTTATCTGTAGGGTTTTTTATTTGGTACCTGTACACCGCCCCGAGTCCCTTCGGGGAGAGGGGGCGGTCTAGAAATCAAATCAAATAAATAAATAAATAAATAAGGAGGAGGAGGAGGAGGAGAGGAGGAGGAGGAGGAGGAGGAGGACGACTATGGGGTCCTTGGTGCTCTCTGAGTTTCCTTGTTTTCTTGCAGACATTTCATGACCCTAACTAGGTAACATCATCATGCTAGGTAACATCACAGCAAGAAAATGTATATAGTTAAGCAAGTGAGTTTTTGCCCCCCTTTAGGACCTTGTGGCCACGGTTGTGAAGTGAATCACTGCAGGTGTTAAGTTAGCAACATGGTGGTTAAGTGAGTCTGGTTTCCTCGTTGGCTTTGCTGAGCCGAAGGTCCCGAAAGAGGATCAACCACATGAACCCGGGACACTGCAATCGTCGTAAATATGAGTCAATGGCCAGGCGGCTGAATTTTGATCCCGTGATCGTGGGGATGATGGCGCAATGGTCATAAGTGAGAAAAACAATCCCGAGTCACTTCCTTTCAATGCTGTCATAACTTTGAACGGTCTCTAAGTGAAGTTGAGAACTATCTGTACAACCTGGCCCTACAGAAATGAACGTGCACTGTTAGAGCTATTAAAATGGCTTGGTCCAGACAGATGTTGTATCTCTCTCTCTCTCTCTCTCTCTCTCTCTCTCTCTCTCTCTCTCTCTCACACACACACACACACACACACACACACACACACACACAGACAGGTACCTCCCTCTTGGCATCAGCCCCTTCAGCTCCTCCAAACGGCAAATTATCCCACGCCTCCTCCGTCCCTCCATCGCGTGCCTCGTTCCACAGGATACAGCCCCAGGCCCCAAGCTCTCTCTCTCTCTCTCTTTTCATTTCCTGCTCCTTGTCCTTTATCACAGGTTGGGCCAGCTGAAAAAGCCCTTCCAGAGTGGCTTTCATTTCAAGCCAGAGATTTCCTGGCAGCTGGACCCCAACAGCGGCTGCGTCCCATGAATGATGAGAAACGCTGAGGGGCGACAGCTAAGAACTGCCCAGGGTCCCGTTCTTTCACTCCTGCGAATGGCACTCAACCCCCTGTTTTTTCCACACACACACACACACACACACACACACACACAAACACCCTCCCAATCACTTCCTCCCTCTCCCACTCATCTCCCCACCCCCTTGCCTGCAGATGTTCAGAGAGGAGCCTTTGTCAGGCTGGCATATGGCTTGGCTCTCCGAGAGACGTCAAATGGTTAACTTGCCTCGCTCGAGGCAACACCAGCGCTTTGTGCTGTGGGTGGAGGCCGGAATGCGGACGGTCTCGGGAGGCTCTTTGGAAGAGTTCCACATGGGGCCAAATTCACCGTTATGCTAAGAAGTTGGATCTGTGCCCTTCCAGTTTTGAAGCCTTCTCATTGGGAATAATGAAGGATGGGAGATGTGGGTGTTAGTCAGAGGCCCTGTCTAAAACTCTAAAACCCACCCCCCAAATCTATTCATCCCCCCAATTGGTGGGAGTTCCTATGCCTTGCATGGTTTAAGGCCCCCTTCCCATTTTGGAGAAAAGGTGCATTCTTTTAAAGATTACAATGGCTGAATTTGCATGGTCTACCAAGCCAAAATGAAATAAAACATAAGAAGTCTTCAACTCGCACGATCTTAAATGGAGCTTGTCTCAGTTTTCCCCTACACAGGGTGCCTTCAGGATGTATTGGAGCATGTTGGTTGGCAACGGAGAATCCCCTGGGCCTCGAATTCAGCTAGTTGTAGCATCAAAACATCTGGAAGCTTGGTCCATCTAGCATGGTGAGGACTTCCCAAAGGATCTCCAAATAGCAAACGGAATCATTTAAACAAATGTAACTTCACATATATTGGAAGAATGTCCCTGATTTTTGCATATATACTGATGGAGCGGGGAGGGGGGGGGGGTTGAACGGACTGTGACTAGCCAGGAAAATGTTACGATGAATAACTCAACGAAGATGTTAAGTCAATGGGTGATAACTGGGAAGGGGAAGATATGAAAATCCTACTGCCAAGAAACTTAATGTAAATCTACTAGACGTAGACATCTGGAATATTTTGTACAGTTTTGGTCACAACACTTGAAAAAGGATATGGTAGAGGTGGAAACGCGGGGATGCAGGGACATAGAAATGTCGATTAGAAAGGTCGGCAGTTCGAATCCCTAGTGCTGCATAACAGAGTGCGCTCCCGTTCCTTGTCCCAGCTTCTGCCAACCTAGCAGTGTGGGTGTGGAATGTCCCGCAGTTATCTACACATTAATAATGATCAAGAACTAATAATATTTCCTTATACATTTTAGTGACCTTTCCTTACATAATTGGTGTTTTCTTTCATATTTTTAGATTTCAAATTTCTGTTTCTGTTAGCAATTGCTAAAACAAATCCCACGTGAAAAAGTATTCAAAGCCTTCTTGATTTTAATTGTCAATTTATTTATTCCTGCACATTGTAATATTTATTCATTTTCATATCTCTGTTTTTCCACTGTTGTGCAAACACAATTCCAGCAGCTGCTAACATGTGCAAAATTAAATATATATTGTACTCCCTTTCAAATAGCCAACAAAATATTTCTGGTTTTACTTCCATACAGTATCTTGCTTTACCATTGCTTCTAACCACTAACTTCTGAATAGCTACTTGGACCGACCTAAGTACTGAACCTAATTCATATATTTCTGTTTTTTGGAACTGAGAACTAAATTTCAGAAAAAGGAAATCTGTATTGCTCTGGGAATCTATGACATTCATTCTTGAACTAATTTCTTGGATGAAAGACTATATCTTTCCTGTTTGTTTATATCTTTCCTGTTTCTCATCCTTCCTGAAAAGACTATACATTGTTGGTTGAAAGCAGAGGTCCCTTCTGTTACCTGTAGTCCTCAGCTTACAACCACAATTGAGTCCAATATTGTTTTATTTCTTTTGCAGTTAGTGTTATTTATTTTTGTACTTATTTTAATCTTATTGTAGTTCATCCATTGGGGCAAAGAATTCAGTGACATTGTCTTGGCCACTCCCACCCAGTCACATGACTGCCAAGCCACTCCCACCCAGTCACATGGCTGGCAAGCCACTCCTACCTGGTCACATGGCCCGCAAGCCACTCCCACAAAGCAGGCCACACCCACAGAGTAGGTTCCAAAAAAATTTGAAACCCACCACCGCATCATACATACATACATACATATTCTACAAACCACCAAAAGGCAGGGGAAGAAACAATAGTTGGAAACTAATCAAGGAGAGATCCAACTTAGAACTAAGGAGAAATTTCCTATTAGTGAGGACAATCAACCAGTGGAATGGCTTGCTCCAGAAGTTGTTGTCCCTTCATCATTGGAGGCTTTTAAGAATAGACTGAACAGCCACCTGTCTGGAATAGTACAAGCTTTCCTTCTTGAGCAGGAGTAGAATGCCTCCAAGGTCCCTTCCAACTCTGTTCTTCTGTTATCCATATGAGAAACGACGTTTGTTCACACACGGCGTAAAGAACATGGACAAGGAGAAGTTGTTCTCCTTCTGTCCAAACATGAGGATCATCGAGTGAAGCAGTTTGCAAGAAGATTCAAAACAGACCACGCAAAGTATTTCTTTCCACAATACATAATTAGCTTCTGGAATACATTGTTAGAAATGTGGTGATGGCTATTAAGTTGGAGGAGCAGAAGATAGGTTTGCCAAGGGTTTTTAGTGTTGAAGACTCGTTGTTGGAGAAAATGAATTTCCTAACTCCAGCTACAGGGAGCAGCAGAGCAAGAAGGCCTCCTGCTTGGAATACCCTGGAGATATTTATCGACCACTGTGAGAAACTAAAGTTTCTGGAGTAAAATGGGCTTTGACCTGATCCTCAAGGTTGCTCTTAACGTTCTTATTCCCCGCACCTCCTTTATTGCTTTAGGAGCCAATCCCGGAGTGAAAACATGTGCTCTAAGTCCAAATCTTTTGAAATGGATGCTTAATTCTGCACACCTATTAATTGTGTTGCAATGTATTTGCCAATCCCTGAGAATGAATGAATCTGCCATTGTGTGTTAGGAGGATTCTCTGAGGCCGATGTAACCCTGACACACAGCTTGAAAGCTCTTTTTTCCTGTCTTTAACTTTCCAGAGTGGGACGCGGTGGCTCAGTCGCTATGCTGAGCTTGTCAACCAGAAGGTTGGCAGTTCAAATCCCTAGCACCGTGAAACGGAGTTACTTGTCCCAGCTTCTGCCAACCTAGCAAGTACGAAAGCACGTAAAACTGCAGGTAGAAAAATAGGAACCACCTTTGGTGGGAAGGTAACAGTGTTCTGTGCACCTTCGGCATTTAGTCATGCCGGCTACGTGACCACGGAGATGTTTTTGGACAGCGCTGGCTCTTTGGCTTTGAAATGGAAATGAGCACCGCCCCCTAGAGTCAGGAATGACAAGCACATATCTGCAAGTTACCTTTAACTTTCCGGAGGAATCCCTCCAAATTGCTCACATCAGATATCAACAAAAGCCCCCATGTGTGTTCAGAGCTTTCTTTCCTCCAAAACTGGAAATAGGGTAGTTGGATTGTACTGTCTAGGTAATGGAATTGAATTATTATTCAATTAATTGAATAATACACAGAGTCACATCCAGATAGACCTGCTAAGAAAGCATCTTAATATTCACAGAGAAAGGGCTTCGGTTTAGTTTTTAATATGCTCTGTAATATATAGTATATTATAATATAATATAGAATAGAATAGAATAGAATAGAATAGAATAGAATAGAATAGAATAGAATAGAATAGAATAGAATAGAATAGCAGAACACACACCCCGAGGGGTGTTAGGGGTATCTTACCCCCATAGGATTTTTTTTAGAGTACCAAGTTTGGTTGAAGTTGCTCAAATTACACACACACACACACACATACACACACACAAAGAGCATATAAATATGTGTGTGTGTGTGTATGTATGTATGTGTATGTATGTGTGTATGTATGTGTATGTATGTTTGTATGTATGTATGTATGTATGTATGCATGTATTTGTGTTACAACCCCTAGTATGCCCAACACAGCCCAGGTTCGAATCCCAGTAAGGGTATGGCTAGCTGATGAGAGCTAAATAGCTTGAAATGGATCCATACTAGTCTCCCTTTATTTATTTATCAGCACAAATACAACATATATATATATGTTGTACAAATACAACATATACACACACACACACACACACACACATACACACACACACACACATATTTATATGCTCTGTGTGTGTGTGTGTGTGTGTAATTTGAGCAATTTTAACCAAACTTGGTACTCTAAAAAAATAGATCTATACTAGTCTCCCTTTATTTATTTATCAGCACAAATACAACACAAACATAGCAAAGGCAACATTAAAAATAAAAATATGGTTTTCTGCCTGGATGGTCTTATGTAATGAGCCGAAGGACAGAAAGGGGGAGTAGTGAGCTCCCTCCCATATTTGGGCATACCAGGGGTTGTAACACAAATATATACATACATACATACATACATACATACATACATACATACATGTGTGTGTGTGTGTGTTTTCGTAGATTTTCACGGGTGTAGGTATGCTGGTTTTGTTGTATTCGGGTCTTTTCCCGTGTAAGATTGAGAGTATCTTGGTGACGTTTCGACAAGGCAAAGACAATCTCAATCTTACACGGGAAAAGACCCGAATACAACAAAACCAGCATATATGGGTCTTTTCCCATGTAAGATTAAGAGTATCTTGGTGACATTTCGACAAGGTCCCACTCACCATCTTCAGGCTGGTGCCTTCAGCTTCATGCTTGTGCAAGCAAAGCATGATCGGAGCTGCCGTCTTTCTATAAATATTGGTGGGTGGGTGTGGAGGTGAGGGTGTGTGTGTGTGGAGTGCTGGCTTTGTTGCTGTAAGCGGATTGGTTGGCTGTGTTGTAACATCTTGATTAGTTGATGGAGTTGATGTATGCAGATTAGTCGGCTGTTTCCATAACATTCTGTGTGGCTGAGGTACTAGCTGTGTGCCCATTGGTCTCTTTCACACAGCTAGTACCTCAGCCACATAGGATGTTACGGAAACAGCTGACTAATCTGCATACATCCACTCCATCAACTGATCAAGATGTAACAACACAGCCAACCAACCCGCGTACAGCAACAACGCCAGCACTCCACCCGCTCCCCCAAGATTTATAGAAAGACGGCAGCTCCGACCACGCTGTAAGCCCAAAACCCAGCCTGAGGATGGCGAGTGAGACCTTGTCGAAACCTTGCCAAGACAATCTCAATCTTACACAGAAAAAGACCCAAATACGCCAAGACCAGTGTGTGTGTGTGTATGCATGTGTGTGTGTGTTTGTGTGTGTGTGTATATTCTGAGAAGCATACTTAGGAGGCATAGGGAGGCAAGGGCATGCTACCTAATGAGCACGTAGTCACCAGGTAATTATTTTTTAAAAAAAAGATGTCCCTTTTAAAATATTTTTTGTAATTTATCATGAAAAGTAACAGGAAATGGGAGCTCTGGACAGTTGTTAAACTTGATGGAAGGGGAAACCGCCAAACCCCACAGATGATTTTACAGGGTTTTCCTTATGCCCAAAACTCTAGTATCTGAGTTTGAATGGAACCCAGAATTTTGAAGGTTCTGGAGCTACAACTTCCTCAGTGTGTGAATGGATGTCAGTTGAACCTGCCAAACTGAGGCCTTTTAATGAATACCCTGCATCAAAAATGCTGATTCTGGATCATTTTGCAATTAAGGAGAAAAATCATTTGGATGGCAATTCCAACAGGAATGAATCTATAAAATGTATAACTGTGACCGCCTGTGGTTAGAAAGTTTTATGTTTTTCTGCTGTTAATTGAGAATGGTTTGCTTCAAAGAGAGCTGCTTTAAAAGAAAACAGAGTCCTTTAAGTTGTCACCAAAGGGCGTCTATCTACAGGACCGATCCATCAATGAAGAAGCAACAGGAGCCCCAGCGCATTTCATAATATTTGTCCTTGTCCTAAGCGGAAACTGGAAACAGCTGCAGCGTGTAGAACAGCACATATGAAGAGGGCAAAAATTGACCCTGGGGTCATATGGGGATCGTCCACCCTAGAAAGTGTGCAAAGAAGAGCAACAAAGATGGTTTTAGGGGTCTCGAGGTTAACCCATTCGGTGAACGATTACTGGACCCAGGAATTTCACTTCTAATAAAGAGAAGGCCTAGGGCTGTGATGGCGTACCTATGGTGGCATGCAAAGCCATCTCTCCAGGCATGCCAGCTGTTGTCCATTGCTCTTCCGGGTGAGCTTCCGGTTTCTGGTGCGTGCATGCGTGCCTGGAAGCTCAGCTTCCGGTTTCTAGCGCTCAGGTGCGCATGAAAATCAGCTGGTCTTGGCATGCGTGGGAGTACCAGAAAACAGAAGAGCTCCATGCGTGCCCTGGGAAGCTGAGCTTCCACTTTCCGCCACATGCATGGGCACCAGCCAACTGATCTTCGTGCACGCATGCATGCTAGAAACTAAAAAAAAGAAACCCCCCAAAAATGTAAATGTACATGCCACGATGTAAAAAAGATGTTGAGACTCTAGAAAGAGTGCAAAGAGCAACGAAGATGATTAGGGGACCAGAGGATAAAACATACAGCATAAAGAACAGTTGTAGGAACTGAGTATGTCTAGTTTAATGAAAAGAAGGACTAGGGATGACATGATAGCAGTATTCCAGTATCTCAGGGGTTGCCACAAAGAAGAGGGAGTCAAGCTATTCTCCAAAGCACCTGAGAGAAAGACAAGAAGCAATGGGTGGAAACTAATCAAGGAGAGAAGCAACTTAGAACTGTGGAGAAATTTCAAGACAGAACGATTAATCAGTGGAACAACTTGCCTCCAGAAGTTGTGAATGCTCCAATACTGGACATTTTTGAAGAAGATGTTGGATCACCATTTGTCTGAAGTGGTGTAGGGTTTCCTCCCTAAGCAGGGGGTTGGACTAGATGACCTCCAAGGTCCCTTCAAACTCTGTTATTTTAAAAACAAAAGAACAACCCCAGTGCAAGCAACTACAAACCAACAATGCAAAGGCCAGCGATTTGTGGCCCTGGAGTGGCTAATACGATGTTCCAAGCATATCTACTTTCAAAGGATGTGTGTGCTTTCCTTCCCCTTCCCCTCTTCCGTTCAGAGGGCAGCTGAATGGAACTCTAAACTCCAGGACCATGGACTTCATCTAAAGGTAATCCTCGACTTACGACCACTGCGCCAGCGTGGTGGTTATGATGTGGGTGGGATGGATGGATGGATTGTGTTCCTTTGCAGTCATCTGATCCTTAGTACTCTCTCTGAGAGCCGTTGAGGCTACTTGTGGTTTATCAGTGCCAATCTTTACCTTTTAATCTTTTTTTTAAAAAACCTCTTTGAGACAACTATGTTCTGGATGAATGAGAATCTCCATAGACATTTCTTTTTGAATTTTTTTATTTTTTGCTCTCTATATACAATTACTGTATATGTGTTGTATTTGTGCTGATAAATAAATAAAGGGAGACTAGTATACATCTATTTCAAGCTATTTAGCTCTCATCAGCTAGCCATACCCTTGCTGGGATTTGAACCTGGGCTGTATTACATATTAGGCAGGAGTCTTAGCCACTAAGCCACAGGCTCTCCTCCTTATCAGCTGAGCCAGGGAAATAGGTATGTATTTGTGTTACAACCCCTGGTATGCCCAAATATGGGAGGGAGCTCACTACTCCCCCTTTCTGTCCTTTGGCTCATTACAGAAGACCATGCAGGCAGAAAACCATATTTTTATTTTTAATGTTGCCTTTTTTATATTTGTGTTGTATTTGTCCTGATAAATAAATAAAGGGAGACTAGTATAGATCTATTTCAAGCTATTTAGCTCTCATCAGCTAGCCATATTACTGTATATGTATACATTCACATAGTTGTTACTCTTTTTTACATTCATCGTTCTTATACACTTGTCATTCCATTTACAGGGTTATAACATACCATTTGGGTTGCTTTGTTTATCATCCCTTGCCTGTTTTGACACCACCTTCTTCTCCCTTTCTTTTCTCCCTCCCTCCCTTCTCTACTTCCTTCCTTCCTCTCTCCTTTCCTTTCCTTCTTCCCTCCCCTCTCCCCTACTCCTCTCTTCCTCTTCCCCTTCCTACCCTCTCCCCTTCTCTCATTGTCCCTTCCATCTTCTTCTCCTCACCTCTCTCTTCCTTCCCTCCCCTTCCTCTCCTCTCCTCCTCCCTTCCTTTCTTTTTCTATTGTTGTAGGTGTCTCTTCCAGCTCTTAATTTTTATTTTCTTGGGGTGGTATTTCCACAAACCCCAAAATAGTTAAATATAATTTCTTGTTCCCTTTCCTTCTCGAATCTATCCTGATTATGGGTTTTTCCCCCTTTGTCTCTTACTTTTGAATATATACTTATATATTGTTATTTTCTTCCCTATTTCCCCCCCACCCCTTCATAGACATTGTGGGAGAAAAACTTTCAACAACGTTGATCTGCCCTTCATTACAATCAAGTATCTTTCTTGCATCAGATGAATTACAATCTAAATGCAAAGAACGAATCCTTCCCCTCTACCCCATATGTCATTCTCATAATTGTTGGCCTTCTAGCTTAAAAAAAATGCAAATACATCAATCTCCTCTGGTTTGGCTGTTCTCGCTGCAGTGTGTAATAAATCATACTATTGATATTCTTCCCACTTAACTCTAACTTCTGGATGTAAAGAAATCATTTCTCACAGCTACTGCCATTGGCAGTCAGATGGTTTCCCCTCTGAATGGCCGGCCTTTAACATTTTAAAATGAGCCCCGTTTTCCCCTCGTTTCCAGAGGTTTTGCCCGTAAAGCGTGGCAGAAATGTGCTGTCTTTGGAAAGGCAAGATGGCCTTCTCTTCGGCTGCGATTTCCACGACTGAATGTGGTTGCATCTGTCTTAATTCTTTGGAATGAAGGGTGAAGGTTTTCCAAACTAAATGTGAAACGCTTCCTGGCTGCTGATGGTGGAGAGTTTGGGCTTCCTTTCCAGATCAAATCAAATCTTGTTCTGAACCAACTAAATGCCTGAAATATTTATTATTTTAGTACGAAGTATTATGGTGTTGGGCTTCTACATATGGAGGCTCCACTCAGCTGTAATAATGTTTAATAATACTATGGAAAGAGTCATTCTCATTATGGTGTGGGGACTTGTGAAAACATATCAGTTTCAGTAGGGAATAAAATATGTGTCTTAGGGTTGAGTGGTTGGTTCTCTTCTTGAAGACTTCTCATCAACATAGTCCTCTTTGGTTAGAATTGATACTTCTGTAGAAAGAACTTATCCCAATGCTTGATGATTAGGAATTAAAGGCTTTATTAAGCTCCACAAACAGTGTGTTTAATAATGTCCCTCCTTCGGTTGCATTAAAATAGCAATTTTGGGTACTAGTCTCAGAAGTATTTGTATATTGTGGATCTATATTCCAGGATGTCAGAGTTTGTTGCAGCAATCATACCCTGAAAGCACATACAGGTAACTGATTCAACAGGATTCATTAACTTCTCTTTATATATAATATAACACATGAAATAAATGTACAATACTAAATGCAGGTTCTTCCAATGTGGTAGCAAATGCAAGCAAACACAGGTAGAAGAGAGTTTTTTTTAGTTCAGTTCCAGCAGCAGAGTGGTTTTCAGCTTTAGCACAGACTTTAAGCTAAGACACGCCCAGGCTCCTAGCTGTCTCCAGAAAATACTGTTTCCGTTTCCAAACAGTCCCCATTGGCTGGCCTTGTTGCCTATTCCAGTCTATGAATATACTCTGACACAGGATTAACTTGATTACTATTATTTTGTTTAGATAGTTGCTATGTATAAAAAAAGGAGACGATACTACCCATTTATATTTTGCTCATTTCTCTATTTAAAAACACTTCTTTCTGTCAATCAATCATTCATTCATTCATTCTACATACTGCCTTTTCTTCCAGAAGCTAAAGGTGGCATATATAATACTCCATTTTCTAATATTCTGCTTACTAAGACAACTCTTAATGTGATCAGTTGCCACCTAGCAGTCACGTTCGCACAATAAGCCAAGTTGGATTAATTGAGCTGTTTATTAAACTTCATTAAATTTACAAAACATAAGTTGAGTTCTCTACAGCTTAGCAGGCTAATGTCAACATCATTATTTAATTAGCTTGTGGTCCACAAGAAAGAACTAAGAAAGAGCGTTAATTCATATATTTAGTTAGAGATGTATGAAGGCAATCAGGGTTTCCTCCAGAGAGAGAATGCTGCTTGAAGATCTGATGATAATCTCCTGACTATTTTCAGGCAATCTGTGGCTGTAGGGTGGTATGCGTCAGCTTTCTTCCCCAACCTGGTGTTCTCCAGATGTGGTGGGACTATAAATTCCCAGAATTTGGTCCTACTGGCTGAGAATTATGGGAGCGGCAATAATATTTGGATGACACTAGGTTGGGAAAGGCACAGCTTTGCTTCTGGTGCTTCCTGTATATAAATTCTTCAATTTATGGAGTAGACTCAACTGGGAATTTATTATAATTATTGTTATTATCTCTTTTATTCATTAAACATGAAACCCAGTCAACCGAACATTTAAAAATCCATCACAAATACCATTGACTGGTGCTAATGGTTGATATGGGTTGCTGCCAAGGTCCTAGGTATCAATCAAGTACCTTCTTAAAATTTATTTAATTTGACTTAGTCGCCCCCTCTCCCCCCAGGGACTCGGGGCGTTCTGAGCAGCACAGTTTTTTGCAGTTCCGTTGGTGTTATTGCAGGAAACTGCAAATTCTTGGACATGGTACCAAGTGCCCCAATGACAATGTGCATCACTGTTACATGTTTCATCCATAGCCGTGTAGTTTCGATGGCCAGGTTGTGATATTTTGTGATTTTTTTCCCCAGTTCTTTTTCTTCGATTCTGGCGTCTCCTGGTACAGCGATAGCAATAAATTGTACGCTTCCGTTTTTGACAACTGTGATATCTGGCGTGTTATGCTCCAAATGATGATCTGTCTGTATTCGAAAGTCCCACAAGATCTTCACCGTCTCATTTTCAACAACCTTTTCCACTTTATTTTCCCATGGCTTATTATTATTATTATTATTATTATTATTATTATTATTATTATTATTATTATTATTATTATTATTATTATTATTATTATTATTTTCTACTCGCACATGTTGACTCAAGGTGGCTTAAAAGGACATAAAAACACAATATAAAAGATATAAAAATAATAATAAAGAAAAACAATAAAATAACCCCCATGTGACATTCATACAAGCCATTTAGTGGATGCCATCCCTCTCTGGGTTTTTCCACAAGCATGTCTTCAGGACCTTCCGAAAAAGTGTGTGTCAAACCTGCAACCATCTTTTCTTTTGTGTCTTTGGCCTGCCACACTTTCTATTAAGAGAGCCAACATGGCTCTCTTAATAAATTGGAACTGTGAGGAATCCTTTGCCTTGGACTCTGATTAAATTTTGGATGCTATTTGGAACCCTGACAGTCAGAGTGGGGGCCAGTCAAATTTCCGGGGGGGGATGATGTTCCAGAAAGAGGGAGCCACCACAGAGAAGGGGGGATTGTACGAAGTTAGATGTTTGTAGCCATAACAAAATTCTTTCTAGAAAGCCAAGGTCATCCTTTGTCTCTGCAGCTCTGCACCTGACTGGAAATGGATGGGTGGAAACTGCCGGCATGGCAGTGGGAGATTGGACCATGTGATGGACTTGTGGGTGTGGGGGCAAGAGCTTGAACTTTCAACTGGGTGGGGAAGACTGGGAAGCTTTCAGATTCGGGTTTCCCCAAATGTGCCAACATGGCTCTCTTAATAAATTGGAACTGTGAGGAATCCTTTGCCTTGGACTCTGATTAAATTTTGGATGCTATTTGGAACCCTGACAGTCAGAGTGGGGGCCAGTCAAATTTCCGGGGGGGGGATGATGTTCCAGAAAGAGGGAGCCACCACAGAGAAGGCCCTTCTTCTGTGTCTCTCCAGATGTATCTCCTTAGGGGACAGGACCCACAACATGGTCTGCAATGATGAAAGAACTTGCAGTAAGGCCAAATGCCTGGGCATTGTGCAGTTATCCCTTTCTCTTCCTTATAAAGGTGTAAACAGTCCAGTACTCATCCACTGCTGGAAAAAAACCTCCTTCATTTCAAGTTCTCCACATCTCACCAAAGTTGGGTAGCTGCTGCTGTCTCATCTATGGAAGAGAACAATTCAAACCATTTCTACTGAGCAGCTCAAACCTCTTGCAATTGGGAGATTCCACCATTAAGACCATCTTTCCAAGCAGTCTTCATGTTTCCAGTGTCTTTCTTCCCATTCGGAACTGAACCCAGATGAACAGTTCTTCCCACACACAGAGCTACTGATATTTGCTCAGTAGAATTTAAGGCACCTAATCTCCAGCATAAATGAAAGCCAAGAACAATGGACCAAGAGGATCTCACAGCTTCGCTAGCAAAACTCCAGGCCTTGCTTCAGTCTGCTCAAGCAGTTGCACTATTCCAGCAGAATATTTTTAAGTGGAACAAATAAAGCAAAAGCATTGAACGGCCTGAGATGTAAAACATTTTAGAACAGGCAAATAATATATAGGGGAAGGTCAACAACGCCCAAGTTGCCACTCTGACTATGCAATCAATGCTGAATCCCTTTTTAATGTGTGTTTCATGCGCGGCACGTTTTTAAAAGGAACAGGGCCTTTATTACAGGGTCGAATTGCTGCCTTGAATTTATTTATTTTACCTCTTCTATAAATATTTCGTGGAACAGGGGAAGATGATGGACCCATTCTCTATTGGGGGAACCACCAGGAAATTCTGGTTAATTACCCAAGAAACAACAAAGAGAAGATCTTGGTCATAGAAAACAAAAGAGCAGAGATTTCCAAATATACAGAAAAAGGTTGGTTAAGCATAATGCCATTTCAGATCAAATTATGTTTCAAGTGTCAGGGTTTTCTGAATTAACAAAGAATGGTTGCTGGAATTGGGTATGCCTAGTCTGATGAAAAGAAGGACAAGGGGTGACATCACAGCGATGTTCCAATGTCTCAGGGGATGCCACAAAGAAGAGGGAGTCAAGCTATTCTCCAAAGCACCTGAGGGTAGGACAAGAAGCAATGGATGGAAACTAATCAAGGAGAGAAGCAACTTAGAACTGAGGAGAAATTTCCTGACAGTGAGAACAATTAATCAGTGGAACAGCTTGCCTCCAGAAGTTGTGAATGCCCCAACACTGGAAGTCTTTAAGAAGATGTTGGATAATCATTTGTCTGAAGTGGTGTAGGATTTCCTGCCTAAGCAGGGGGTTGGACTAGAAGACCTCCAAGGCCCCTTCCAGCTCTGTTATTCTATTCTAAATCCAATTACCTTATATCACCCTGACTATAAATGCTTCGCCAGATAAAGTTAAAACCTATCACATTGATTTTTGCAGACTGGATTAGCTTTGTTTATTTTAACCTGGGTTAGACTTTGTTGTGGTTTAGTGTTTTTATGGCTCAGTTAACTGTGCAAACCAAGAAAATTGATTAATTTACTAACTAGATTGTGCATGTTGCCTACACAAAGCCACTGAACGATTCATTTCCTGAGTTTATAAAACATACTAAGCCACAAAAGTTTTCAACCATATTTTAGGTTGTAGAAATTCACAGATGGATTCACACCATAAACAGAACCAGAATTGTATATTACAATCTTGGTTAGTAATAGAAGGGAATATTTGTAGCTCCGGGTCGAATTGTGGGGTCCTCGGTGCTCTCTGAACTTGGTGGTTTTCTTGCAGCAGTGATGTTGTTACCTAGTTTGGTAATGAAAGATCTGCAAGAAAACCACCAAGGATCTTGCATTATTGGTTAGCAATTATATCACAGAGTTCCTACATTACACGAAGTCTGCTTAAATAGCCAAAATGGTTAAGGTTATACATATTAAATCATGGATTGCAAACCATGATGATTGGGTCATGTAGCCACTAACCTAAAGACAAAGAATTGCTTAGTAAAATATATGAATTTCATGTTCAGATTGGACTGCGAGAGGATACAAAGTATTATCTGTGCAGTTTTTCAATTCTTTATTCCACAAAAGTCTTTAGAACCTTTTGACAGCACAAGAAAAGATGCTTCCTTAGTGGAAGGAAATAGATGCAGCTGCTTTCAGGAGCTACAGACGGAGGATATATTGGCATCCCTGCATGTTTAAAAGCCACTTTTTTCAAATGGAAGCCAAAGCATTATACAGTCCTAGAAAGTATTAATCAATAATTACAAATGACAACCTCACTAAAGCAACTATAACAACTGCAACATCCAATAATCCATTATTAAAAGTTCTTTGTACAGGCTAAAACATATGATTTCTACAGTATGATGTTATTGTAGGCATACACTCATGTACAGTAGAATTTCAATCTATGCACTAAAAACAGTACAGAGGCAAAAGGAAAGTGTTAAATTAAGTGAGTAAACAGCCCATGGCAAGCGATGGCAAATCTAGGCAGCATATTAAAAAGCAGAAACATCACCCTGCCAACAAAAGTACATCTAGTCAAGGCTATGGTTTTCCAAGTTGCAATGGATGGCTTTGAAAGTTGGATCATAAGAAAGGCTGAGTACCAAAGAATGGAGGCCTTTGAACTCTGGTGCTGGAGAAGACTCCTGCGAATCCCTTGGACTACAAGACTATCAAACCGGTCAGTCCTAGAGAAGATCAACCCTGACTGCTCTTTAGAAGGCCAGATCCTGAATAGGAAACTCAAATACTTTGGCCACCTAATGAGAAGGAAGGACTCCCTGGAGAAGAGCCTCATGCTGGGGACGATTGAGGGCAAAAGAAGAAAGGGACGACAGAGAAGGAGGTGGCTGGATGAAGTCACAGAAGCATCGGCGTTAGCTTAAATGGACTCCAGGGTTGGTAGACGACAGGAAGGCCTGGAGGAACGTTATCCATGGGGTTGCGATATGTCGGACATGACTTCGCAACTAACAACAACAAACAGCCCATCTTTCTTAATTTCCAGTGCATTCGTATTAAAATTGAGTCGAGGTCAATCAGTCTGGTTGTGGTTTTAAAATAATCTGCAAACGGGCTCCTTTAAAGGAGATAGCTAGGATGACATTTCCTATGAATGAACTCAGCCTAATGACATTTCCATTCCTGGGCTGTCAATGAAATAGAAAAGCCAGGGTTAATAAACTTAAGATGCACAAATCTCCAATCTGATTAAACAACCAGGGACAAGGAATGGCAACATTTTACAGGAATATGTAGATGAAAGCTGAAATAAAGCCAGTTTTTTTTGAGGGGGGAGTAATGTAATCTAGCCATCACCAGTCTGATCATCTCCAAAGGACTGGGAGTCATTGGGGCTTGTAATAAATCATGTGTCAGTGTGTAATTACAGGCATACCTTTATAAATGCTTAGTAAGACCACACCTGGAATGCTGCATCCAGTTTTGGTCACCACGTTACAAAAAAGATGTTGAAGCTTTGGAAAAAGTGCAGAGAAGAGCAACTAAGATGATCAAAGGCCTGGAGACTAAAACATGCAAAGAACCCTTGCAGGAACTGGGTGTGGCCAGCCTAGAGAAAAGAAGGACTAGAGGTGACACGAGAGTGGTATTCCAGTATTAGAGGGGCTGCCACAAAGAAGAGGGGGAGGTCAACTTATTTTCCAAAGCATCAGAAGGCAAGACAAGAAACAATGGATGGAAACTAATCAAGGAGAGAAGCAACCTGGAATCGAGGAGAAACTTCCTAACAGGGAGGACAATTAACCGGTGGAACAGCTTGCCTCCAGAAAACGTGTGTGCTCCATCACTGGAGACTTTTAAGAAGAGACTGGACAGCCACTTGTCTGAAATAGTATAGCTTCTCCTGCTTGAGCAGAGGGTTGGACTAGAAGACCTCCAAGGTCCCTTCCAGCTCTATTCTGATTGAAAAGGAAGAGATTAACATGCTCAGACAGGGGGAAAAAAGAATATAATAAAAACAAGACCTCCAGATCTCTTCCCACTCTATTCTGATTGATTGACTGATTGATAAATAATTGCCCTGAGACATCTCTGTCTGGTAGGACAGACTGTGAGCATGAGGGCTTCCAATCTGCTAAATTTCAAAGGGTGTGAAGATTTTGAAATCCAGTCTGGATAAAAATGGCTTCCATAAAGGAATCAGCTGCTGCGTCCTCTCCTGCTGATTTGGATCAGGACCTGGGATGACGTAGGGGAGAGAGTGTGGCTTCACTGCCTCTCCCTGGGGATTAGAAAGTCAGTGGAGTGTTCCGGGTAGAAACAGACTTCCTTGGTAGAATCCTGGCTTCCACCGACAAGCCAGTATTAGTCACTTCGTTGCCTGCTGTTGTAAGATTGGAGAGGAGAGCTTCTCCAGGCAAGCAGCCCAGCCTTCTTGTAACTCTCACCGCAGCTCAAGTCTCCGAAAGCCAGCTGGCTTCCTTTGGGTTTATGTATTTATACACACTCACCCGTGACTTAGCTCACCAAGGCTGATGTCACCAGAAGGCCTAACACTGCCTTATTCTTAGGCAGCTAAAAAAGGATAGAAGCAGCTTGTCTGCTTGCAAAGTAGGGAAGGCAGACAAATCGCGTCTGTAGCCCAGAGGGGAACACTGTCCATTCGCTAACCTTTCACTGAGCGGAACAGGGAGAAGCTGGAATGGTCCATCCTTCTGGTCAACGGCTGGCCTGACTCTTCGGGAAAGTAAGACGGTCACCTCAAAGAGATTTGAGCAATAGGAAAGGAAACATGGAGGCCGTCCTTGATTTACGGCCACAATTGAGCCCAAACATTCTGTGGTTAAGTGAGACATTGGTTGAGTTTTGCCCCCTTTTTGCAACCTTTCTTGCTGAACGCCTGCTAAGTGAATCACCGCATTTGTTAAAATTGGTAACAGGGTTGTTAAGTGAATTTGCTGGTCGGAAGGTCACAAAAGCTGATCCCTTGATCCCGGAGCATTGCAACCGTTGTCATTATGAGACAGTTGCCAAGTGTCTGAATTTTGATCTCATGACTATGGGGTGTCAACGTTCCAAGTAATGCATCAAGCAGAACTCCAAGGCAGACAGATTCTTCAAATTTGTTGGATCTTCTTCAAGATCCAACAAATTTATTGGATACATCATGTTGGCACAACTGGTGAAAGCCGATTCTAAAAGTTCCCGTGGTTTTCACCCAGTTAAAAGAGAAAGTTTTCCCCTTTCCCCAAGTCATCAGTCACATGGTCCAATAGAAGTGCTGGCCAGTTGCTTGGTTACTTTGCTCCTCCTCTCCCAGCCACCTGTTGGAATGACCTTGGTTCCCACAGAAAAACGTTTTGTTTTGACTGCAAAACCCCACTTAACTATTTCCCTCCCTCTCCCATCTAGTGGCATCCCCGAAACCTCGAAGATGGCCCCAGCCAGGTTCACTTCAGGATTGACACAGGGATGCTGTAATGGTTGTAAGTGAGAAAAATGGTCATAAGTCACTTTTTTCAGTGATGTTGCAATTTTGAACAATCATTAAATGAACTGGTGTAAATCAAGGACTACCTGTATTAGATATTTATTACTGCAAAGAAAAGGCAAAGTACTTGGGGAATACATCTTGATTTGAAGAAAGATCTTTCTAGTCCAGTCTACAGAACTGATGAAGTCCTATTCAAGCACCTCAAGCTCTTGATTTAGTGCAGCGGTCATCAACCAGAGGTCCGTAGACCACTGGTGGTCCATGAGAAAATTTGATGGTTCACCCCAAAAGATTTGCATTTCTGAATTTTTTATATTGCACTAAATCAGGGATCCTCAAACTACTGGATACGGCCCACTGAAGCAATTGCTCGCACTCACTGACAGGATGGGGTCCTTCAGGCACTTAGCTTGGCTGCCTATTTAATAACTCCAGCCCCTCCCTCCCTCCCTGGGAGTCCAGGCGCTTCAATGAGTGGCACGGGAATCTTTGGCTGGGCTCCTCAAAAGACAGTTTTTTGCAGGGGGCCAATCTAGCGCCCGTTGCTGGCTACAAGACAAACATTCATTCTTGGCTGTATTTGAGATTCCTAGCTGCAATGGACCCCAAACCTAGAGTTGACCCCAGGCGCTTCTCTCTGCTAACAGGCGGCCAAGCTAAATGCCTGAAGGACCACATCCCATCTCTAATTCATATTAATTGTCCACAGGATTTAAAATTATGAATTTAGTGGTCCCTGAGGTCTAAAAGGTTGATGACCTCTGATTTAGTGGGTCTTGATTTAACAGACTTCAGCTATACAGGTTCAGATTTCATCCTCCCCAAATAACCAGCAAGTCCATTAAATCAAGCGTCTGTGGTTTCAGGGAAAGTTAGGGAAGATGGTGGGTAGGTACGTAGACTAGTGGGAAAACACTGGGAGAATTGCGGTTCATACACAATGTAAAGAGATGCTGGGAGGATTAGAATCTGCAGGCCAGCAGAATTTAATAGAGAATGTAATAGAATAGAATTCTTTATTGGCCACGTATAATTGGAGACACAAGGGATTTGTCTTTGGTGCATATGCTTTCAGTCTACATAAAAAGAAAAGATACATTGGTCAAGAATCATAAGATACAACACTTAATGATAGTCACAGGGTACAAATAAGCAATCAGGAAACAACATCGATATAAATCGTAAGGATACAAGCAACAAGTTACAGTCCTGCAGCCATAAGTGGGAGGAGATGGGTGATAGGAACGAAGAGAAGACTAATAGTGATAGCAATGCAGCCTTAGTGAATAGTTTGACAGTCTTGAGGGAATCATTTGTTTAGCAGAGTGATGGTGTTAGGGAAAAATTGTCCTTGTGTCTAGTTGTTCTGATGTGCAGTGCTCTATAGCATTGCTTTGAGGGTAGGAGTTGAAACAATTTATGTCCAGGATGCGAGGGGCCTGTAGTTATTTTCATGGCCCTCTTTTTGACTCATGCAGTTTACAGGTCCTCAATGGAAGACAGGTTGGTAGGAAATTGTTTCTTTTTTCTGCAGTTCTAATTATCATCTGAAGTCCGTGTCTGTCTTGTTGGGTTGCAGAGCCAAACCAGACAGTTATGGAGGTGCAGATGACAGACTCAATGATTTCCTCTGTAAGAACCGTATCATAGATTCCCCAAAGGTTGGATGGGTATTTTATTTTGTTTTTATTTATTTTAAATTATTTATTTACACTTTGGAGGCCACCAACTTTCCAGCAACTCTTGGGGAGCTTACAGTTTAAAAACTAAAAAAAAATGTTTAAAAACAAACAAGCAAAAATCACGAGCAGCCCAAGAATAAGGAAAAAAATAAAATAATCATCCAACAGAAGCTCAAAACCTGGGAGAATAGCCAGGTCTTTAATAAGTTCCTGAAAGTCATCAGGGCCAGAGCACAAAAAGTACTTTGGATTTAACTGACATTCTGTTTTAGCAGACACCCTTTCCATCTAAATGACTCATTAAACGGAGGGTGTAATGTACAGTTGGTCCTATTTATTATCATGCCCAGATAAGGTCGTTGACCCAGATAAGGTTGGCCACCTGCAGAAATATTGAAGGAACTCAGTTTATCCGCACTATCGATGGAACCAAAAACTAGCCAGATGAAATCCTTGGCTAGAAAGTGACACCATCTTACCCCAATTATTAAAAAAATGAAAACCACCCAGATGTTGGAGAGATTTGTATTCAAACAAGAAGCTAAACCACAAAAAAAAATATCATTTTGGTTAGCGATAGAATACTTGTAGCTCAGGATTAAAGTGGGGGCTTCTTTGTGATCTCTGAACTTAGTTATTTTCTCACAGATGTTTCATTATCCAACTAGGTAACATCATCAGTGCTAGAAGGGAATGGGGTGTGGAGGGAGGAGGAGGAGGAGGAGGAGGAGGAGGAGGAGGAGGAGGAGGAGGAGGAGGAGGATGATATGGGTTTCTTGGTGCTCTCTGAGCTTGGCTATTTTCCTGCAGATGTTTCATTACCCAACTAGGTAACATCATCAGTGCTAGAAGAGAATGGGATAAGCAGGGAGAAGGAGGAGGATATGGGCTCCTTGGTGCTCTCTGAGTTTGGCTACTTTCCTGCAGATGTTTCATTACCCAACTAAGCACCATGTTTCCCTGACAGGGTCCTATCCCCCCCCCCCCCGAAATAAGCACTTGGCCTTATTTTCGGGGAGGTCTTATTATTTTTGAGGTGCAGGAGGCCCCTTAACCTCGGCCCGTGGTCCGTGGATCAGCTGATCCAGAGAGGGCCAGAAGTTTTGTCTCTGTTTCTGGCACACACTTGCCAGCTCTAGAGTCACTGGGCCTGCCACTCTTTTTGCGGCCGCCACTAAGAGAAGGGGTATAGTAGTTAGGGTTTGTGGGAGTGGCCCCCGCGAGGCCATTCCATGTGGATGGCAGGTGGATGTGGGGTGATGGGGCATGTCCCCCTCTTTCCCCCAGGAAATGACAGGGACAGGCTGCACATGGAGGGCTTATTTTCAGGGGAGGGCTTATTTTAGCGCATGCGCTCAAAAGCCCAATTGGACTTATTATCCGGGGGGGAGGTCTTACTTTCGGGGAAACAGGGTGATATCATCAGTACTAGAAGGGAGTGGGATTTGCTCTGTATTCTAGCACTGATGATGATATCTAATTTAGGTAATGAAACACCTCCAAGAAAACAACCAAGCTCAGAGAGCTCCAAGGACATCTCATTACCACAATGACTGTAACCTTAATCATTCCCAGCAGGTTGTGTGAATGCAGCAGGCTCCATCCTGACCTGACTTGAGGGTTCTGCAAATGGAGCCAAGGAGTCTTATTTGCGACCATTTAAACTTCCAGATCAATAGACATTCAGCCATTCGCTTTGGCTTGGCAGTGATTTTTATGTAATGTTCTCTAAACTATTGGCTTGCTCATTATTTTTTGGAAACAAAGGCCAACAATTAGACAGTACGGTCAAAACTCCAAATTGCATATTTCATGGAATCGCATGTAAGTAATTCCTTGACATAGAAAAGAAAAAAAGAAAAAAACAGTTCCTGGAATCAGAATGGAAGAAGAGAAAAAATATAAAGCAACGTTCTCTTTCTGTGTTCTCTGTTGTTCTTTATTGTGTTTTTTTTCCCCCAAACAGTTTTATTTTTTATTTTTTGGGGGAAAGGGACAAATCTTATCAGAAAAGCAGATTAACAGAGTTGGAAGGCACTTTGGTGGTCATCAGGTCCAACCCTTTGCTCAAGCAGGAGAGCTTATTCCTTTCCAGACAAATATTTGTCCAATCACTTCCCAAAAACTTCCAGTGTTGGAGCAGTCACAACTTCTGGAGGCAAGTTGTTCCACTGATTAATTTGTTCTAACTGTCAGAACATTTCTCCTAAGTTCTAAGTTGCTTCTCTCCTTGATTAGTTTCCACCATTGCTTCTTGTCCTGCCCTCAGATGGTTTGGAGAATAGCTTGACTCCCTCTTCTTTGGGGCAGCCCCTGAGATATTGGAACACTGCTATCATGTCTCCCCTAGTCCTTCTTTTCACTAGTTAGACAAGCTTTTATCTTTTTTATATACAAGGTGAGATGGGTGGTATAGAATAAACAATGAATAAATAAATACACAAATGCATAAATAAATGAGCATGGAATTATGAGTAGCAACACTCTCTAAATGGTGAGTTAAGACCCAAACAGCGAGACTCTTCAATGCAGAATTTAATTCAATGGCATTTTAATCAAAATGTGTGGACTGAGTCCATTTTCTGACTGGAATGGGAAAGTCGGTTCACATCATTGATTGATACCTTCCAACAGGGTTGCCTTCAACTTGATTTGAATGTCTTGGATTCGTTTCTGCCTGAAAATAGGTTTTCTTTTTCATCCAACCTTCAATCAAATCCATCCCAGTTAATAGTTTGAGCCCCCGTTGTCAATTTGCCAGATTAAGTTGACAATTGGAATGAGGATGTTCCCCAGTTCACACAGATTTATGAAGCACATTCTGACATCCTCCCCGGCCAACCTTTTTCCAATTCACTCTTCACCCACAAAAGCTTGGTTTCAGTGTTCAAACAGTAAAGAAAACAGAATATTGTTTTTAAAATCATGATAGAGTTTCATCTTCAGTTCAGCATCATTGCAAATGGCTGCCAAGAAGTTCGTTCCAGCAAGGTTCTTTATTTATGCCTTGTGGGAAAAATTAAGATTTTTTTCCCCCTCTCCTTCTGATGTCCCTGACCCTGATATTCAGATGTATCCTCTTTTGGGGTAGTATGGGGAGATTTTAAAAAAGGTAGGGCGCCAGTCGTGGAAGCATCTTGATTCTTTCAACTTTCTGCTGAAAAATAAAACCCTGTTCTTTTTCCAAGCTTAAATTGCCTTCGTACCTCACATTCAACAACAATTTATGCTTTATTCCAGATTTCCCAACCTAGGCAGCTTCCAGATGTGTGACCCTCATGAATCAGCAGCACTGAAGATTATGGAAGCCATTTTGAACAGCTTTCTCCAACATTAACTGTCCCAAGATTAAAAACTTAGAATGCCCCCCAAATCAAGTTGCAATCCCAGCAACCCCGGATAATAAGCCAAATCGGGCTTTTGAGCGCATGCGCTAAAATAAGTCCTCCCCCCCAAAATAAGCCCTCCCCTTAGCTTTTCCAAGATCACAGGTATGCAAGTCTTGGCGTATTCGGGTCTTTTCCCATGTAAGATGGAGAGTATCTTGGCGACGTTTTGACGAGGTCCCACTCGCCATCTTCAGGCTGGTGCCTTCAGCTTCGTGCTTGTGCGAGCAAAGCATGATCGGAGCTGTCGTCTTTCTATAAATATTGGTGTGTGTGTGTGGAGTGCTGGCTTTGTTGCTGTAAGCGGATTGGTTGGCTGTGTTGTAACAACTTGATTAGTTGATGGTGTATGTATGTATGTATGTATGTATGTATGTATGTATGTATGCATGCATGCATGCATGCATGCGCATATGCATATGCATACATATATATTTATATGTATATGAATATGTATATGTATATGTATATATGTCTAATTTATTATACAAATATAATAGCTGGAGATGAATTATCACTGCAGTATTGATTTATTTTTTATTCATTAGAGAAGATGCTGCCGAACAATTCCCCCAAAAAACCACAGTTCAGCTGTATTGAAAGCAGAACATTTTTTCCTAGCTTCAGAATTGGAAATCATAACATTTCATCTACAAGAAAGGGCTCAAATTAAAATTTATTGTCAAGCTGAACTAGGAAAATTAATGATATCATTGCAGCCAAGCTGGAATCCATTTATGAAATATCATTTCCTCCCTGCCCCCACCCCACAAGTGCTAGATTTTGGACTTCTGATTAGAATTTATTTGGGGGTGGGGTGATGTATTCTCTGTCTCTTTTTTCCTGACATTTTTCAAGCGGGGTTTTCTTTGTGTGTAAAGAAGTTTCACCACTGTTCATTATGTGTTCAAAACGTCTTAGCAAACTATTAAAAAAGAAAAGAAAAGCAGAGGCAGACAATGGACTTCTTTATTATTGTTGTTGTTGTTGTTAGTTGCAAAGTCATGTCTGACACATTGCAACCCCATGGACAACACTCCTCCAGGCCTTCCTGTCCTCTACCATCCTCTGGAGTCCATTTATGCTCACACCAACTGCTTCAGTGACTCCACCCAGCCACTTCCTTCTCTGTCATCCCCTTCTTCTTTTGCCCTCCATCTTTCCCAGCATTAGGCTCTCCTCCAGTGAGTCATTCCTTCTTGTTAGGTAGCCAAATATTTGAGTTTCCTCTTCAGGATCTGGCCTTCTAAAGAGCAGTCAGGGTTGATCTCCTCTAGGACTGACTGGTTTGATCGCCTTGCAGTCCAAGGGACTCGCAGGAGTCTTCTCCAGCACCAGAGTTCAAAGGCCTCAATTCTTTGGCCCTCAGCCTTTCTTATGGTCTGAGTTTCACAGCCATACACTGCAAGGACTTCTTTACTTTATAACAACAAAAATCTGTCTTGGGAGGAGAAGGTTAGCTGTGTCATGTTGTTACTCCTTCAAGGCCTGGATACTAAAACATATGGACTACGGTTGCAGGATTTGGGTTTGGATAATCTACAGAAAAGAAGAATTAGGGGTGACATGATAACAGTATTTTGAGGGGATGCCACAAAGAAGAGGATGTAACTTATTCTTCAAAGCACCAGAGGGCAGGACAAGAAACAATGGTTAGAATCAACGAGAGAAGCAACCTGGAATTAAGGAGAAACTTCCTAACAGTGAGAAAAATTAACCAGTGGAAAGCTTGCCTCCAGAAGTTGTGGGTGTGGAGTTGTGGAGTATTTTAAAAAGAGACTGGACAGCCACTTGTCTGAAATGGTATAGGGTCTCCTACTGGAGCAAGGGGCTGGACTAGAAGACCTCCAAGGTCCCTACCAACTCTTCTATTTCTATTATTTCTATTTCTATTTCTTATTTTATTCTACTCTACTCTACCCATAACTAAAATAACTCAGAATTTTCCAACCCAATCCAGATTCACTCAGCCAAGGAGCCTTTTAAAGAGGCTGCCTTCAAACAAAGCTATTGTATTTCCCCCGTTGTTCCACACTTTCACAAACTGTTCTAATTGTCTGACTTCTCCCTTCGGCAAGGCCACATGTAAAGGGTTGGATCTGGGCCCAGAAGGAAATCCCTATTAAGGCCTAGTCCCAGAATATCATTAGAAGGTGTGAAGCCACACCAAGGGATCTTGGCGAAGGATGGTTTTAATGGGCATGCCAATTGTGAATGCTTCCAGACTAGTTTTTACAATACACCCTACAAATTTCACAGAAATACTATGGCGTATTCAGACATCAAGTTTCATTTCTTTGTTGGTCTTCTGTTGATGGGGGCATCTTCCATCTTCATTTCTCATTGTAAAAATCCCAGAAAGAAGGACAACGTTTTTTGATTGTGAGCAGGACAAATATGAAGATATTCATAGGAAGTCAAAATTATCATTGAGCCAAAAATCTATTTTCTATCCGTACATTTTCCTTCCTCTCTGAAATAGGATTCTGTTGGTTTTTTTTACTTGAGTCCAGGTGAATTTTCAATTCGATTTTTAATTTGATTTGTAAAATTTACCTTGGATGATAAGCATCCCAGCAGAAGAATTGCAAAGATATACCAGGCAGTCCTTGTTTAGCGACCTCAGTTTGGACTGCCAACCTAGTGATTAAATGAAAGGCTGCTAAGTGGAACCCGAACTGTGCTTACTATCTAACTTCCGCTTTCTTTTGTTTTACAAAACTGTGAAGGCTATAAATGTGGGGATTGGTTGTAAAGTTACTTTTTTTATTACCGTGGTAACTGTGAATGGCTGCTAAATGAGACAGCTGCTAAACAAGAACTGCTTGCATATGCCCTTTGTGGGGGAAATATGCACTTCACTTCTCTCAACCTTGGACACTGATTCTTTGCCTGGGTGTTTGGTGGAACTTAAGAGGCAGAAGAAGAGAATAAAACCTCCCCAAATATTAGGAAAATTCTCCCAGCTTTGTCTAAGGAGGCTGACAATTTTGGAAGCTGGAATCTCAATCCATCAAGTGAGGGTATCCTTTTGGGGAATGTTCAAAGGTGTATCAAAATCTCAAATACAGCTTGTCTGCCTGGAATCCACACTATTTATCAGACATTAATACAATTGAGCGGGTCCAGAGGTATTTCCCGAGAAGGGTACTCTACTCCTCTGCTCACAATAGAATCCCTTACATCACCAAAGTCGATACTTTGGGCTTGGACAATCTGGAACTGCACCACCTGCGGTCGGACCTAAGCACAGGACACAAAATTGTCTGCTACAACGTCCAATCTGTCAATGACTTCTTCAGCTTCAACCACAATAATACACGGGCAAACAATAGGTACAAACTCAAGGCAACCGCTCCATACTCGATTGCAGAAAACACGACTTCGGCAACAGAGTGGTCAATGCCTGGAATGCTCTACCGGACTCCATTGTTACATACTCTAACCCCCATAGCTTCAACTTCAAACTGTCTACGGTGGACCTCACCCCATTCCTAAGAGGTGCGTAAAGGTGGCGTGCATAAGCGTACCAGCGTTCCTACAGTCCTTGTCCTACTGTGCCTGTTTATTTGTCCCCATTTCCTTTGTTCATGCCCATGTTTATACTTATACCTGTTATCTCATACATGTTTGACAAACTAGATAAAATAAAAAATAAAAAAACTAAGTCAAGAGGGAGAACCATCTCTGAAAACATACAAATCTCAATAACTTCAGCAAATCCAGGCTGATCTGTTTGCAAAGCAGGCTGATCAAGAGCCATTCACCAGAAGTCAAGTTTTGCTTCCAGGAGATTAAGCTGCTGAGCTTCACAAACATCGGTTTGTAGGTCAACCGTGACTAAGATAAGGATGTTTGAACAGGGAAACTTAGATGCCTTTTGAAAACACCTTTGAAACAATAGACCTAGGAAGTAGCAGGGTGTCCCCACAGACTGAGGACAGGGAAGGACTGAGATGCTAAACAAGAATCCTTGCAACATAATGAGACGGGTGAAGTAATTTGAAAATGTCCTTTGTCTGGTTCGTACAGTTGTGTTTGGCTGCATTAAGAGCAGTTACAGGAAGAAAACATGTAGTCATGTGGCAATAAGTTAATTTCTCTCTTCCCTGCCCCAATCATGGTCCCAAGTCCCACAATCAATTTTCAGAAGGGGGAGATCAAATTGTAGGTCTCTCTCTCTCGCTCTCTGTCAACAGGATTTGAAACACACGCTTCCCTTAAGTATGTGTTTACAATATTCCTCTGTTTGTGGGGCTGCCACAAAGAAGAGGGAGTTAACTTATTTTCCAAAGCATCAGAGGGCAGGACAAGAAACAATGGATGGAAACTAATCAAGGAGAGGAGCAACCTGGAATAAAAGAGAAACTTCCCAACAGTGAGAACAATTAGCCAGTGGAACAGCTTGCCTCCTGAAGTTGTGGGTGTTACATCACTGGAGGCTTTCAAGAACAGCCACTTGTCTGAAACGGTATAGGACAGGGGTGTCAAACTCAAGGCCCGGGGGCCAGATCCGGCCCGCAAGGTGCTTAGGGGCCACTTTAGAAACAGCAAAGGACTGGCCCTCTATGCCTCTGTCAGTGAAAATGGAGCTCGGGAGAACAGCCCTCCCGAATTCCATTTTCACAGGTAGAGGATTGCAGGCTGTTGCAGCCAAAAATGGAGCTCCGCAACCCATTTTTGCTGGCACAGGCACCTCCGACATGAGTGATGTTGAAGTGCCATGCCCACCCCGGCCCCCCAAGGTCAAACACAATCCTGTTGCGACCCTCAATGAAATCAAGCTTGATACCCCTGACACAGGGTCTCCTGCTTGAGCGGGGTGTGTGTGTGTGTGTGGACTAGAACAGCGATGGCAAACCTTTTTTGGCTTGCGTGCCATAAGTGGGGGGAGCGCAGGGGGGGTCGTGTGTGGGCGTGCCGCACCCATAATGCAATGCGCAACCCCCAGTGCGCATGCACGTACTACAGGCGCGACCCCCCCATTTTTACATGATTTTTTCGCCCGCCCAGGCTCCAGAGGCTTTATAGGAGCCTGGGGAGGCTGAAAACAGCCTCCCAGCCCCCCCTGGATGCCCCCTGGAGGCGTCAGGGAAGCCTCCGGACAGTCCCTGGAGCCTTCGGAGCGCTCAAAACGATCCTCCGAGCAAACCAGAAGTCACCTCCAGTTTGCTCGGAGGGTCGTTTTGAGTGCTCCGAAGGCTTCAGGGACCGTCCGGAGGCTTCCCTGAAGCCTTTGGAACGCTCAAAACGACCCTCCAAGCAAACGCTTCCGGAGGGCATCCGTGAGGGCAGGGGAGGCTGTTTTCGCCCTCCCCAGGCTCCTATAAAGCCTCTGGAGCCTGGGGAGGGCGAAAAATGGCTTTAAAAAAGGATGAACTCAGCTGGCCAGCGCGCCTCGCGTGCCCTGACAAATGGCTCTGCGTGCCACCTGTGGCACGCGTGCCATAGGTTCACCATCACTGGACTAGAAGATCTCCAAAGTCCCTTCCAGCTCTATTCTGATTGAAAAGGAAGAGATTGAGGTGCTCAGACAGGAAAAAAAAAGATGTGAGGTAGAACAAAATTAAAAAATAAATAAAATAAATAAAATAAATAAAATAAATAAAATAAATAAAATAAATAAAATAAATAAAATAAATAAAATAAATAAAATAAATAAATAAAATAAATAAAATAATAAAATAAATAAATAAAATAAATAAAATAAGATAAATCAAATAATAAAAATAATAAAATAAAATATAAAATAATAAAAAGTCATCCAGTTGCAGAAGTGTTCTTGACCTTCCAGTTCATGAACAATGCTCACAACTGAACATTGAAATAAAGCTGGGTCATTACAAAACTCTTGACGTGTATCAAAGTTTACATGATCTGCATGAAACATTTTTTTCCTCCTGGTTTTAAATACTTAATTCACCTAAGCTGAGACAATGATTTTAGTTTCCCTTGTTCTACTACAAAGGAAAAAAACTGTCCTCTCCTCCATAGGAGGAAATAGATTAACCGGTATTTTAGATAATCCTCAAAGCTACTGAAACTTCCTTCTCAAACAATGCTTGGCTGAAGATGCCAAGAAGAATAGATCCTCTGATGTATAAACCACAACTGAGTTGTAAGCTTTGAGCACATCAAGAATTATTTGCAGATCAATTCAGATAATGCACATCCTGTTCTGTTTTCATTGTTGATGATTTTGTTACTTCCAGCTCTTTTTAAAAAAAAAAATAATTCCATTCACGATTGTCTTCTGGCAGTGGCTTCCTTGGGTTCTGGTAAGCTTATGCTAGTGCGTAAGGATAATATCTAAGCACTTTATCTTTTGTTAACCTTTTAACCAATTAGCTTTGGGTTTCCCAACATCTGGGTCTTCTCCGTGAATAATGACTTCATATGACTCATTCAAAACATTTTAAGCTATGTAAGATTACATAGAATCAATTTGACGACTTTTTTTTTTTAAAAAGAGTCTTTCTCCCTATTCACATTACATTTTGTCTAGCTATAGTCGATCTTTGCTTTCCCACCGTGTCCATCTTTCACTAAAAAGCCCACATTTATTTTCTTAAAAATGTTTGCAGGATTTCTGTATCTTTCTTAAATCGGCCTTTTGTTCTTGCTGTTTGATGGTTTTCTTAAGTATCTTCGCATTGCTTATTTTGGTGCAATTCCTTGTCTCTCCCTGTGGGACTCAACATTTACTTGGGCAATTTTTCCTTTCTCCGTCTTTTGCTTTCTATCTTTCAGCTTCTTTTTGCACTGTGTTAACAAATTACAAAATTGTCTTCTTTTTCTCTTGTTGACATTTTGGGAGAGTTTGGTTTGTTTGCTTCGTCTTTTAAGAGCGTCATGAATTTCAGGCACAAAGTCTCCATGTCCTCTATCCTGGCCTAATCCAGGGGTGAAATTCAGCAGGTTCTGACAGGTTCTGGAGAACCGGTAGCGGAAATTTTGAGTAGTTCGGAGAACTGGCAGATACCACCTCTGGCTGGCCCCAGAGTGGGGTGGGAATGGAGATGTTGCAGTATTGTTCCCCTGCCACGCTCACAGAACAGGTAGTAAAATAATTTGAATTTCACCACTGGCCTAATCCCTGATATTTGTCCTTTTTCTCCGACATATGGAAGCATGTGGAATATTAATGAAGTTGGTTTTGTCTTCTTTGTTTGATTAATTGGCGACATCTCAGTCATAACCCCAGGTCTTGTTTTCGTGAACTAAAGAGAGATTTTCTATCATCACTTGCAGCATAAATAACCAATGTTCTGAATTTCAGGCACTAAGCCCTTTATCATTAAGATTAAGATAACCTTTATGGTCATTTTTCTTTTACTGTGGACACACTGACACACATTAAAAATTACAAAATTATTCTCCATTCTTTAACGTCCATTCTGGATGTTAAAAGTAGTAAACTTAGCAGGGATGGCCAAAATTTCAGCGTACCTGAAGGATCAATTTATTTATTTATTTTATTTATTTTTCAAAATTTATTTATTTTATTTATTTTTCAAAATTTATTTATTTTATTTATTTTTCAAAATTTATAGACCGCCCCCTCTCCCCGAAGGGACTCGGGGCGGTGTACAGGCATCTCATTAAAAACAGATACAAAAGATAAATACCCTTAAATATATTCCCTTAAAAGCGAATTAAACCTAAATTCAACTGTACAGAATAATAAAAGTTAAAATCAACTAAAAAACATACACCTAAAAATTTAAAAATACAGACTTGAGGGACTAAAATTGGTATTAGGCCAGGCCGGCTAAATTGAACAGGTGGGTTTTAAGCTTTAATTCTCATTAATCAGATGAGAAGTACAAGCTGGACTGGAGAAGATGGATTGACTATATTCAAAACAAATACCGGACTAAAAAATTTCAGTTAGCTTATGAATGAAGGCATAAGGAATGCTACAACTTATTCAAAGCTAGTTTAATAAAGGGGGAGTTAAAGCACAAGAATACTAACATGTTAAAATTAGTTAGCTTATGTTAGCGTATGGTTGTTAAATGTTTATACCCTGTATTTTGCTCTGGGAAGTCGGGGGGAGGGAGGGTGGGAAGAGGGAAGGGTAAGGGGGGGGTGATAATTGTAAAATTTCTTTTACAAATTTAATAAAAAACTTACAAAATTATATACAAAATTGGAAGAACAAAAATATACCAACAGAGGAAAATGTGATAAAAAAATATTAGAGTGCGCTGCGAGAGACTTGCAAGAGAAATAAAAGATAAAGGAGAATTGGATTATTACTTAGTATGGAATTTATGGTGCAAATGGCTAGAGGAAAGATGCAAAGAATAAGAAAGCATAAAGGGAAGAAAGATTAAGAAATCAGAAAACAATTACAAAACCGCATAAATAAATAAAGCTATTCTTTGAGGAACTTAGTTGCCTCGGAGGCTTACTTGGACCCTGCTCAAGCAATGCTTATATGCTATGTCCTGAATGGAAGGGAATCAACTCCCAATAGTCTTTTCTGCCGTCCTCATCACTCTCCACACCGCCTTCCTGTCCAAAGCAATAATGCGTCCAAACCAGACTGTAATGCAATATGACAGGATGCTCTCAATCATCTCTCTATGGAAAGTGGTAAGGACAGGGAGAGGAAGATGAAGATGACTTAATCCATTATATTGAGCAATATCTTTAGTTAAAGATTGACCCCCTGACTCAGCCCCCTGACTTCTAACTCTATTTCCATGTAGCCTTGGTGTTTTGACACATCTCCTCCTTTGCCATTCATTACACCTAAGATATGTAGATTGTTTTCCTTGCAACAGGTGACAACTCTTTTGAGCAAGTGATGAAAGGTTGGGGGATCATCCATCTCAGGAAATAGCCACTGGAAAAATACTGTGCATGTCTTAAAGCTTCAACCAGCAACAATAGGTCAACACCTTCGCCATGCTGAAATTTGAATTGTTTTCTTGGCAGCTTTGAAGTTTAGGAGGGATCACTCAGAAGAGTAATGTCAGACATGTATCCACAGAAGGCCATTATGCAATTCTATTACATCAGGAAAATGCACGCACAACCTTTGGTCAAAAGACCGAGATGCCAAGAGACTTCATTAAAGCAAGACAAGGGACAGGACAACTCACTGCAGGGCAAGAGTTACACTAATATCAAAGAAACGATGGAACAGAATCATCAGAGAAAGAGGGCAAAAGGAGGGACAGAATGAAATGTGAATGGCAAAAAATAAAATATTTTTTTATTTATTTTATATAATTAAATAGAATTGTTAAATTGTTCCGCAGTGAGTTGTCCCATGGCAAGTTGGCTGTGGCAAGTTGTCCAACAGCGAGTTGTCCATGGGGAGTTGGCTGCGGCGAGTTGTCCCATTTCACAGCAGATATTTCTCTCTCTGGGTGCAAAGAGAAAATATCTGCTGTGAACTTTGCATAGGTGTCAGGAAGGGCATCCAGTCAGTAAATGCTAACTCCATTCAGTTTCCCCGACTCCACCCCAACACAAGGGGTTGCAGGGTCTTTAAAAGAAAAAAAATTAAATGGGGGTCCCAACTTTCAAAACCTTGCCTGCCTTTATTTGAAAGATGACTATCCAAACTGAGCCCAGAAAGGTCAGGTTGAAAACCTGCATGAGAAGAAGCCTTCTTAGATGTCTGGAATCATCTGTTAAGTCCTGGAGAACTTCTGGCATTTCTTTGAAGCAATGTTTTTGAATTGCTGGTAAAAACAAATGCATATTATAACCTGCCTCTGGGACAAAGTGTACTAACAACACACTGGCTTTCTGACATCTAAATTTCCTGTTCTCATCCAGTTCATTTCTAATCAGCTTAATTTCCGTTTGTGTTTTGGGCAACAGAATGCAAAGGGGGAAGTATTTTTCATTCTTTTGAAGGAAGTGACCTTAGACTTGGTCAGATCAAGCTTGCCTTATTCAATCAAAGTGGGTATCACTTAATCCCAGCATTTTGTTTGATTTCCTTATTTTCAATACTTCATCTTACTATTGCTCCAGATTTACAAAGGTTGCATTCACGTAATATACTTTGCTTAATTCCTGAGCTGACAGTTGGGGTTTAGGTTAAGTGAATGTTAACACATAACGCAAAACAAATGGCTCAGGTTCAACTAAACAAAGTTAAATTGCACGTATGCACACCCTATAGTTCACATCAGCCAATGTGCTTTTTTCTACAAATGCAACTATTAAGTGCTAACCAGATAAAAGAGCTTAGGTCAGAGGTCAGCAACCTGCGGCTCTGGAGCCACATGTGGCTCTTTCATCCCTCTGCTGCAGCTCTCTGTCACCAGTTGGCTCCATAATTGATAGGGCTTTCGGTTAGGACAGGTAGAGGAAAAAGGACGCCATGCTAGGAGGAGACTCTATGGTGGGGGGAACCGGACTTCTGGTTGGCTTCAGAATTGAACTTGGGGCTTCCGGGTAGGACCTTTGTGGCTCTTTGAGTGTTTAAGGTTGCTGACCCCTGGCTTAGGTGAGTACAGCTGAAAGAGAGGGAAGTTCCATGATTTGACTCTTGTAGCAAGATGCCAGGTGAGATGTGGATTTAATTCGTCGATCCATGTTTTCCTTATGATATCCTTGGCACAAGAAATTATTGAAGCCTATCTGATCTTGCTGGTCCATCACTTCTATGATTCCAAATTTATTCCTTGGCACATCTTGGGGAAAGATGCTCCAAAAATTCAACGGAACCATTTTTCATCAGATATTAAGATATCAAATACGAGGAGGTGTTACAAAAGGAGGAAGGGATGGTAAATAAAGCAACCCAAACTGTACATTATAACTTACTAAATGAAATAATAAATGTATAAGAATGATAAATGTAAAGAAGAACAATAATTATGTGAATGTATACCTAAAATGGTATGTAAGAGAATAAAAAATAAAAAAATGTTTGCAAAAAAAGATATTAAGATATCAAACACCGTGTTCTCACCATGTTCCTTTTAAGGAACAATCGAACCAAAATATTAGGCCATATTAGCAGATTTCTAGCCTCTAAAATACATAGTATTAACCTGTCACCGGATGTATTTCTTTATATAAGTAATCAATCAGCCATATTATTGGTAATTAGAAAGAAAATAGTTATTTTTACTACTTGCTCAACTAAACTTAATTTGATTTCCTTAATTGATTTCCTTTAAGAAGGAAAGAACCATGGTGGTACACTGGTTAGAATGCAGTATTGCAGGCTAACTCTGCCTACTGCCAGTAGTTTGATTCTGACCAGCTCAAGGTTGACTCAGTCTTCCTTCCTCCTGAGGTCAGTAAAATGAGGACCCAGATTTTTGGGAGCAAGATGCTGACTCTGTAAACCACTTAAAGAATATTGTAAAGTCTAAGTGCTATTGCTATTACTATTAATTTGAGCCATTCCTAGATATGTATATATGTCTATGCACATGTATGCGTGTTCCAGTTTCTCCTAAACATCACTCTCCATTTAGTTTCTTAAAGGATGCTGTCACTGAGCATCCTTTTGTGCCATTTTTTGAGACAGGATGGATTTTACTTCGGTTTAAAAAGCAAACAATATTAACAATAACTCATCAATGAAATGGTTCTCAGATGGCCTGAAAAATTAAGGACCAAGTCCTATCCAAATGCATTTCTTTTTGAAAAATCACACACACACACACACACACACACACACCAAGGAAGGTTAAGAAACTTTTCAGAATCCAGAGGAGTTGCTTACCAAGTCCTCTAGTTAGGATCAAGTTAATTATCTCTTTACTTCTTACTCTTCTATTGTCACTAGCAATCCACTGAACAAATCTCATTTTCTTAGTTGGGGAATTTCTCTGACACGCACCACCTTTATCCATGGGCCACTAAAGATTACATGCCCCTATGAAGCTAGGAAAATACTTTTGTTTTCTTAGCAAAGTTAAGTGACCACATTAATCTTGCTGTTGGTTAACCAAACAAACTGTGTATCAGAACTATAATCTTAGTATCCACGAAGCAGCGAATGGAGCCTTTGAGCCTTTAAAACAATTGGCAAAATCAGAGCTGGTTGGCTTCTCTCAACACCATTTCAACAAGGGGGTTATTTTCCTTGTTGTTTGGTTAAATGACTAACCAATTTATAATTGGTTAATTCAGATTAATGTCTATATAAGGGCTCTCCTTATTCCCCAAAAAACTGAATTCCAAGAGAGATCGGTCATCGT
The DNA here is from genome assembly GCF_964273705.1 of Natrix helvetica. Taxonomy (NCBI): domain Eukaryota; kingdom Metazoa; phylum Chordata; class Lepidosauria; order Squamata; family Natricidae; genus Natrix; species Natrix helvetica. The sequence goes on from NC_138556.1 coordinate 9,090,670, forward strand.
GTCTCTCGGTTAAGACATTTAATTTAAGCTCATAAAAATAAAATGAGCTACGTAAACCAAAGAGGTTCAACCTGATATTACCTAAGAGGGAGATATGTGATGAAGGAAGTGTTCTGGAACAAAAACAAACAAACAAACCCGAATCACAAACCAACACTTTATAAAACTGAATCTTCTTTTTAAATCCACTCATTCACACTTGATCTTTCTACACAGACATTGCTAGAATTGGAAAATTGGGGTGCACATGGACCACCTTTTTGGATGTTTCATCTGTCAAAAATCAAACAAGGCTTAATCCTCCCTAGGCTGTGTGAAGGCATCAAGCTAGAAACAGGGAGAGTTCTGGTCTCGCTTGGATATGGAGCCAGCTAGATGACCTTGAGCCAGTCACTTTTTCTCAGCCCTAGGAAGGAGGCAATGGAAAACCACTTCAGAGAAATCTTGCCAAGAAAACTGCAGAGATTCGTCCAGGCACTCTCAGAGAATCAGACACAACTGAATGAAGAGAAAAAGAAGAAAAATGTGGAGGGATTCTGTTAAACCAACAGTTTTCTGGATTAGAGAAGCACATTGCATGAACACAGATTTGTTCCACGACAATATCAGTCTTTCAAACTACACAAAGAGGTTTTTTTGTTTTGAAGGAATGAACCACGATTGGAACAAGACATGTACATACAGATTAACAGAGTTGGAAGGGACCTTATAGGTCATCTAGTCCAACCCCCCACCCAAGCAGGAGACCCTATATCATTTCTGACAAATGTCAGTCCAGTCTTTTCTTGAAAGCTTCCAGTGCTGAAGCTCCGACAACTTCCGAAGGCAACTTCTGTTCCATTGGTTGATTGTTCTCACTGTCAGAAAATTTCTCCTTATTTACTTCCAGGTTGAATCTCTCCTTGGTCAGTTTCCACCCATTATTCCTTGTCTGGCCTTCAAGTGCTTTGGAAAATAGGTTCACCCCCTCCTCTATGTGGCAGCCCCTCAAATATTGGAAGACTGCTATCATGTCTCCCCTGGTCCAGTTTCTGCAACCGTTCATCGTATGTCTTAGCCTCCAGTCCCCTAATCATCTTGGTTGCTCTTCTCTGCACTTTCTAGAGTCTCAACATCTTTTTAATAGTGTAGTGACCAAACCTGGATGCAGTATTCTAGGTGTGGTCTTACTAGGGCTTTATAGAGTGGTATTAGTACCTCGATTGATCCTTGATTGTATCGCTCTGATCCTTGATCCTTGATTGTATCGCTCTGTTAATGCAATGTAGGCTTGCACTGGCTTTTTTGGCTGCTACCACACACTGTTGGCTCATATTTAGATGGTTGTCCACTAAGATGCCAAGGTCCCTCTCATAGTCACTGCTATTAAGCCTGGTTTCACCCAGTCTATATGTGTACTTTTGGTTTTTCTTGCTTAAGTGTAAGACTTTACTTTTTGCTACATTGAATTTCATTTTGTTAGATAGGGCCCAGTGTTCAATGATCTTCCAAGGGAAGCCAAAAGAGGAAATAGAAGTATTTATGGTTTTTTTTGTCTAAACTAGTATAGAATAAAAATTAACCAAAGTTATGAATTACTATCAAAGTATTGACGATAATGTAAATATAATGGTGATATGAATGATTAATATTATTACAAGTGTTAGTAGTACTGTTAATTTATTATTGGAGAAGGTAAAATTAATAGGAAGGCAACGTAGAATGTAGAACTATAAAGGCTGAACATTAAGGTGACCAACTTTTTTACAATGAAAAGGAGGACAAAACACGTTCTATTGTCCAAAATGCTAAGGTGACCAACTTACAATGAAAAGGAGGACAAATAAATTGGAAAAAATATATCGTAAATAAAAGAAATATTTTATTCATTGCAACAATAATATACTAAAATATGATATATGCATAATAAAAACATTTGCAACATTTTATATTGTAATTATGCTTACATGCCTGTTAATTATTATTTAAATGAGTACTTTTCCATTGAATTAATATTTTTTGTCAATGTATCATCTTCTAACAATATATTGGAAATACCTGAACAAGAAATATCCTTCATATTGAATTTTACGGCAAGTGCTGCAGCTAGAGTATCAACATTCAATCTCGATTTCTCACTTGTTGAAAAATCATTGGCAATTGAAAAAACTCTTTCAACTACTGCATTAGTTCCAGGGCAGCACAACGTAAATTGAACAAGTATAAATAAATGTTCACATGGAATATGTTCATTTTTGAAATGGCTGAAAATATCCACCCATCTTTTATCAATTTCAACGTGTTGATTTTCCCATTGTATTAATTTTTCAGAATTTAAATATACATTCAGTCTTCTAATTTCTCCAAAGAGACAATTGTCATCTATTTTAATGTCTAGCATTTCTTTAGTTAAAAATTCAACACAAGATTCAATATCTGTTCAATATACTTGCGATGAAGTAAAAAAAAAACCATTAAAAACTCTTTAATAAAATACGTCACATAACGCGCAACAGATTAGCCTTCAAATATCAAAAAGGAGGACATGTAGGAGGACACTTTTCGAGGGAGGACAGAACTTACAAAAGAAGGACTGTCCTCCCTAAAGGAGGACTGTTGGTCACCTTATGAACATGAATGCTGATACAGAAGGCTGTATAATTACTTCATATTGTTATGTACAGGTTTTTTTTTCTTTCTTGTTTTTGGTTGTGTTTTTCTTTCTGTTTTTAAAGGTAAAAATGTTTAATAAAAACTATTTTTATAATAATAATAATAATAATAATAATAATAATAATAATAATAATAATAATAATAATAATAATAAAAAAATATGTTACGACGTCCTAGGCCCCTGGGTGGGGCCCGACTAGTAATCAATGCCAAATCCGGCGAAACAACTGGCCGCTGTGATACAATTTTGTTGATGCAATCATCATCATCATCATCATCATCATCATCATCATCATCATCATCTGTAGATCAGCACTGGCTTCCCACAACCTCTGGCAAAGATTTCTGTCTCTATCTTGCTAAGCAAAGTCCTTTCATAGGAAGATAATTTGGCTTCAAGTTGTATTTGGTTCATTATTGCCATCTTCTGAATGTTCTTAGCTTTCCTTCTACAATCCAGTGTTGGGTTCCTACCAGTTTGGCCCAGTTTGGCCAAATCGGTAGTGGCATGCCGGCCTGGGTTGCAAAAACAGCAATGACCCAGGCTAGCCATGCCTCTGAACCTGTTCCCCGGTCACTGCAATCGCTGCTGCCATCTTGGTTTTGAGTTCTGCGCATACACAGAACAATTTCAGCAGCCATGCTGGCTAGAACCCACTGCTATAGTCCTTATAAACTAGTAAGATCATAAGGACTTCTTCAGAGAGGGATGACATTTTTCATTTCTTAAATTAAAAATATTTTTAAATGCATCATGACAAACTACGAGAGACAGAAAGCAGCTGCCGAACAAAGGGTTACTATTTCAAATGCATCCATATGGATTATTTTTTTAGATGCATTGAAGTCATTCATTAGTCACGATTTATCTGAGTGTTAAGATCCTGTCTACTCCCCCTCACTGTTTTTCTTTGGCAAGGGGGAATCTATTGCAGCGATTTCTTTTTGATAAGTTTGTGCTCAGAGTTCTTGCTTAAAGACAAGAGTTTAATTCTGCTTATGTCCAAGACCTCCCAGCAAGATTCTGCGATTCCAAGTCATCTCAGCATCCTGAAAGACCAAAACAATAAGATGGCAAAAAGGTTTTCTGTATCACTGCCTTTAGAAAGCCACTCCGTGGTCACAGCTGATACTGAAAATGGAGATCAGGAGTCTCCAAATTTGGCAACTTTAAGACTTGTGGACTTCAACTCCCAGAATTCTCCAGCCACACCATAGCTGGAGATTCTGGGAGTCTGAAGTCCACAGGTCTCAAATTTGCTAAGTTTGGAGACTCGTGATCTAAGGCAAGGCTGCGTTACAAACTGGAATGCATACTAGCAATCCAGTGGTGGATTCAAAATTTTTTACTACCAATTCTGTGGGTTTGGCTTGGTGGGCGTGGCATGGCTTGGTGGGCGTGGCATGGCTTGGTGGGCGTGGCATGGCTTGGTGGGCGTGGCATGGCTTGGTGGCCATGGCTTGGTGGGCATGGCAGGGGAAGAATACTGCAAAATCTCCATTGCCACCCCACTCCAGGGGAAGGTTACTACAAAATCCCCATTTCCTCCTGATCAGCTGGGACTCAGGAGGCAGAGAACAGATGTGGGTGGGGCCAGTCACAGGTAGCTATTACCGGTTCTCCAAACCACTCAAAATTTCCGCTACCAGTTCTCCAGAACTGGTCAGAACCTGCTGAATACCACATCTGTAGCAATCTGAGTTCTGCGCTTTACATTAACTGCACGGGAATAAGCAGAAGGTCTTCTTCTGAATACATTTCCTAATTTGCAAAAATGAGAACTATAATACTTTGTCTCCTATCCCTTAGGTTCATTGTCACAGAAAGCAGATCATACTTCTGAAATGATTTGCTGTGCTGACTAAAGTTTAGAGACTTTTTTTTTCTGGATATAGACCTGTTTGTAAAATTCAAAAAGCTTTTACTTAGAGTAATTCAATAAGATAGAACTGTACCTTAATAATGTAAAAAAAAAAAAAGATAGAGTTTTGCGTTGCCTGCTGTAAACATAGCATTGAGGAAATTCACAAACAGAGCAGAATGTTATTCATCTTCCTTTGTTTCCCAACAGTTAAGGCTGTAAATCAGGCAGTAGAAGTAAATCAAAAGTAAATCAGGTGGTAGAAACTATGATCCATAGCCATTGGCATCCCTCCCTGACATGAATCTGTTAAGCCCCCTTAATACTATCCGAACTGGGGCTGAGTATTATGTAAGTCTGAAAATGAGTGAGTAAAAGCAGAGGGGACGTGGTGGCTCAGTGGCTAAGACGCTGAGCTTGTCAATCAGAAAGGTCGGCAGTTCGGCAGTTTGAATCCCTAGTACCGTGTAACGGAGAGAGCTCCCATTATTTGTCCCAGCTTTTGCCAACCGAGCAGTTCAAAATCATGTAAAAATGCAAGTAGAAAAATAGGAACCACCTTTGGTGGGAAGGTAACGGTGTTCTGTGCGCCTTTGGCGTTAAGTCATGCCAGCCACGTGACCATGGAGACATCTTCAGACAGTGCTGGGTCTTTGGCTTTGAAACAGAGATGAGCACCGCCCCCTAGAGTCAGGAACAACTAGCACATATGTGCGAGGGGAACCTTTACCTTTAGCCTTAAAAAGCAGAGAGCCAGTTTGGAATAATGGTTAAGGGATGAAGCTTTCCTGTGGCTGAAATGTCACAAAACAGTGGGAGGTTTTTTTTAAATTGTCCAGCGTTTTTCATTAGGAGGGCTGCCAAACCAAGCAGAGGGGAGCTGAGAGAGCAGGAAAGAAAATCTGTTGATTTAACCCTCAATGTTTGCTCTGTCTGAGGCTCAATATCAAACAGTAGGTAGAATGGCATATGAGGGCGACCTCGGGGGGGGACAAGGGGAAGAGATGCTGCCGAGGAGACAATCAGACAAGAGAGGCTCCTGCCTCTCTTAAGGGTCAGAGAGAGAAACTGAGGAAGGGCCAGCCCTAATGGATCAAGCAGTTAAAGTGGTGGCAGGAAGCTTGCATTTTCAGACTTGCAAGATTCTGTTAATGTAGCCTTGCAGTAAAGTAGAATTAGCTCATCCAGTTGTGATTCCTCTGTCTAGTTCACCTGGGAGGGCTGACATCAATCTTTGTGCCATACAGATGTTTTGGACTACAAATCCTACAGTCCCACTGGTCTGGATTTGTGTAGAAGACAGAGAGAATGGCAGAACAACACAGGGACTTTGGAGGTCTTCTAGTCCACCCCCCTGCTCAAGCAGGAGACCCCTATATTAGGGGTCCTCAACTGCCAGTCTGCAGATGGCTACAAGGTCACGGCCCACTGGGAACTGGGACATGCAAGCTTCAGGTGAGCTCACGAAGCTCCATTTGCACAAGCAGTGGGCCCAGGTATTGTGGCCTGCCAGTGACCAGCAGAGCTGGCAGCAGATTCGGACAGTGAGGAGGTTGGGGAGAAACATGGGCCAGTCCTGGAGTCTGGGGAAGGCTCTGACGAGGGCTCTGTGTCGGAGGCAGAGAGGGGGCCAGAGCCGTATGTCAGTTATCAGCTGCCTTCAGAGTCAGACATCAGTGAGGCAGACGAACAGCTGGAGCCTGTTCCCGGTGTGCAAATGCGCAGAGTTGCCAGACGAAGGGAGCAGCTAAAGAACAGGGGTCGACTTGGGAGTAAGGCCATCAGAGGACAATGAATGGCCCCTCCCAGAGGAAATAAAAGAGGAGCGAAGGGGGAGTGGAGTTTGCAGGAGACAATTAGTTCCCTTAATTGGTTCGTGACTCTCTGAGACTCCTTGCCAAGTTTTGCAGATATCGGCCTGGCAGCTCTCCAAGCCAGATAAGGTCTGTGACTGTAAATCCTCCATTGAAAGACTTTGCTGGATGTGAATGAGCAGAATTCACAGTCAATTAATAAAAGGGTTTTTTGTCAGGACAAGGAGTTTGCTTCATGCTCTTGGGAAGCCTCGGTCAGGACGCCAGGCACAAAACCATCCCTTCACCCCTATCGCCGTTGCCACCGCTGCTCTTACTGCCAGTCCGCAGAGCCAGACCACTGCCCTATACCATTACGGACACAAATGGCTTCTCAGCGGTTACTGAAAGAATGGTTCAAAGTTGTAATTTGAGAAAACGTCTCAGACAGACTTCTTCCTAGTTAACACCAAGAAAAAAGGGAGGGAGGGGGGAGGAAGCACATTCAGATTGGCAAGATTCTGTTGCTACAGCTTCAGAGGAAAAATGTGCCTGACCTACATGGCATTGGTTTCCTAGTCTAGTTTTCCACAAAGGGCTGACAGTTTGGGATTTGAAGAATCAATATTTACGGAGCAACCATTCTACCCGTCCTACGATAGAAGTTGGACAAGAGTGAGTAATGAACAGGATTACGTTTCAGCCTACAATATTTAGGTTAGGCATTAAAACTGGGAGGAAAAAGTAACACCACTTCAAAATCCCTGGGATGATAGGAAATCCAGCTGTTAACATATCCGTCTCCAGATGTCAGAGGCGCCCACAACTTCCTTATTAGGCAGAGAACAGAAGTAACAAGAAAAAGTTGCGAGGATGGCTTAAGTGGGATGCTATTTTTTGTGTGGGGAAGGGAGGTTAACAATTGAAACTGATTGACATCATCAATATGCAGCAATACACGGGCAAAGGATACAAACTCAAGATTAACCGCTCCAAACTCAACTGCAGAAAAAACATCTTCAGCAACAGAATGGTCAATGCCTGGAATGCTCTACCTGATCCTGTTATTAGTTCCTCTAACCCTCGTACCTTTTACCTTAAGCTGTCTACCATGGACCTTACACATTTCTTAAGAGGTCCGTAAAGGGGGCGTGCATAAGCGCACCAGCGTGCCTACCGTCCCTGTCCTATTGTCCCCATTTATTTGTACCCATTTCTTGTGTTTATGACCATGTTTATACTTATACCTGTTATCTCATACATGTTTGACAAACTAAATAAATAAATAAACTAAAACTAAAACAGAGATGGGCAGGAACGAGGCTTGCAAAATGATGATTACGATTAGACAAATCCTGCCATCAACCAAAGCAAAGCCTGGCACGTAGTTTGGATCAAATAATTCAGCAGCCAAGGATTCACTTGAGTACCTCATTTGTCAGCACTTTTTCCCTTTCCAATAATTATTTGTAGCTATCCTATGTTTCAAAGTATAATTACATTTTGTGGCGAGGGAAAAAAATGTATTCTCCCCTTGGCTTCCAACATAAAAGCAATTAGTTTCCATTTACTGCCAACGACCCTGTCATTTTTCATCTGATTCTTGTGGGGAATTTCTGCCCCGCTGGCATGGCTCATCCAGAGAGCCTCACCTAGCAATCAGCTGCACCAAATTTTACTTGCCTCGCACTGAATGGATTCCTAATTTGCTTCCCCTGAGCAGCCAAAAAAAAACAACAAAAAAAAAACCCCGCGAATGCTTAACATGAAAGATGCAACTTCCATTATAGCAGCTTAAATGCTGCTTTATGGAAACATGAGCTCACTCAACAGGCCCAAATGAGCAGGGTTGTCAAACTTGATTGAGGGACGCATCAGGGTTGTGTTTGACCTCAGGAGGGTGGGAGTAGGGCATGGCTAGAGTGGATGTGGCCAGTTCAACATCACTCATGTAGGGGACGCCTGTGGTGGCCTGAGAGCTCTGCATGCGAAAATGGGCTCCCGAGCTCCGTTTTCTGCTGCATCGGCCTCCTGCAACCCTCTGCCAGCGAAAACAGAGCTCAGGGAGGCAACTTGTGGCCCTTGTGAGATCTATTTCCAGCTGTGATGGCCTCCTGCAACCCACTGCCACAGGGGAGGGTTGCTGCCGATGTTACTGCCAGTTTGCAACCCGTACGCAACCCATGCGCACTTGCGCAGTTCAACATAAATTGGCCAGATCTAAGCACCCCGTGGGCCACATCCAGCCCCTAAGCCTTGAGTTTGACACCTCTGCTCTAGAGGGAATTCTGCCTTTGGACAAAGACCGAATTATATGGGAAAGCTCAGTTTCATTTCAGAGTTCTTGATCAACTGCAGATCTTCAATATCTTGCTAGCATACAGCATTCATACACCTGCTTCTTGCAAGGATAGGGACTATTAGAGTGAATAATAATAATAATAATAATAATAATAATAATAATAATAATAATAATAATAATAATAATAATAATAATTGTTTATATGCCCTCTGACTTGCAGAGACTAAGCAGTTTGCAATTGCTAAAACATTTAAGAATAAAAAGAAAGTTACACACAAAATCCAGCTGTTTCTTTGCAGCCGCACATGAGGTTAGTTCTTCAGGAGATATTTTTTGTAATTTTTATTTTATTCTTGTGCAATGGGAATTTAATTGACCTTCAAAAATAAATGCGAACTTGGAAGAAAAGCACATTGGTTGTGGAGTTCTCACTTTAAAACGAATCAAGAGCTGTCAGACTGGAATTTTTACTGATGAATGAACAACCAGATCCAACATCTCTTAATTATAACTTCTCAAACGTTAATAATATGATCACTTTTGACTCCACTAGGTGAGAAATAAATGGTGGTGGGTTTTTTTTTTTCAAAAAATGTTCAACCAAAGACATCTGTTGTAACCATGAAGAAATGTCAACCTTATCACTTGGAGTTTGTGATTTTTCTAGATTCTGGACACCAGAGCTCCTGGCAGTCTCAACCCCAACAGGGTGTTGTGTGAAGGGGAGTGTTTTATTAAAAAAAATAAGATGAGAGTTGTGTGATTGAAGCCCCGCCCCTTTTAATATACAGTGCAAACAACAGGATTTGTGTGTGAGAGAGTACATTTTAAAGTATTACTATATACGAGTAATCCTCAACGTATAACCACAATTGACACCAAACTTTCTGTTGCTAAGCGAAACTGTTGAGTGAATTTTGCCCCATTTTACGGCCTTTCTTGCTGTAAGTTGTTAAGTCAGTAAGACGGTTGTTAAGTGAATCTGGCTTCCCCATTGACTTTGTTTGTCAGAAAGCTGCAAAAGGCGATCACATGACCCTGGGACATTGCAACCATCATAATTACTTACCCATTGACAAGAATCTGAATTTGGATCAAATGACCATGGGGATGCTACAACAGTCATAAGTGTCATAAGTCACTTTTTCCACGGCTGTTGTAACTTCTGATGTTCACAAAAGGACTGGGTGTAAGTCAAGCACTACTAGTGGTGGATTGGTGCTGGGTCGGACCAGTACGGCCATACAGGAAGTGGCCCGGAGCAGCTGAGAGCGTACCGGTATGGTGGCTCGTTTAGTCCATTCTCCCGCCCATGCTCTATAGCTGTATTTATGCCAAAAGGGACACTGCGGACACGCGCACAGCGCGCGGTGCCTGCGTGAGCCCCAACAAGCAGCTGGATGTCATGGGGGGATTGCACATGCGTGCGCTGCGCACATCAGGTGTGTGCATGAACAGACTGCGATCAGTGTACTGGTAGCGACGGTAAGAGTAACCCACTATTAGCACTACCTGCGCATATTTTTAGTCTCAATGAGTTTCAAGCATCCATATCAATGCTTATTGGGCTACCCAAGGCATTCAATCCCAATCAATGGTCCTCTTTTTTTCAATAGAGATAAATCGTCCCATACGCTCCCATTTCCTAAGACCCCTCTTTCTTTCCCACACTGCCAGAAATGATCATGCACACAATGTATTCCGTGTTTCCAGAAGCAGAAGGGAGTTGGGCTTTTGGCAGTGTTTAAATCGTGGCTTAGCTGGGGCCTTCTGTTTGCATCCTTCCATTTCTCATCTATATCATACCAAATGTCTCCTATCATAGGACAGATGGAGGCATATGAAAAGGAGTTAATTCAGGGGAGAAATCCAGCAGGTTCTGGAGAACCAGTAGCGGAAATTTTGAGTAGTTCGGAGAACTGGCAAATACCACCTGAGGCTGGCCCCAGAGTGGGGAGGGAATGGAGATTTTGCAGTACCATTCTCTTGCCACGCCTACCAAATCACACCCAGAACTGGTAGTTTTAAAAAAATGAATTTCGCCACGGGGTTAATTTCTTGAGTCTGATCATCCGGGATCATAAGAATGAGGAGGGGGTGGGAGATAATCCTATCACTGCACTTTAACTTGGTTCTTTTGACCATGGAAAATCAATAAAATCCCCTCCACCCACTTCCAAATCTTTTCAAAGAAACTAAGCCCAAGAAAACAAACAATCTCATCCTTGCTGATGCTGCTTATAGAAGGCTTCACTTAGTCCCTTCCTTGAAAAGTCCAGGCAGTTTAAATAAATATACATTTCTTGCATCGTTGAGAGCTTGTCTTGGGGTTGTGTCAAGACGCTCAAACTGGAAGTGAAGCTCAGCCTTTTCCTCTTAAGGCTGCAAAATGGGAAAAGGTAAGGTGTTAAATTCAACCCTTCCCTTCCTAACCCTCCCCTCCACTTGGTTTTGGTCGCCATGCTACAAAAATAGATGTTGAGACTTTAGAAATAGGGTAGAAAAGAGCAAAATGCCGATGATTAGGAAGCTGGAGACTAAAACATTTGATGAATGATTGCAGGAACTAGGTATCTCTGGTTTAATGAAGAGAAGGACTAGGGCAGCAGTCACCAACCGGTGAGAGAAAATATTGGTGGTCTGTAGAAAAATTATTTGCATTTTTAATATTGCACTAAATGAGGGGTCCTCAAACTACAGCCCCTGGGATGGATACGTGCAATGAACGCTTGTGTTGCTGCAGAGTGTCTCCCCCTTCTGGGTCTTTTTGTGCAGGTCAGAGGGGGGCAGAAATTCCGACTTGGGATCTGCTTCAGCCTCCTGGTGGGGAGTTTTGGGCAAAGGCTGGAGGGAAGCGCCGCTGGTGGCGAAGAGCAGGAGGGCCTCGTTCCAGTGGGACTGCATCATGGCCTGGAACTGGCTGACTGTCTCAGTCCACTGAGCCTCTAGGCACCGATACCTGGCCTTGCACTCCCACGGGTCTTCCCTCTGCTTGGAAAGCCTATGCTCGTAGTCCTCTATGAGTTGCTTCTGCTGAGCCTCCTCCTCGGTCAGATCCAATTTGAACTGAGCTGTTTTGCCAACTCTTTCTAATGGTGGCTGCTTAGCTCCAACAATTGCTTCCTGTTGGGGCCCTAAGGAGCCTGCGTGGGCAGGTGAGGAGTGGCAGATAGAGGCTGGCAAGGTGCCCCTCCATGTGACATCGAGTTGGCATGCCCACCCAGTCACATGATCACCTAGTCACGCCCACCCACCCAGTCACTAGGCAGATCATATTAGTGGTCCAGGGGATTTAAAATTATGCATTTTGTGGTCCCTGAGGTCCGAAAGGTTGGTGATCCCTGGACTAGGGGTTGACATGATAATAGTCTTCCAATATTTGAGGGGCTGTCATAGAGAGGAGGGGGTGGTGGTCAACCTTTTCTCCAAAGTACTTGAGCACACAACAAGAAGTAATGGATGGAAACCTATCAAACAGAGATCCAACTTCGAACTAAGGAGAAACCACACGACAGTGATAAACATTTAATCAGTGGAACGGTTTGCCTCCAGAAGTTGTAGCTCTCTATCACTGGAGGCTTTTAAGAAGAGATTGATCTAAAAAATGACATAGATTCTCCTGTTTTGAGCATAGGGATGTACTAGATAGAAGATCCTTCCAACTCTGTTATTCTGTTATTGTCTTGTCTTCTACCATCAATGCTGACAACAAAGCCTTTGATCTTCCTTCTACATGGGATCTGACTCATCAGTTCTCCATTCTAAATTGCTATCAACTGGCTTAGACGATCATATTCCCCGTTTCTCCACCTCTCCCTGAGTCAAAACATGCTTCTTCATCAAAAATAAACTCTTCACTTTCAAAAGTCTCCAGATCGGCTTCAGGGAACTCCTTCCCAATAGCTTTCCACTGACTCAACAGGTCAGGTCCCAGCTTTCCAGAGATGGCCAGCTGAAAGAAAGCCAAGAAACATTGAGAAAATTTTCTTACAACACATCGAGCACTAAACATCTACTTGCCATGTTCATGTACACTGCATGACACAATCATGTTCCATTTAGAACATGATCAGCGACGGAAGCATTTGCTTCTATCGTGTACAGTTGGTCCTCAACATACAACATTTTATTTATTGACCCTTCAAAGCTACAACGGCACTGAAAAAAGTGCCTTATGGCCATTTTTTTCAGAGTTACAACTTTTGTAGCATCCCCCATGCTCATATGGTCAACATTCAAATGTTTGGCAACTGGTTCATATTGATGACAGTTGCTATGTCCCAAGATCATGCGATCCCCTTTTGTGACAAGCTCTGGAGAAGCCAGAGTCACTTAGCAACCGAGTGACTAATTTATCAAATGCAGTGACTGTGGGAAGAAAGGTTGCAAAACGGGGCAAAACTCACTTAACAAAGGTCTTACTTAACCAGAGAAATTTTGGGCTCAATTGTAGTTGTAAGTCAAGACTACCTGTAGTATCAGTCAACCTAATAAAATTATTTACTAGGGCTTGGAGTATAGGTTGATTGTGGAAATCTCTTTTTTTCTATCTTTCTTTCTCTTTCCTTCATTCCTTCTTCCTTTTTCTCCTTCCTTTCCTTCCTTCCTTCTTCCTCTCTCTCTCCCCTTCCTTCCTTTTTCTTTCTTGCATTTTGTTTTTTGCTTTGTTCTTTTGTACTTGCATTTCCAGGTTTGTTACATTTTTAATTTTATTAAGTTGCGGTTTAATTGTAAGCTGCCTAAAGTTATTGGAAATTTAGTGACAATGCAATATAATGTCACGTCATGTAAATCGTGTTTTCCTGAGTTGGGATAAAATGCAGGTAACGTGTCTTAATGCTTCTTTTCTAAAAAAAAAAAGGGGGGGGGATTGAATGTGGCAGCAAAGTTGTGGCCGAAATCTTTGATTTGGTATGCTGGTTTTCTGCATGCCAGGTTGAACTGTGAGCTATGATGGAACATCTAACATCAGTTGAGCATGACTTACAGGATTGAAACCACAAGGTCCATGGTTGCACAAACCTTTGTGACCGCAAGTTGCATCTACATCTTTGGAATCTATCAGGAGTTGCACTTGAGGGAGGTAAGTGGCTATGCTTGAAATAAGGTGGTTTAATTTTAATTTACTGCAAACTGATACCAACCAAGAATGGCTCCAGAAAGTCTTCTATGGCCCTTAATCACCAATCATGTATCATGGTTAGGGGTAGCAGATTTGGTCTGCAAAAATCCAAGCAACAGACAGCAACAATGATGTAAAAAAAAAAATCTTGGCTCCCATCTACGATCATTGGGATTTCTGCAGACTTTCTCTAGTAGCTAAAGTCATTGTAGGTCTTGCAAGATCTTTGCAATCTTAGTTCATTTTAATAAGACGTGAAAATCACTGGATCTCTTGGAATGTTGGAGCTGAATAGTAAGATTCTTACATGACCAGAAACTATTGGTCTCAACATCTAATTCCCACAGTACTGTCTCATGTCTTAAATATATTTATCCATGCAGTATGGCTATATTACTTTTATCCTTTCCATTTGTTTCACTACCTTCTGTTATTGGTATCATTATGATTATGACTACTTTGATATTATAATTATTATTTTGTTGTTCTATTCTATTCAGAATTCTGTTCTATTCTACTCCATTCTCCACCTATTCTATTCTATTCTTATTCTATTCAGAATTCTGTTCTGTTCTATTCTTCTATTCTATTCAGAATTCTATTCTATTCCATTCCATTCTTATTCTATTCAGAATTCTGTTCTGTTCTATTCTATTCAGAATTCTATTCTATTTTATTCCATTCCATTCTTATTCTATTCAGAATTCTGTTCTATTCTATTCTTCTATTCTATTCAGAATTCTGTTCTATTCTATTCTGAATTCTGTTCTATTCTATTCAGAATTCTATTCCATTCCATTCTTATTCTGTTCAGAATTCTGTTTTGTTTTATTCTTCTATTCTATTCTGAATTCTGTTCTATTCTATTCTGAATTCTATTCTATTCTACTCTATTTCTATTCTATTCTAATTCTATTCCTAATGTGTCCACCTAATTTAATATATTGAATGCATCCAGAAATCACTATAGGACTTTTAAATGCCCAAACTCAACACTCTTTGCATTCCATGCTTTTAAAGTGAATTCGGAAGGCAGGGTTAGTAACACGGTCGTTCAGTGAATCTGGCTTCCCCATTGACTTTGCTCGTTGGAAGGTCACAACAGGGGATCACATGACCCCAGGACACTACAACTGTCATAAATATGAGTCAATGCCAAACATCTGCCTTTTGATCACGTGCAACGGCCATAAGTGTGAAAAATGGTCATAAGTCACTTTTCTTTCAGTGCTATTTTAACTTTGAACGGTCCCTAAATGAACTGTTGTTAAGTCGAGGACTACCTGTATTGGGGGAAACCATTTAATCGTAGCTTGTTGAAAAAAAAATACAGAATCATGAGACCGAAGTGTTACAAACGATTTGACTTAAAGAGACGTTTTAATGGAATTGCAACAATGCAAGTAGCCTTCATTTTATTCAAATGCATTTTATTTTTTTGCAACAACATGCCCAAGTTTTAAATGTTTTGCTCTGTGCTTAGATACAGGGTGTTTTTTTTTTTTTCCTTTTTTTGTATTTCTCTCACAGTTTCGGTCCCACTCCTGAAAAAAATGGAATAGATTTTGGAGCATCAAAAACCATACCCAGGTTTTTTTTTTCCCAATTTCAAAGGACAGGCAGACAATTTAGCCAATAAAAGAGGAAGTGTTAGAAGAATCTTTGGAGGAAGGATTTACTCCAGAGCAAGGAGGTGTAAGCGACCATAAACAGTTAAGAAGAGGCAATACATTTCTAGGATACATAAATATGAATGACTAGTTATTATTCAAAATAAAAGACAGGGACCTAAAAACAAAGGATGTTAAATAAATTAAAGCCCTACACAATACAGAAAGCAAAAAAAAAAAAAAAGTCCAAAAGGAAATGTAGGAAATTGTTCCCAACCCAAATACTGTTTAACCAATGGGGAGGGGAGGGGGAATAAATAGTTTTCCCAACACATTTAATTCGGAGTGTTTTGGATTTACAACTGCTGATTCTTCTGGCACAGAATTGCCCTTTTTCTCTATTAACTAAAGCTTTGTTCTTTTGTCATCAAGACGATTTTATACAAAAAAATCAGAGAACAGAGAACCTGATATGGATTTTTTTTTTCATAAAGAAAAAGTCTAGACCCAGGCAAGAAAAAAAAAGTACATTTCTCCCTCCTCCTTCTTTTTTAGACAACAGTGTATATAAACAACATTGTGCTCGTTTTCCACATCTGTTTTGGTTGCTTGACAACGTTTTGAGCAAAAAGACATTTTAAGGCTGAAAGAGGCAACCAAATGAAGCATTCTGGAAGGCAAATTAATCAACAAGGGGGACTAGGGATACACACACTCTCTCTCTCGCGCGCGCACACTCACACATACACATACACACTCCTGCAGATGGGGGGGGGGGGGGGGGAATAGGTGAGCCATTTATACCAACTTGCATTTCATTGCCACCGGGACTGCCCAAGCTACTAAGTTTGAGCAGTGAAAAGTACCGTGCGTAGAAATTCTGAGCTTCCTTCTCCTTTATTAACGTATTTGGTCCGTTTCTCAGTCAACAACAACAAAAAAAGATACTTATTTCAAGTTGTCAGAACCAGGCAAAGTCCTCATATTTAGCCCCAGTCATTATTATTATTATTATTTTATTTTCCCCGAAAGGCAAAAAGTTTGATCACAGTTTTGTTCAGAAAAAAAGCCGGAAAGGTCCTCGTAAGAAAAACGATGGATTTCTAAAATATACCCTTGTGTAGTCATCTTAAAAAAATCAGCTATCAAAACATTTTCCCCAAAGGAAAAAATAAATTAGGGTAATTTTTTTTTTAAAAAAAATGCAATTACAGTGTCTTTGTTTTTTTTTCTAAATCTCCCCTTTTCCCGGGATATTAAGCTGTCCTCAAGGAACCATTAGCAACTGTGTTCTTCCCCAAATTTGGTTCGTGTTTCTGAAGCCAGAGCTCAGCGAGTTGCTGTGTAGAACCGTACGTTGATGCTTTGGAGCCCAAACACATTTTATATTGTTTTGGATCCAGGTTTGGGTCGCAAAAGACCGGGTGATGTACGTGGACTACGCCAACTTCTTGGCTCCTGAACGTCTTGAGCCCAGATAGAATCACCTTGTTGAACAAATCCACATCCTCAAGACCCCAGCCCTGAATAGAAACATCAAACCCCCCTGCCCGAATTAAATCCTCCTTGTAAATGCAAGCTATTCCGAAACCGTAGTTCCTCCAGAAACCAGTTTTCTGCGTGTAAGCATAGTGATTCTCGCTCGGAACCTTTCCGCTATAGACAATCTTTGGATCGTACTGGCTAAAGATGATCGGGAAATAAATCTGTTGCCCTATCATCGTGTTGGCTCTACACCGTTGCAGGAACTCGGTGGTAAAAACCAAGTCAACGTCACAAAAGAAGAGCAGGGACCGATTGTTAAACTGAGAAGATCCGACTTCAAGGGCCAGAGCGCGGGAAAAATCTCCAGAAATGGGTAAAATCTGCATGTCGGCCTTGGGGTACTTCATACGATACTCTCTCATCAGTTCCACCTGACGTGCCTTATCGGGGTTGGAGTTGGAGTTGAATAGCAAGACAACCAACTTGACGTTCTGATTAGGAATAAGGCAAGTCTTTTCGAAGTTGGCCATGAAGTGCACAAACATATCGAAGCGTCCCGAAAGAGGGATTAAGATGTTGATCTTTTGGTCTTTGGATTCCGTCTTCTCGGATTTGGACTTGCTCAGCTGGAACGGGACGAACATCTTAAGAGAATTGGAGAGGAAAGACAAGGATCCTGAATCCTGGTTGATTTTGCTGGCCAGGTCTTTGGCATCCATTTCATCATGCTCCATAAACTGGACTTTGCTGAACGTCTGCTGCAGGTAGGCGTGTCGCCGGACAGGGACGGTCATTTTCTTCCCCTTGTGCTTTTTGTACAAAAGGAGCAAGTCAAGGACATACTCGGCCCCGTACATGGGACTCACTCTTCGATAGCCGTACTGTATCTCCTTAAAGTCAATAATCCGTCCCCTAGTCTTGGCGTTGGCGTTGATCATCTCCATGACTTGCATCACGACATCGTCCAAGGCCTGACGCTGGGAGGAGTCCATGCCTCGGCGAGGCGGCTGCCCATCTACCATGGAGTACAGGTACTTCCCCGTCAGGAATTCCCACTCCAAAACCTCCTCGCGCTGTTGCGGTTGGAATCGCATGAAGGATGGTGGGATTCCCAGCTGAAGGTCCTCTCGACGTACTTCGGTATTGCTGTATTTGCTCATGAGGACAATCTCGCGGTGCAGTTGAATGGTCCGGTATCGTAGCTCTGCTATTTTACGACTCAGCATGTAGCTGTGAAGCCGGTACTGGTAAGGTGGACTTTTGTTCGGATGCAAAGTGATGGCCCGGTGGATCTTGCTGTTATGGAGGTCTCTGATGTAACCTTTTTTGTTCTGCTCGTAGTTTTCGTAAAAGAGCTGCTGCATCTAGAGAAGAAGAGAAAGGGGGGGGGAGAGTATCATTATAGGGTCAATCTGCCTTGCATGTGGCTTAGACAAACAGAAAGGCTTTCTTGTCAGCTCTCTTAGACCCAAGTTATTTTAACCAGCTGCTTCCCTGAGTTAAAAGTTTTAGACTGGGAGGAGAAGAAGAAAAATAAACAAAATCGAAAATCTACCATAAGGCTAGAAATCAAGCTGGCCTGTTCTAGCAATACGAACAATTTGCCCTTGAATGGCATAAAAGGTTTATTGGGATGTGAAATGATTTCTGATGAAAGGAAGGAAGGAAGGAAGGAAGGAAGGAAGGAAGGAAGGAAGGAAGGAAGGAAGGAATGGAAGGAGGGAGGGGATTATAATGAGAGTGAGGGAGGGTCTGAGGGAAGTCCTGCCTTAACACTTGAAGGGAGGGAGGGAGGTGGGAGGGGGAGGAAGGAAGGAAGGAAGGAAGGAAGGAAGGAAGGAAGGAAGGAAAGGAAGGAGGGAGGGGATTATAATGAGAGTGAGGGAGGGTCTGAGGGAAGTCCTGCCTTAACACTTGAAGGGAGGGAGGGAGGTGGGAGGGGGAGGAAGGAAGGAAGGAAGGAAGGAAGGAAAGAGGGGATTATAAGGAGACTGAGGGAGGGTCTGAGGGAAGTCCTGCCTTATCCCTTGAAGGAAGGGAGAGGGTGGGAGGAAGAACAGAGAGAGAGGCGTAATAACAGGGAAGGAGGGTGGGAGGAAGGACGGAAGGGCAGAACAAGCAAAGCAAATCTTTACTCATTTAGAGATTTCAAGAAGATGGAGACAAGAAAACTTGAACACAAACACCCACCCACCTACCTACCCACTGCCACCTTCTCATCACTGCGATCCATTTCCTGCCCCTATATAGGGAACCTCCTAAAATATTGATCCTTTTTTGGCCAATTATTCATTTTTTTCTTTTAAAAAATGGCAGCACAAGCTGCCCTTCGAAACCAAATTTCCCCAAGGAGGCTTACAGCCTATTAAAATTGCACAATAAAAACTGAACAATAATTCAAATACCAACAAAGCCAACACATCAAAATATGGAACTGATTCAAATGAGAAATAGAAGAGTGAGCCGCAGACTGAGGAATAATAAATTATTTCACTACAGCATTAAAATTACATAAAATTAAAAGAGTTAAAAAGTAAGAGCGCCAGCCTGGTGTAGTAGTTAAGGTACCAGGCTAAAACCTGGGTACCGTGAGTTCTAGTCCAAGCTTAGGTGCCAAGCCAGGTGGATGACCTTGGGCCAGTCAATCTCTGCAACCCTAGAAAGGAGGCAATGACAAACCATTTCTGAAATCTTGCCAATCACATAAGCTTGTCTAGGGAGTTGCCAGGAGTCAACATTGACTCAAAGGTAGTCCTAAAAATTAAGATAATGCTTTAGGCATGTAATGTTAATAGAACCGATTAGGCCTCTCAAAAGTTCTTTATCAAAATAAGATGACTTATCAGTAGGATAATTATCTGAAAACAGAACAGAATACAAGCAGGAGTCAATACTAACTTGTAGATACAGACAAAAAAAAAGGAAGCAGGAAGTAACTAAATTGAATAATAATGGTCATGATTCCCTAAGTGGAAATCAATGATGTAACCTGGCCCTGCTTTTTTCAATTTTCATTTTAGATTTTTCTACTTTACAAGAAAGCACCACTGTTCTTTGCATTTTGAGCATACTCATAATAATAATGATGATGTCCATTGGTATCACTTTACATGTTTCATCCATTGCCGTGTAGTTTCGATGGATGAAATATCGCGACCTGGCCATCGAAACTTACATGGCTATGGATGAAGCATGTAACAGTGTCATCGGGGCACTTGGTACCATGTCCAAGAATTTTATATCAACAAATTGCATCTTCCTGCAATAACACCAGCAAAACTGCAAAAAACTACGCTGCTTGGAACATCGTATATTTTAAGAAGGTCCTTGGTTGATACCTAGGACTCTGGCAGCAACCCGTATCAACCATTAGCACCAGTCACTGGTATTTGTAATGCATTTTTGAATGTTCAGTTGGATGAGTTTTATGTTTAATTAAATAATAACAATAACAATAATAACATTATTATTATTATTATTATTATTATTATTATTATTATTATTATTATTATTATTATTATTATTATTATTATTATTATTATTTTGGTTCATTGACATTGCAATACCTGGTGAAGCACGAATTGAAGATAAGCAGCAAGAAAAAATCACAAAGTACCTGAAAGTGAAGCCTACCTTGGCATGCATTTACTTTTAATACATGGATGGGAGCAGGTTGGAGAAAACTTCTCTGCAAGGGAAGATGGGCGTATCTGAAGGCAAGGCAAGAAGGAACGGTTGGAAGCTTAACGAAGACCAATCCATCCCAGAACTAAGGAGAAGTGGTCAACCTATTTTCCAAAGCACTAGAGGGCAAGACAAGGGACAATGGATGGAAATGAAATAAGGAGAGAAGGAATCTAAAACTAAGAAGAGACTTCCTGACAGTGAGAACAATTAACCAGTGGTTGCCTCCAGAAGTTGTGGTTGCTCCATCACTGGAGGCTTTTAAGAAGAGACTGGACAGCCATTTGTCTGGAAAGGTATAGGGTCTCCTTCTTGTGGAGTTGGACCACAAGACCTCCAAGGTCCCTTCCAACCTATTGTGGTCAACCTGTTTGCCAATGCAGAGCAGGGGTTAGACTAGAAAACCTACAAAGTCCTTCCCAACTCTGTTATTCTGAAATTTCCTGACAGAGAGAACAATTCTTCAATGGAACAGCTTGCCTCCAGATATTGTGTGTGCTCTATCGCTGTACGTTTGTAAGAATAGATGGACAGCTATTTGTCTGGAATGGTCTAGGAGGGCCTAGAAGATCTCCAGGGTCCCTTTCATCTCTGTT
Organism: Natrix helvetica; assembly: GCF_964273705.1. Classification (NCBI taxonomy): domain Eukaryota; kingdom Metazoa; phylum Chordata; class Lepidosauria; order Squamata; family Natricidae; genus Natrix; species Natrix helvetica. The sequence continues at coordinate 9,111,776 of NC_138556.1, forward strand.
ATCCTGTAGTTCTGATTTGAATTTGAGCAGGGTGGAGAGGAAGAGAAAGGGCTTGAGAAGGTCTCATATATACCAAAGCAAGCTTCAATTCCTGGACTCTTGGGTTCTATTGAATGACATCTCAGGTATCCGCTGGTATCAGGAAACAGCAAGGGGAAACACAGGTATCTTAAAGCCATGAATGATTGATGGATGGAGAGAAAATAAGGGGCTCAAATTCAGACAGCGGCCATCAATATTTAAGTTTAAAAAATTCAAACCCCCTGCTAAACCTCAGTAGGCCTATTCTACCAAACAGGGGACGCTGATGCACTAAATATAATAGGAATTTGGACTACGATTGCAGAAATAAGCGACGAAAGCCGAGATTGCAGAAATAAGTGACATCCATGGCACATCCTGAATGGGACACAGCATGTAAAGAGTTGACATTAATAGCTTTTGGTCTCTATCAGCAGGTGAGAGAAGGTCTGTAGAAGAATTCTCTCTCCCAGAAAACTCCATTTAAAAACATTTTCCTGGAGGGTTTAATATCTGTTGTTCTGGCAAAATCATCACGGAGGCAGATTTTAAGTTAAATAAGCTGCTAAGACTCCAAACGCCTATCAGTTATCAACTAATTGAATCAATCCAATAACTGAGATGTCAACTGAGATGGGAGACAAACTAGGAGGCAGACAGATAAAAGAAGCTCATGGTTTACTTGTTAAAAAAGAAAGAGGATAGCTGAAAACAAGATACCTTATCATCTACCTCTTTCCTTTGCAACAAGGGTGCCTTGGTAGTCAACTGCTTCGAAACTCACCCACAGGTAATCCTGCACTTACAACCACAACTGAGGCCAATTCTTTTGTTGCTGGGTGAATTTTGGCCCACTTTACAACCTCCCTTGTCACCATTGTTAAGTGAATCACTGCAGTTGTTAAATTCGTAACACGGTGGTTAAGTGATGACTCTGGCTTCCCACGCTGACTGCTGGTCAGAAGGTCGCAAAAGGGGATCCCATGACCTCAAGGCACTGAAACCGTCATAAATACGAGTCAGTTGCCGAGCGCCTGAATTTTGATCTCGCGACCATTGGGATGCTGCAATGGTTGTAAGTCATAAGACACTTTTTTCAGTGCTGTTGTCACTCTGAACTGTCACTAAACAAACTGTTGTAAGTCGAGGGCTACCTGTAATTTGGGACTCAATGCATTCTTACATTAAAAAAAAATTGTTCCAGTACTCATCATTTGCTTGGTACTCGACTTACAAACTAGAACTTGTCGGTGTCGGCTGTCTTATGGATCGTTACATTATTCCTTATGGGAAAAATGTGTTTGGTACTCAGTATTTTGGGTATTCCTGTCATCTCCCAGAACCAATTAACGTTGAGTAGTGGGGTTCAATTTTTTTACTACTCTTTTTACTACTCAGTGGGAGTGGCTTGGTGGGCGTGACAGCATAAGGATACGGCAAAATCCCCATTCCCTCCTCACTCCAGAGAAAGGATACTGTAAAATCTCCATTTCCATCCCATTCCAGGGCAAGGATACTGCAAAATCCCCATTCCCTCCCCATTCCAGGGCAAGGATACTGCAAAATCCCCATTCCCTCCCCATTCCAGGGTATGGATACTGCAAAATCCCCATTCCCTCCTCACTCCAGAGAAAGGATACTGTAAAATCTCCATTCCCTCCTCACTCCAGAGAAAGGATACTGTAAAATCTCCATTTCCATCCCATTCCAGGGCAAGGATACTGTAAAATCTCCATTCCCTCCCCATTCCAGGGCATGGATACTGCAAAATCCCCATTCCCTCCTCACTCCAGAGAAAGGATACTGTAAAATCTCCATTTCCATCCCATTCCAGGGCAAGGATACTGCAAAATCCCCATTCCCTCCCCATTCCAGGGCATGGATACTGCAAAATCCCCATTCCCTCCTCACTCCAGAGAAAGGATACTGTAAAATCTCCATTTCCATCCCATTCCAGGGCAAGGATACTGTAAAATCTCCATTCCCTCCCCATTCCAGGGCATGGATACTGCAAAATCCCCATTCCCTCCTCACTCCAGAGAAAGGATACTGTAAAATCTCCATTTCCATCCCATTCCAGGGCAAGGATACTGCAAAATCCCCATTCCCTCCCCATTCCAGGGCATGGATACTGCAAAATCCCCATTCCCTCCCCACTCCAGAGAAAGGATACAGTAAAATCTCCATTTCCATCCCATTCCAGGGCAAGGATACTGCAAAATCCCCATTCCCTCCCCATTCCAGGGCATGGATACTGCAAAATCCCCATTCCCTCCACACTCCAGAGAAAGGATACTGTAAAATCTCCATTTCCACCCCACTCCTGGAGGAAGGATAGCTGGGACTCTGATCAGCTGGGACTTGGGAGAAGCAAATAGATGGGGGCAGAGACATTCAGAGGTGGTATTTGCAGGTTCTCCACACTACTCAAAATTTCCGCTACTGGTTTGCCAGAACCAGTCAGAACTAGCTGAATACTACATCTGGTACCGAGGTACCACTGTATTCCTATTTAGTAATCTGTTCCCCAAAAAAAGCCCAAAGTTTGCGTGTTTTTTGAGTTGTCTCGATTCCATGGATGTCACAAGCTTTGTTCTAATTCAGGTTAGACTGTTAAAGTAATAGACTAGATTTGGAATAGCTTGGTAAACGTCAAACTTATGAATGGACTTCGGCTTCTAGACTGCCTGACTCCTGCATGAATAGACACTCTTCGGTAAATGGAATCGAAGAATAGTAATGGAAGATCATAGATTTTTTAAAGAGAAAAGATTGGCAAGGAAAAGCACATTTCAGCCAAACTTCCTGAATACCTTTTACATGATCAATCACCCAGCAGAGATAAAATTTCATGAAATGGAAGAAAACGTTAAGATTAAAAATGTTTCATTAAAAACAAATGTGGTTTGCAATTAGAACTTATTTTCTTTGCTAATATGAAGACGAAATAGAAGTTAATGGATCTGGTAATTAATACAATAAAATACAATAGTAGAGTTGGAAGGGACCTTGGAGGTCTTCTAGTCCAACCCCCTGCCTAGGCAGGAAACCCTATACCGTTTCAGACAAATAGCTATCCAACATCTTCTTAAAGACTTCCAGTGTTGGGGCATTCACAACTTCTGGAGGCAACTTCTGTTCCACTGATTAATTGTTCTAACTGTCAGGAAATTTATCCTCAGTTCTAAGTTGCTTCTCTCCTTGATTAGTTTCCTCCCATTGCTTCTTGTTCTACCCTCAGGTGCCTTGGAGAATAGTTTGACTCCCTCTTCTTTGTGGCAACCCCTGAGATATTGGAACAATGCTATCATGTCTCCCCTAGTCCTTCTTTCTCTTAAGCTAAACATACCCAGTTCCTGCAACCGTTCTTCATATGTTTTAGTCTCCAGCCTAGAGACTAAAACATATGAAGAACGGTTGCAGGAACTGGGTATGTTTAGCTTAAGAGAAAGAAGGACTAGGGGAGACATGAAGAGGAATTGACCTCTTCCTTAACACCAAATAATAAGTAAATAAACCGAAGAAGTTTAATCAATCCTGTTTAAAAGCTTGCTAATTTTTTTCTTAAAATGACCAATTGCTGCTCTCTATGATGCGTACTTTCTAAAAATTATATTTATCTTTCGCAAAAGAGAGAAGAATACATTATACGATCCCGTTATCAAAGAACAAAATTGAACCGGTATGCAGTTTTCTTAACCAGTGGACTAAGTCTTGGTTTCATTATGTTTTAGATTTAATCCACCCGGCTGACACTCAAATCCTATATCATTTCGATGATAGACCGTTAAAGCTGCAAATCTGTTTTATCTTGAATTGTATTTTGTACTATCAGGCAGTTATCCAGTGTCGGTGTCTTTTCATTTCTGTATGACATACCATATTTTTCGGAGTATAAGATCGTTATATTCCACACTGCCCTGAGAGTCTGAGTGGAATCCGTATATTTTAATAATTCAATTAAATTGTTGTACCTGCTCGCTGGTTTTACTCTGCGTTCATTTTTAACTACAAGTAACCTGTGACTTCATTTAGTGACCATTACAACAGAGCTGAAAAAAGTGACTTAAGACTGCTTTTTAACATATACAACTTTTACAACCTCCCCCTGGACACGTGACCAAAATTCAGACGTTTGGCAACTGGCATGTATTTAAGAAGTATCCCAGGATCACGTGATCCCCTTTTGCAACCTTCTGACTGTTGTGGACCACCAGCGGTCAGCGGAGCTCGCAGCAGATTCGGACAGTGAGGAGGTTGGGGAGGAACATGGGCCAGTCCTGGAGTCTGGAGAAGGCTCTGATGAGGGCTCTGTGTCGGAGACAGAGAGGGGGCCAGAGCCGTATGCCAGTTATCAGCTGCCTTCAGAGTCAGACATTAGTGAGGCAGACGAACAGCTGGAGCCTGTTCCCAGTGTGCACATGCACAGAGTTGCCAGACGAAGGCAGCTAAAGAACAAGGGTCGACTTGGGAGTAAGGCCACAGGTGGATGATGAATGGCCCCTCCCAGAGGAAATAAAAGAGGAGCGAAAGGGGAGTGGAGTTTGCAGGAGATAATTAGTTCGCTTAATTGGTTTGTGACTCTCTGAGACTCCTTGCCAAGTTTTGCAGATATCGGCCTGGCAGCTCTCCAAGCCAGATGAGGTCTGTGACTGTAAATCACACCCTTAAAAGACTTTCTGGGTGTGAATGAGCAGAATTCACAGCCAATTAATAAAATAGTGTGTTTTTTTTTTAAATCGGGGCAAGGAGTTTGCTTCATGCTCTTGGGAAGCCTGGCTCAGAACACTGGTAAGCAAAACCAATAGGGAACCCAGATTCACTTCACAAGCGGGTTACTAACTTCATAACTGCACTGGTTCATTTTACAACTGTGGCAAGAAAGGTCGTAAAAGGGGGCAAAACTCACTTAACAACTGTCTTGCTTTTGTACTCTATTGTGGTCGTAAATCAAGGATTACCTATGCTGCTGTATTTGGATTAAGAATTATTTTAGAGCAGGGGTGTCAAACTCAAGACCTGGAGGGGGGGATCTGGCCCACAGGGTGCTTAGATCTGGCCTGCGGGGCCACCCTCTAAACAATGAAGGACTGGCCCGGGTGCCTCTGCCAATGAAAATGGAGTGCCTCTGCCAATGAAAATGGAGCTTCATTTTTGCTGGCAGAGGGTTGCAGGAGGCCGTCGCAGCCAAAAACGGAGCACGGGGGCCCACTTACTCTGCTAGAGCGCTGGGGCCACCACAGGCACCCCTGACATGAGCGACATCAAGCTGGCCATGCCCACTCCCCCCCCCGAGGTCAAACACAACATGCAGCCCACAATGAAATTGAGTTTGACACCCCTGTCTTAGAGCGATGGTTCTCAACATTTTCTTCGCCGCGGTCCCCTTTAGATTGTGGCTATGGAACCCCAAGATTTATCTCAAGTTTTAAATCATAACATTTCTTCAAGCCTTCACAGATCGCCTGTGATGACATCATACCCCCTTCCCCCAGGGATCGCAAGTTGAGAACCACTGACTTAGAAGATTTATAGCTAAATGGAAATAAAGAGGTAACTATAGCCACAAAATTTTTTACTACCAGTTCTGTGGGCGTGGCTTGGTGAGCATGGCAGGGGAAGGTTACTGCAAAATCCCCATTCCCTCCCAATCAGCTGGGACTCGGGAGGCAAAGAATAGCTGGGGGTGGGGCCAGCCAGAAGTGGTATTTACCGGTTGTCCAAACTACTCAACATTTCCGCTACCGGTTCTCCAGAACCGATCAGAACCTGCTGAATACCAACTCTGATTTAGTGTTGGCATTGGTCACTCTCCAACATGTACATTTAACCACAAAGTATAAATGCTAATGAAATTGCTACATATATGCAGTCTGCTTGGAAATCTCAAGTGCTATAATTATGTTAGGGAAAACAGTACAATGCCTGCCTTCTTTAATAAATAAACCTATACTTTTCAGGAAGGTTGGAAGATCTTATGGGGAGAGAGAGAGAAGGAATAAAAACAGTTTCTGAATGTCATGCAACCTATAATTAAGCTTAGAATATCTACGCCTATAAACGCTCGGGCAAAACTTCATGTCTTCTACTTGCCTTCCTTGTCTTGGTTTTGGAATTCAGAATATCCCGAAGCAAGAAACAATTGTATTTTGATATATTCCATAAAACCTTCTGCACTCAATTTATTTAGACTTGGTTACAGTAAATTGAGTCCTGAGAGTCCCTTGGAGTACAAGGCGATCAAACCGGCCAGTCCTAGAGGACATCAACCCTGACTTGCTCTTTAGAAGACCAGATCCTGAAGATGAAACTCAAATACTTTGGTCACCTAATGAGAAGGAAGGACTCCCTGGAGAAGAGCCTAATAATGTTGGGAAAGATTGAGGGCAAAGGAAGAAGGGGATGACAGAGAATGAGGTAGCTGGATGGAGTCACCAAAGCAGTAGGCATGAGCTTAAATGGACTCCAGAGGATGGTAGAGGACAGGAAGACCTGGAGGAACATTGTCTATGGGGTTGCGATGGGTCAGACATTACTTCGCAACTAACAACAAACAGTAAATTGAAATGTGACCAAATGTGTAATCCACAAAACTAGCTACCTGTTGAGGAGAGGGTGAAAACCTTGATATGCTGAGAAATAAGGCTAGTTATAAAGAATAACAGAATAACAGGGTTAGAAAGGACCTTGGAGGTCTTCTAGTCCAAAGTTTATGAAGATTCTCAGTCATTCAGGTCATGGTGCTTTTTTTTCAGGAAACAACTGGACTTTCTGGTTTTTCTTCTCATCCAAGAAGCTTCTTCAGCTCTGAATGGATAGTGAGGAATGGAAGGATTTATATTCCTTGCAGACAGCTGGTCATTTGCATTCTTTTATTTTAGAGTCGTACAGGCCACCAAGTCAGAACTGAAGAAGCTTCTTGGAAGAGAAGCGAAACCCCTTAAAAGACAAACAAGAAAGTCCATTTGCCTCTTGAAAAAGACCTTTGGGACTTCTAATCCAACCTTCTGCTCAAGCAAGAGACCCCAGACAAATGGCCGTCCAATCTCTTCTTAAAGACCTCCAGTGCTGGTGCATATGCTAGCTAACGTTTCCCATTGCTTTCATTGGTGAGCAATGACATAATTAGAATCGTTTTTTTATCCCAGCAGAAGCTGGATTTTGAAATGGAAAGCATGATCCTTCAGAAAGCCGAGAGAATGAGAGCACGAGTCCAAAATGAAGTCCTGGTTGTTGTTGCCTACTTCAGAATTGGCCAGAGATTCTATCAGGAAATGAAGAGAAGATGACACTCTTGTTGATTACACAACTGAATTCTAAGAAGTCATTGATGGATAGGACTCCATATTAAGACATGCAGGATTACGGTTACAGTCCCCTTGGAAAGAAGTTCTCTTTTAATGAACGGCAGCTGTCAACTGCTGAACGAGATCATCAGGGAGATGTCCACTGGTGACCTTTCAAAAGCTGCCTTCTGGTTATCATCTGGCCTTGCACATGTGCAATTTGGAAGATTTGGGGGGGGGGGTTAAAAAAAGAAAAGAAAAGATCCTGGCAAAGACATTCGTTGCTTGATAGGTCAAGTCTGAGAAGACGAATAGACAAACAGGTGCCATCCAGATGTTTTGGGCTCTAACTCTTGCTGAGGCTGATGGGAGTTGAAGTTCTAATTCCATGCTACTTTGTAAGAGCCAAGGTGGCACGGTGGTTAGAGTGCAGTACTGCAGGCTACTTCAGCTGGCTGCTAGCTGCACTTCGGCAGTTCAATTCTCACAGGCTCAAGGTTAACTCAGCCGTCTGTCCTTCCAAGGTGGGTCAAACGAGGACCCAGATAGTTGGGGGCAAGAAGTTGATTCTGTAAACTGCTTAGGGAGGGCTGTAAAACCACTATGAAGCGGTATATATGTCTAACTGCTATTGCTATTGTGTTGGTATGCTAACACTGAAGAATGCCACCCATCCATAGAACAATTTTCACAACCCAGGAAAACTAAGAAAAAAAAGGGGGTAATAAATGCTGCATTTGCTATATTCAGTGAGATGGTTCTCTCTTCTTGAAATACTAACATACTGGAAGTATTCCTGCGTGTAAAAAAAAAAATAGAAACCCACTGCTACAAATCTTTAAATCTCACAACATTTGGGTGCTTTGAAATAAGATTCTAGAGTTACATTCTGCACACCAGCTGGGATGTTGAGACAAGGTAAACGATTAAAATGGAGTGAAATTTATTTTTTTCTTTTGACTTTAAAATGTGTACAGGAGTTTATGTTGTTAATATAACTCAAGGGATGGGCAAGGGAGCTATGCATATGTAGAAAACAACTTCCCAGCCACTAGAGTTACCTTGAACTGTGAGATGGATCACAAACAAATTAGATAGATAGATAGATAGATAGATAGATAGATAGATAGATGACAGACAGACAGACAGACAGATAGATATAATAAGTAGATGTTTAGATGATAGATTATATTTGATAGATGGATATATGATAGATAAATGTGTACAGGAGTTCATGTTATTAATATAACTCAAGGGATGGGCAAGGGAACTATGCATATGTAGAAATCAACTTCCCAGCCACTAGAGTCACCTTGAACTATGAGATGGATAACAAACAAATTTGATAGATAGATAGATAGATAGATGATAGATAGATATAATAAGTAGATGTTTAGATGATAGATTATATTTGATAGATGGATATATGATAGATGGATGATAGATAGCTGAATAGCTAGATAGATGATACCTAGATATAGAGATAGATAATAAATAGATGATTAGATGATATATGATAAATTATATTTAATGAATCGATGGATGGACAGACGAAGATATAGACAGATATCCTATTCAGCCATTACTCTAAAATAGTAATCTGGTATATTTAAAACTGTACGAATTAGGAACTCATTTTATTTTTTTCAAATAAATCAGAGATTAAAAACAGAAGAACTGTGCTCACCAAGTCGAAAAACTTGTTTTAATCTTTGTTCTAGTCAATATTCTGTTTGCATTCTAGCCAAACAGATGCCTACTGAAAACTACAGGCAGGATGTGATTGCAGCAGTGTGCTCCTCTTAGAGACTCATGATTTGTAAATGTCCAAATGAAACTCTAAACTACACAAGGAGAATTACACACACATTTGAAGAGAAATCGAAGGAACTTTTTTTTAAAAAAGCCTGAAAGAACAAGCATGCCAGACTCTTTAGAACTTCACGAGACAATCTGTGACCTCTGGGCTCATCAATTCAGAGATATTTCCTTAGAACTTAAATAGAAAAACAGGACAAAAAAAAAAGCAGTGAGAACAGGAGCAACTTCCGACTTCCTGCTGGCTTCCCCATTGACTTTCCTTGTGGAAAGCTGGCAGGCAGTCCCGTAAATGATAATCACATGACCACGTGGCAGTATGGCAGTGCAGCAGCATGGTGGTGCTGAAATGGTCACGACATTGCCTAATTTCAATCCAATGGGAATAATAATGGGTCCTGGAGTTTGGACACAGTCTTTTTACGTTAGCCCATTTGATGTAAAAAAATGTTGCCCTGTGACATACTGCATTGTTCAATCCAAGGTTACAAAGAGACAAGCAGGAGTGTCTTAGCAGCATATTGATAAAATGATACTGTAAGCCTTTTTTTTCTCAACACAAAAACGATGCTGTTTGTTTCAGGTACCAACTTCTCTTTCTCACATACACACATACCTTTTTTGGACATCTTCATTCAAGCCAAAAAAAGGGGGGGGAGGTTGGAGTGAGGAAATAAAATCAAGATGGAATGTACCATTCTTCACTTAGGTGCTTCGCATATCTGATTTATATGCCTTCACTCCTGATGTGTTTTCCACCTATCCAAGATCACAATTCCCCCCCCCACCCCACCCCAAAGTGTACCTCTAACAACTTACACAATCATTAGGAAATTGAACGGATTGTTCAACACCGAGGCCTTAAGAAGCATGAAAAATGGGAAGGAATAACTAATTTCCAGTGCTCCAGTGGTATGGTTTTAAAAACACGCTCCATTCTAGGAACTTTTCCCAGATGGATTCATCTGCCAGAGACCCCAGCATGAGGCACAGAGTGCTGGCAACTTTCTGGTGTGCAGACTCAATTGGTTGCAACGAACTGGAGAGAAGCCTTGTTAGGCTCCACGGTTCCCCCCTGATCTGAATTCATGACCCAGAACAATATTACTGCAACAGAAATTTTTTTAAAAAAAAGACACAATCCAAAACCAGTCATAAGAGTTTTGTATTTGCATCTCCAGATTTGCAAGTGTAGACTTTCCTTGTTTGCATTGATATATTCATGGCTTGGGGGGACGGGGGGACTGAAAATAAAGGAAGGGATATGTCCTTACCCTGTCTTAACTATTTTTTCTACCTTAGAAGCCCAGGAATGTTAGCTCGTGCATTCCTATGGTGGAAAAGGTTAAACTATCAAATTAAGAAGATGGAAGGGGGTGTGATGGCTCTGTTGTGGCCCGCCAGCGAGCAGTGGAGCTGGCAGCAGAGTCAGACAGTGAGGAGGTTGGGGAGGAACATGGGCCAGTACTGGAGGCTGGGAAAGCTCGGATGAGGGCTCTGCGTCGGAGGCAGAGATGGAGCCAAGACCATCTGGCAGTTCTCAGCTGCCTTCGGAGCTAGACAGTAGTGAGGCAGAGGAACAGCTGGAGCCTGTTCCCGATATGCGCATGTGCAGAGCTGCCAGGAGAAAAGAACAGCTAAGAAATCAGGGTCGATTTGGGAATAAAGCCACAAGTGGCTCCTCCCATAGGAAATAAAAGAGGAATGAAAGGGGAGTGGGCTTTTGCAGGAAACAATTTGTTCGTTCATTTGTTAGTTCGTTTCAGGAGTGTGAAGATCTGTCCGTGAATCTCGGAGACTCTGTGCCCAGTCTTCCCTTGCACAGCATTGCATTTGGAAAATATTTACATGGCAGCTTTCCAAGCTAGATAAGGTCTGTGGTCATAACTTCACCTTTGAAAAACTGTTTACCAGGCTTTTGCTTAGTGTGAATGAGAGGAATTCACATTTGTTTAATAAAAGGAATTTTGTCGGGACCAGGAATCTGCTTCGTGCTTTTTGGGGAACAAATTTCTGTGACAGAAATTTAGGTCGGAACAGGCTCAGCTGTTAAAGTTGCTGAGCTTCTCAGTTGGAAAGCTGACAGTTTGACACCCGAGTACTACACAATGGGAGAGTTCCCATTACTTGCCTCAGCTCCTGCCCACCTAGAAGTTCAAAAGAATGCAAATGCGAGTAGATTAATAGGTACCACTTCAGCGGGAAAGTAACAGCAAATATCATGAGTGATATTATTACACAGTGCATATCAAGTTTATGTCCTTGCTCTATTTGCCTGCTTGATTAATTTAATATTTGGGAATTTGAAAGAGATTCCTGTCAGATTTCGCTCATGACAAAGCAACCGGCTTTTGCCAAGACCAAACTGTGCGAGCAACAAATTGAAGCTGAAAGGAGCATCTAAATCACCATCACACAACTGGTTTTTGTTAGTAGTTAAAGGCTCTCCTCCTTTTTTACACAGAGAGAGATGAAAATAAAAAAGCATGGAGAGAGAAACTTTCAGTTTTACTGGGCTATGTTTTTTAAAAGATACTTTGCTTACACAGTCTTACAAGAAGTAACAATAGCGTTAGATTTAGATCCAGATTCAAGAAGGCTTCCAATAAGCACAGATGTTTTAACTTACAACATTTAGAATCACACTCTCTTTGCATTTATATGTTTACCATCCTTCCCACCCATGATGGAGGTTCCTGCTTCAAGGAGAAGAATAGCAATAGCAATAGCACTTAGACTTATATATCGCTTCATAGTGGTTTTACAGCCTTCTCTAAGCAGTTTCTAAGTTTCTCTAAGCAGCCTCCAAGCACTTCTCTAAGAGTAAGGTTCTACATTTAGGCAACAAAAATGGAATGCACAGGTACAGTATAGGTGGTACCTTGCTCAGTAGTCGTAACTGTGAAAGGGATCTTGGAGTCCTAGTGGACAACCATTTAAATATGAGCCAGCAGTGTGCAGCAGCTGCCAAAAAAGCCAACACAGTCCTAGGCTGCATCAACAGAGGGATAGAATCAAGATCATGTGAAGTGTTAATACCACTTTATAAGGCCTTGGTAAGGCCACACTTGGAATACTGCATCCAGTTCTGGTCGCCACGATGTAAAAAAGATGTGGAGACTCTAGAAAGAGTGCAGAGAAGAGCAACAAAGAGGATTAGGGGACTGGAGACTAAAACGGTTGCAGGAACTGGGTATGTTTAGCTTAAGAGAAAGAAGGACTAGGGGAGACATGATAGCAGTGTTCCAGTATCTCAGGGGTTGCCACAAAGAAGAGGGAGTCAAACTATTCTCCAAGGCACCTGAGGGTAGAACAAGAAGCAATGGGTGGAAACTAATCAAGGAGAGAAGCAACTTAGAACTGAGAGGAAATTTCCTCTCAGTTAGAACAATTAATCAGTGGAACAGCTTGCCTCCAGAAGTTGTGAATGCCCCAACACTGGAAGTCTTTAAGAAGATGTTGGATAGCCATTTGTCTGAAACGGTATAGGGTTTCCTGCCTAGGCAGGGGGTTGGACTAGAAGACCTCCAAGGTCCCTTCCAACTCTGCTATTGTATTGTATTGATTGTTTCCTGATTGCTTATTTGTACCCTATGACTATCATTAAGTGTTGTACCTTATGATTCTTGACGAATGTATCTTTTCTTTTTATGTACACTGAGAGCATCTGCACCAAAGACAAATTCCTTGTGTGTCCAATCACACTGGGCCAATAAAGAATTCTATTCCATTCCATTAAGTATTCTATTGTATTGTTATATTCTGTTCTGTTCTGTTCTTCTATTCTATTCTATGCTAGCTACCATTTACATGCTGCTTTAAAAGTATCTCAGGCTTCAGCTGTTAGCAGGTTTTGGAAAAAAATCATTGTACATGATGTAAGAAAAGCGTTGTAGGCCATGAGCTTGTTCACAAGCAAACAGTTACAAGATGTGCTGCTTTTAAGTGGTATGCTGTAAGGGATATAGCAAGTGATTTTGGGGGTAGGGGCAAAGGTCCCCAAATATTTTCCACACAGTGCCTTGTGCTGGAAAATATGGGTTTCAAAACTCAGCGAAGAAAACCAGCTTTTGGAGGCGGATTCTGCAGCGAGGCAAGCCGAAGGTCACTTTGATTCCCAAGGCAATTCCAAACCAGCTGTGAAATGGAGAAACTGAACAAGACTGCAGTTTTAAGTCTTCCATTTACATTATTATGCAATGAACTCATTAAGTAAGCATCCATCTCCTCCAATAAATAAGGAGCTGAGTGTCTGCATTTGCATTCATTTGAAACCCAATTAGCCTCTGCTGAACTAAAACAGCATTTGCATTTCTATACTTGCAGATTTAAAATAAAATAGGGGAACCCACAATAGCAACACCAAGTTGTGTGTCCATTTCGGAAGCCTTTGTCCTCAGCTTCAGGGAATGTGACTGGTTCGTAGAGAGAAGCATATGTGAAAGAACTAATCCTTAAGGAGGTTGAAAAAAAAAGGAAGATTTAAAAAGCAGTAGAAAGATCTCATTAGCTTTATATATAAAAGCCTTTTTTTTAAAGGAGAAATTCACTGGAAACTATTAATGCAATGGTAGCATGTTATCTATGCCAATTAAAAATGCATCAACATAATTCTGCCCTTATCTACAATTCTTATATTTTAGCAATAACCAAGTGAAATTCATTACAGGACCTGAACAAAGTCTGACTTTTAAGTTGCTTTAATTTAAGCTTTAAGAGATTTTGTTAACATGCGAGTTTGCATCCTGGATGGAGAGTATCCAAGAATTTGCCAGCATGCTGCCATGTTCAATAAGACTTAAAAGGAACATTATTAATATGCAGGGGAGTAATTCTATTAGCCATACTTATTTTCAAATTAATTTGAATCAAATTCAATTTTCACTCTTGCCTTATTAATTTCTTTCCCCTAAAGGTTAAGGTACCCCTGCACATGCGTGCTAGTTGTTCCCGACTCTAGGGGGCGGTGCTCATCTCCGTTTCAAAGCCGAAGAGCCATGCAAAGGTCAGCATGACTAAATGCCAAAGGGGCACGGAACGCTGTTACCTTCCCACCAAAGGTGGCTCCTATTTTCCTACTTGCATTTTTACGGGCTTTCGAACTGCTAGGTTGGCAGAAGCTGGGACAAGTAACGGGAGCTCACTCTGTTACGTGGCGCTAGGGATTCGAACCGCCGAACTGCCAACCTTTCTGATCGACAAGCTCAGCGTCTTAGCCACTGAGCCACCACATTCCTCTATTCTTTCTTTCCCTTTGTTACACTTATTTGGGGCTCCCTGGCATACCACTAGCAACACAACAGGGGACCCTCTAAATCGCCAAGGTGAATATCTATATCTAATCAATCAGAACAGCGTTTTTAAAGTGAATTTCATAGAATCATAGAATGCTGCAAGAACCTGTTAAGGTGCTATCTGTTTTTCTATCCTCAGAGCATTGCTTCTTCACCGAAAGGCGCTGTTTCAAGAGACAACTGAACTTTCTTTGTTTTTCTTAAAAGATATTTATTTCGCTTCTCATCCAAGGAGTTCCCAGAACTGGAAAGGCTTTTTGATGAGAAGTGAACTATCTTCAAATAAAAATAAAGCAAGTCCAGTTGCCTCTTGAAAAAACACCTTTGGGACAACCATGGCCTGGATGAAGGAGAATCTCCAGAGACATTCTTCATCAGACCTTCCATGATTTTTTTCCTTTGTTTTCAGCTGTTCTGCAGAAATCTGTGACATTTTGTAAAAAGTTACAAAAATGTGTCAATCTGAAAAACCCGGATTATTTACAAACGGATATAACAATGCAACTCAAGAGTGGTGGGAGGGCAGATGGGAAGGGAGTGGGGAGATCAGGACAGTGGTGGGATTCAAATAATTTAACAACCAGTTCTCTGCAGGGCTCAGTGGTCATGTGATTGGGTGGGCGTGGCCAACTCAATGTCACTCAGGTCGATGGTGCTTAGCCTTAGCTGTTACAATGCAATAAGGGTTAACTAGAGAGGCCGTTTCTGTAAGCAGAGCAATAAAGATTAGGCTAGAAACAACACCAGAATGTTTCCTTCCTGCCTTCCTTACAGGATTAGTCCTGAAAGTGGAAAAAAGATAAAATGAGATTTCTTCCAACAACCGGTTCTTTGAACTGCTTAGAAAGTTAACAAACGGTTCTCCCAAATAGGTGCGAACTGGCTGAATCCCACCACTGGATAAAGAGAAACGCTCTTCTACATTTAGTCCTATGCTCCAAAGCTGACTCCCTGCAGCGCACAAGACAGAAACCATATGAACTATTTGTGAAGTTTGGCTACCAACTGGAGCGTGTCTTTTAAAAAGGACCCTTGCCAAAACGATTGCTTGACTATTGCTGAGAAAGCTACAAGGGAGAAGAAGAAGAAGAAGAAGAAGAAGAAGAAGAAGAAGAAGAAGAAGAAGAAGAAGAAGAAGAAGAAGAAGAAGAAGAAGAAGAAGAAGAAGAAGAAGAAGAAGAAGAAGAGGAAAAGAGGAAAAAAATAACCCACACCATCTCCCAACGTTGTGTCGGGAAAGACTCTTGCACTCAAACCACACACACACTGCCATCCACTCGATAGTGCAATCGTTCTTTCAAGATCACAGCAGATGTTAAAAGCAGAATCGTAATTAGCACTTAAAAAAAAAAAGAGCCCGGACCGATACAGTTTTTTAGGAAGATGCTGGAAAATTCTTCAACCTCCAGACGTCTTGAAAAAACAATTTTTTAAAGTGCAAAAGGTGCTGGGAAACCCGCGTCGGATATGTATGCCCTTGTGTATTAATACTTTCATTTAACTTTTGCTAGCAATGGGAAATTAAGATAAGGACAAGCACGCCACAATGCTTTAACTGAGGGAGGAAGTGAAGGGAGAAAAAGAAACAGAAAGGATCCCTCCAGCAAAATATCTTACTTCTAATAGCAACTGCTTTTGGTTGCTAGGTAACAATAATCTTCTCCCAAGGGAATTCAGATAGACCCACACTGCTTAATCTCTTAATGCTGAACACAGTATAAATACAGTATAATTATCTGCTGGCCTCTCTCTACCACCCCTGAGAGGAGAAGACAGCACCAGTTCCACTTTCTTCAAGTAGGAGCCACACATTTGTTCCCCGATAACGTATATATTTACTTTCTGCTTAGAATTGAGGATCCCAAACAAAAGGAAAATAGAAAATATGCTTGACAACGGCTTTCCTTCTTTTTAAATTAAGTCCAAAAGGACATCGACAACTTGGAAATCTAAGGTTGAATCCTTATTTTATATTGCAACACTCTTGGAGAATGCAATCATCCCCCCCCCTTTTTTTTTAATAAATCCCTTTTACTTTCTCACTTTTTTGGCTTTGGATGGGCACTTATTATTTTTATTGAGGGTTGTGATGGCTCAGCTGTTAAAGATGCTGAGCTTCTCAGTTGGAAAGCTGGCAGTTTTGAGATCCGAGCACTACTTGCTCCAGCTCCTGCAGTTCGAAAGCATGCAAATGCGAGTAGATAAACAGGTACCACTTTGGCGGGAAAGTAACAGCATTTCTTGTGCCTTGGGATATAGTCATGCTGGCCACATGTCCATGGAAATGTCTTTGGACAATGCTCCTTCGGCTAAGAAACAGAGAGACACGACTGGACAGGGAAAACCTTTTACCTTTACCTTAACTTTGGCTTTATTAGTGCTGATCAGTGGTGGGATTCAATTTTTTTTACTACCAGTTCTGTGGCCGTGGCTTGATGGGCGGGGCAGGGGAAGGATACTGCAAAATCCCCATTTCCTCCCAATCAGCTGAGACTCGGGAGTCAGAGAATAGATGGGGGAGGGGGCAATCAGAGGTGGTATTTACCAGTTCTCCGAACTACTCCAATTTTCCACTACCGATTCTCCAGAACTGGTCAGAACTGGCTGAATGTACCTCTGGTGTTAATCCTATGGTGATTTTTTAAAATTATGATTGCTTGGGAAAGAGCTTCTTGATTTTAGTTTCCTCTTTAGGAGTACCATGTTGCTTGCATCTCTAAAATGTATGTTGTTTTATTTGTTTCCTAATATAATTTGATTGCTTATTAGTAACCCATGACTATCACTAAGGATTGTATCTTATGATTCTTGATGAATGCATTCTATTTTATTTTACCTTATGTACACTGCACCAAAGACAAATTCCTTGCGTGTCCAATCACACTCGGCCAATAAAGAATTCTATTCTATTCTAAAACTCTTCTGTGTCAAGCAACATGTACTAATTTCTCCCTATTCGATAGTTGAACACTTAAGCTACAGCAATCACTATAAATCTTCCTAGTGGAACTCTGATGAAGGCCAACACGAAAGAAATCTAGCCAGACCAAACACAGATGGCCACAACCTGAGCTTCCTCCTTGCATGACTCAAATGAAGCTTGGGGTATCTATATCTAAAGCAAGACCGTGGGGAGGAGGGGGAAGCATGCAGAGCTGGATTCAGGAATTCTTTCTAGGACCCTTCCCAAAAAAATGACCCTATCTGCATCTATAGATGCATTATGTAATGGAGTAATGGGCTCCATGTGTGGATGTTTCTTCTTGTGTGTCTCAATGGAGCAAGTTTGTGTTTAGGTGTGAGCACTGGGTGGGTGCATGCACTCCCCTCTGGGTCACATGACCAGAGGAAAGGGGACTTAAAGATGGAGCTGTCAGTATCATTTCAAGCTACTGCACAGTCACTTCTCCCGTAGGAATCTACCAGGGGAACTTTTTCTGATGGGTGGAAACTAATCAAGGAGAGAAGCAACTTAGAACTGAGGAGAAATTTCCTGACAGTGAGAACAATTCAGTGGAACAGCTTGCCTCCAGAAGTTGTAAATTCTCCAACACTGGAAGTCTTGAAGAAGATGTTGGATAGCCATTTGTCTGAAACGGTATAGGGTTTCCTGCCTAGGCAGGGGGTTGGACTAGAAGACCTCCAAGGTCCCTTCCAACTCTACTATTGTATTGTATTGTATTGTATTGATATTATTTTCTGGTCCCAAAACAGAAAGTTCAGGCAAGTCAGTCAGTCTTGCTTTCTTTCTCTCTCTCTCTCCTCTGTCTCTCTCTCTCCCTCCCTCCCTCCCTCCCCCCAGTGGTGGGTTTTTTTACTACTGGCTCTGTGGGCATGGCAGGGAAAGAATACTGCAAAATCTCCATTTCCTCCGGATCAGCTTGGACTCGGGAGGCAGAGAATAGATGGGGGCAGGGCCAGTCAGAGGTGGCATTTATCAGTTCTCTGAACTACTCAAAATTTCTGCTACCAGTTGAACTGGTCAGAACCAGCTAAATACCACCTCTGTCTCTCCCCCTCCTTTCCTTTCCTTTTCCCTTTCCTTGCTTCTCTCTTCCTTCCTTTTCTTTGCTTTTCTCTTCCTTTCCTTGTTCCTCCTTTTCTTTTTCCTTCTTTCCTTCCTTTTCTCTATCCATCCATCTACACCATACAAAGCTTATACAAAAAGAGAAGGCCAGAGAACACGAGGCAAACACAAATGTTGGGCTCCATTGTGATCAGTCAAGGACTACCTGAAAATGTCAATGAAAGCAAGCAATAGCGCTTAGACTTATATACGGCTTTACGGTGCTCTTACAGCCCTCTCTAAGCAGTTTACAGAGTCAGCATATTGCCCTCAAAACAATCTGGGTCCTCATTTTACCCACCTCAGAAGGAAGGAAGGCTGAGCCCAGCTTGAGCAGGTAAGGATCGAACTCCTGGCTGTGGCAGAGTTTGCCTGCAATACCGCATTCTAACCACTGTGCACCACGGAAGAAAGGGAGGGGGGAGCAGGGAGGAAAGGAAGAACAATGGCACTTATATGGATTGGCCCTTCCTTGTTTAGAATCCATTTGAAATCATCCCTTCTGAATCCAAAAGTCCATCTGAAGCACAATAGTGTCAGCAAACACATTGAACTGATATTTCAGCTGAACTGAACTTGTTTTAATCGTGGATTTCTCGTTCAGAAGCAATTCTGCCTGTTGAAATTGGTGGGATTTAAGCTCGTGACCAAAGTCCCATTGACTTCAGAAAGGTTCCTCCAAAAATGTCTACCATGGATGGCTGACACAGAACTTAAATGCAATTCTTACATCAACAGAGAATGTCGTTTCGTTTATAAGTGAAACTTTTTTTAAATAAAAAAAAAATCGCACTGCATGCTGTATTAACTTTATGGGATTGTATAAATTCCTCAAAAGTGTTTCCAGCAGCGTAACTAAACGGAAATATTTTGTAAGGAAATTAAAATCAATAAATGACCTGCATCGCGCAGTTCTACGCCAGCTACATAAAATTAAATCTGCCTGACTTCACTAGAGCTGATTGGCAAATAAGAACGAACGGGATTTCAACTCTAGTAGGAGTGATAGGTTGTTTTAAAATAAGCTGAACATTAAGCTTGGCAGTAGCTTTTATCAGAAATCTGCCCTCCTAGTCAATAAGATATTATGGAAAGCAACAGTTCTACTCAACAGAGATTTCACCTCAATGACTGTGTTCAGTTCTGAATACTTCAAAAGTAACAGAGAGAAAACAGCGCAGATTCAAGAGCTATAAGTATGATCAGGGACTGGGAAGTAATTGTTGCAAGAATACACGAAGAGAACTAACCATAGGGTCCTTGGGGCTCTCTGAGCTTGGTTGTTCTCTTTCCAGACGTTTCATTACCAAGCTAGGTAAAATCATCAGTGCTAGAAAGGAGTGGGGTTTGCTCTCATTTGCCATCACTCCATTCTTGTACTCACTTTCCTTTTTTTCCTGGAATAAGAATTGATGCTCTAGGTCAGAATACAGGCTTCCTAATATTAGCCATGTTTTAGTTATTATTTGTTACTATTATTGTTGTTGTTGTTACTAGAGAGAGTGGATGGTTTGGATTTCAGCTACACAAGTCCCAAAAACAAGCTTGAGCAGGGGGCTGGACTAGAAGACCTCCAAGGTCCCTTCCAGCTGTATTCTATTCTATTCTATTCTATTCTACTCTACTCTACTCTACTCTACCACTCCACTCTACTATTCCATTGCATTCCATTGCATTCCAAATGGTATAGGCCAGGTTTCCTGCAAGGGTTGGACTAGATGACCTAGAAGGTCCCTTCCAACTTTATTATTCTGTATGCTATCTCATGCCTTGGCTGAGGGAAGCAGCATTGTGTACAGACCACTTTGCACAATGCTGCACAATGCTGCATACCAAGCATACCCGCTTGGTATACATCAAAGATGCGTTGAACATTGTTACTTTTCCAATGAAGTGGTACCCATTTATCTACTTGCATTTGCATGCTTTTGAACTGCTAGGTGGGCAGGAATGGGAGCTGGCCCCGTTGTGCAGCGCTCAGGATCTCAAACCTGGGCTGTCCAGCTGACAAGCTCAGCATCTTTTAACTGCTGAGCCATCGCGCTCCCAAGATCAGGCTGCAAATAAATATATATTGTCAAGGCACTGCAGAGCTTGTGGCTTAGAGGTTATTATAACTGCCTAACATGTAAAATAGCCCAAGTTCAAATCCCAGAAGGGTATGGCTAGCTGATGAGAGCTAAATAGCTTGAAATAGATCTATGTTAGTCTCCCTTCATTTATTTATCAGCAAAAAAATGTAACACACACACACACACACACACACACACACAATGTGTATACATATGTACGTGCATACACACACACACACACACACACACACACACACAAACAGTATATACACTGTGCATGTATATACGCTTCTGCTTTACCCATTATTTGTTGGCTCTGAATTATCAGCCCTGACAAGCAATTGTTCTACAAAAGTTTAGATACGAACCTTTGCCAGGTCTAATGCTACCATTAATCAACCAGCAAGACTGCTTGTATTTAACTCATTTGGATTGGCTTACTGGAGGGTGCAAAACGTACAGGACAGCATGTACCACGGGAAAGAAAGCTGTAGAAAGATTAGGAAACTATTTTTATCATCTAAGAACTTCCTCCCCCACCGCTTGCTCTCAGACATGCAAAAGAGATGGACCGTTTTTTTTTATTGAACGAAATTTTTAAAAAACGGTGTTGATTCATTTGGAACAGAGGGGCTGAAAGAAAGCACTCCTAAATCCCACCCAAAGGAGGAGCATTTATGCCCTGTAGTACCAGCAAAGGTCTTGACCGGTGGCTAAAGCTACGCATTTTGCATCTAAACATTTAACAATCTTGATTGCACGTATACATAATGGAAAGCATGTAGTATCAGTGATATTCACCAGGCTCCCAATCCCACCTGATTTATATATTGGTCATTGTGGGGAAATGAAATACTTGAGTGGAAGTCTTCTGGTTCCAACTCAGCAAGGAGAGGAAAGGAAGGAAAGATGCTGGAGAGGGAAGAGAAAAGAAACGAAAAGGGCAAAAGAAAGAAGAGAAGAGACAAGAAGAAAGAAGAAAAAGGGGAAAGAAAAAGAAAAGGGAAAAAGAAAGAAGAAAGGAAAAGGAAAAGAAAAGAAGAGGCAATGTGCCTGGAAAAATGCAGAAAGGAAAAAAATGAAAGTGGCGGGGGGGAGAGGAGAAAGACTGTGAAGAACTAATCTTCAACCTGGCACTCAAAATTAGCAACTAGAGCCGTGATGGCGAACCTATGGCACGCATGCAGGAAGTGGTATGCAGAGCTATCTCTCCGGGCACATGAGTCATTGCCCGTTGTTCTTCCACGTCCGGGTTGTCTTCGCATGTGCAGGAGTGCCAGAAACCAGAAGAGCATCCCCCGGTGCACATGCGCACACCGGGAAGATGATCTTCCCGTTTCCAGCACATGCATGTGCACTGGCCAGCTGGTCTTCCGGTTTCTGGCACGCATGCACCAGCTGGCCAGTGCACATATTCATACCATAAACTGGAAGATCACCTTCCGGGCACCCGCTCCCATTTCAAGGTTCGCGAATACCGAAGTAGAATAATCCTTTTGAAGGTTGCGTGCCATATTTAGAAATGACTTTTCCTTGGGCATACTTGAATTCAACCAAAGGAATATTTTCTCTGGACTGGCAAGCAAGAGAAAGCCCTTCCCTCAAAATAGGGGAGCCAGCTTTGCTTTGCCCCCTTCCTAAATGGATGAGCTCCTGGACAAAAAAAAAAAGAGGCAAGCAGTTCCTGGGATGTTTGGATGTTCCTGCAGGATTACCATAACCTCATGTGATTTTAGCATCAACTCATTTGCTTTCCTGGGTTCCAGTAGGTATTGTTTTGGGGGGGGGGGAAGGGGATGGAGGGCGGGATGATTCATTCCAGGAAAAAAAAAAGCTAAGTGAAGAATCACTCCAGGAAAAGAAGAAGCCAAGTTTAAAGCAATTATTTGAAGGAGGGAATAAAAGCAGATGCCCAGCTAGATGGCAGCATCTAGCTGACCTTGGTGTTCTTGAAAAAGCTAAGCCGAATCAGACTGGGTTAATCCTTAGATCAAAAATCTACAGGAAACTCTATGGATGTGGGATAGACGGAGAAGTTAAAATAACACCCTCAATGTGGACAACAAGAAACCATGGCTGTATCGTTGCCAAAAACACTACATCAGTGTGCCTACAAGGTCAACAAGAATCGAGCTCGACTTGAATTCACTTTTTTTTTAAATGTGAATGGATAATTTGATAATATGTACAGAACAGTGGCATCATGGCATCCGGTCAGAGGTGGTATTCAGCAGGTTCTGACCAGTTCTGGAGAACCGGTAGCGGAAATTTTGAGGGCCCGCCCTATCTATTCTTTGCCTCCCAAGTCTCAGCTGATCAGAGGAAATGGGGATTTTGCAGTAATCTTCACCTGGAGGGGGGAGGGAATGGAGTTTTTTTACAGTATCCCTGCCATGCCCACAGAACTGGTAGTTAAAAAAAATTGAATCCCACCACTGCATCCGGCCCTCTCAATTCCTGGCAGATAGATGGGGAAGAAATGGAGGTAATGACAGATTTTATTTTCCTGGGCTCCAAGATCACTGCAGATGGGGACTGCAGCCAAGAAATTAAAAGACGCTTCCTCCTGGGGAGGAAAGCTATAGCAAATCTAGACAGCATACTAAAAAGCAGAGACAGCGCCCTGCCAACAAAAGGGTGTATAGTCAAGGCTATGGTTTTCCCAGTTGCAATGGATGGCTGTGAAAGTTGGACCATAAGGAAGGCTGAACGCCAAAGAATGGAGGCCTTTGAACTCTGGTGCTGGAGAAGACTCCTGCGAGTCCCTTGGACTGCAAGGTGATCCAACCGGTCAGTCCTAGAGGAGATCAACCCTGACTGCACTTTAGAAGGCCAGATCCTGAAGATGAAACTCAAATATTTTGGCTACCTAATGAGAAGGACTCACTGGGGAAGAGCCTCATGCTGGGAAAGATTGAGGGCAAGAAAAGAAGGGGACGACAGAGAATGAGATGGCTTGGTGGAGTCACTGAAGCAGTCGGCATGAGTTTAAATGGACTCCAGAGGATGGTAGAGGACAGGAAGGCCTGGAGGAATGTTGTCCATAGTGTCGGGATGGGTCGGACACGATTTCGCAACTAACAACAACAACCTTGCAGAACCTCTTCCAACTTGGAATGCATTGTGAGACCATGGGCTCTCTTGCAGCCTACAATAATGGATGGACATCATAACTCCATATATGCAGAAGAAGAACTTACAATTTGATGCAAGGTTTTCCTGTCTCCTCTCACAGTCAAACATTTATGCATACCTTCTGTGCTAAGCAATTTGTGGCTTTCAGGCTCATCAGATCTTTCCATTGCAGGACAAATGATTAGAGCGTGAAGGTATTTTTTCAAAAATTAGAAATTATGTATTCAAGGGCTCCTCATGCTCCCTTTTTTCCCTCCAATTTATCCAATGCAGTCAAAAGTTGGCACTAGAGAAGATTATAGGTTTTCCTATTTTGGGGGAAGCACTTCACTTCTATTTTTGTCTTTAATTTGCTCTTTTCACTTACAGCAGGGTGGCGGGCAAGTCACCAAAATTCAAACTAGCAGTTTGCTATGTCTGGTTGGTTTTCCAAAATTACCACTTTCCTAGTGGGTGATTCACAGACCATACAACTCAAGGACCAGGAATAATCAGCTTGCAGAAGGGAACAGCTGGCAGATTAATTTTTCCTTCCTTCAAAGGCAATAGAAATTCTCAGAAAAATTAGATTCCAAATGTTCTCAAATTCAGAAGTAGCAAATTGGAACTTCTCGCGCTGTAAGACAATGAATTGGTATATGTGGGCTGTATATACGAAAGCATTTTAGCCAGTCAAATGCCTTTTCTTTTATAGAAAAGAAGTATTTGCATAGTGATGAGATCAAATGAGATCCCTTGTCATATTCTTAAATCCCAAATATTGTTTTGTTTTACTTACGTGTTCATTTATATTCTGCCTCTATTATTCATTATCTATCGTGTATTCACATTATTAAATTGAGGCTCCTTAGTCTTTACCATGGAAAGCATAAAACTGAAAACCTTCACCAAGCCGACTTTGAATTTCAAAGAACCTGGAAGGAAAATTAATTCTGTTCTCAAGGTCTCTGACATTATGGAAATATTGATAAAAACAGCCCTCCTTATAGATGTCCCTCAAGGCATTCAGAAAAACTGAGAATCTGTCTTGCTAATTTTAAACCTCCCCAAAGACCAACATGAAATGAGAAATGGGCAGGAGAGCAATGGCAGCTATCAGGAACGATGTGTTGAAATCAAATTCAAGTTTCTATAACCAGAAGGATACTGAAAAGTGGCACACATTCTAACACAGGTAGTCCTTGACTTACAACAGCTCATTTAATGACCGTTCAAAGTTACAATGGCACTGAAAGAAGTGATTAATGACCCTTTTTCACACTTATGACCGCTGCAGCAGCCCCATGGTCATGGGATTTACATTTAGATGCTTGACAGCTGGTTCATATTTATGACAATTGCAGTGTCCTAGGGGTCACCTGATCCTCTTTTGTGACCTTCCAAGTCATAAAATGGGAAAGCCAGATTCACTTAACAAGCGTGTTCCTAATTTAACAACTGCAGTGATTCACATCAGCAACGTGGCAAGAAAAATCGTGAAACGAAGCAAACAAATCACTTTACAAATTTCACACTTAGCAACATACGTTTTGGGCTCAGTTGTGGTCATTAAGTCGAGGGCTCCTATAATTGTTGTCCGTGATGGTGAGCAATGGTTCTCTAGTGTACCTGGCAAGTTTTCCAGCCTCACATAAAGATACTTGACTTTGAAAGGAGGATCTCCATGTAAAACTGGTCTTTTCCAATTCTCCCCTTTGCTACGTAAAAGACTTCCAAAGATAACCCATTCTTATGTAAGTCATTTGTAACTCATAAGACTACTTTCTGCAAAGATGCATGCAGAGTTGGTTTCCATAGCTAAGCCCTGGGGTTATTCTGGAAATTAAAAAAAGCCATGTAAGGGATGAAAAAGAAAACCCTCACTGTCTTTCAACTAGACTGAGAGCATGTGATAACAAAGAGGATAGCAAATTTCGCTCTTAATGTGGAACAAGACGAATTGATGCAGAAGGGATTTCTATCCATTTCTCAACTTTAAAGCTTTGCCTCTTTCAGGCCAGACCAAGAAATTTACAGATTATTATTCTCTTTATATGCGGTGGACATCGTTAATTTATAGTTTCTGTCCCACAATTTCTGCCATTTATCTAATTCTATCGTATAACCAAATTTTTTTACCGATGCTATCATTGTCTCCTTTACTTCTTCCTCTTCTAATTTTATACCCGATAGGTAACTATAGGATTTCTTTATTAGTCTTTCTTCTGTTCCTATTAAGATTTTATCTTAAAATCTTGTGAATTAATGCTTTCTCGACTTTAAAGCTAAATGGTGTTGCCTCTCTTTCAGGCCAGTCCAAGAAACTCACAGATTATTTTAATCCTGCCATCTCCATTCCCATCAAGACTGGGATATTTTTATCACCTGCAAGTGAGACATTTCATTTCTAGAAAGGTTCTTTTTAAGCTTACGCTCATGTGAACATGAGACTTACGTTTAGCTTTTTCTCGGGGGGGGGGGGGGATGCCAACTTTCTACAATATTAATGATATTAATATTAATAGAGGGGCTGCCATAGAGAGGAGGAAGGGGGTCAACCTGTCTTCCAAAGCCCCGAAGGTCAGACAAGGGACAATGGATGGAAACTGATCAAGGAGAGATTCAACCTGGAAACAAGGAGGAACTTTCTGACAGTGAGAGCAATCGACCCATGGAACAGAAGTTGCCTTCGGAAGTTGTGGGAGCTTCATCCCTGGAGGCCAAAATCCCAATTTGTTTGGTTTCCTTCCAACATTCTCACCCTGGGCATTGGTCTCTCAGCATTGGTTGATGCCTTGGACTGGGAGCGCACGCACGCGCGTGCACACACATGCAAACAGCCAGGAAGTCATAAGCAAATCATGTGTCATGTTCACATATTGCCCTCAGCCACAACTGTAATCAAGAAAACAAGAAAACAATTGTTTTGGGCTGTTCCCATTTTGTACTTCACCCTAGATCAGGGGTGTCCAAACTTGGCAACTTTAAGACTTGTGGACTTCAACTCCCAGAATTCTCCAGCCAGCTCTGCTGGGGAACAGCAAAACGGGGATCAACATCAAATGCACCCAGCCCAGTATAATCTGTTTGGGATGTCCCTTTGGGTGATGTGGCCAACCAGCCTCCATATATCTGCTTTTAAAAGACACCCACAGGCTGCATGGGAGCAAAACATTTGTCTTGGGGGGAAAGGATACATTAAGCATTGCCAAGGAACCCTGTGTCACCCCTAAGAACCTTGAAAATTTACTCCTAGCTTTGATCCCTTGGATAATTAGACCCTTGATATGCCATGCAAAGCTGGATGCAGCCCTTGAGCTAACAGAAATTGGCCATTTATCTAGGGTAGGGTAGGGTAGGGTAGGGTAGGGTAGGGTAGAGTAGAGTAGAGTAGAGTAGAGTAGAGTAGAGTAGAGTGTGGAGTGGGATAGAATAGAATAGAACAGAACAGAACAGAACATAGAGCAGAGCAGAGCAGAGCAGAACAAACAGAACAGTAATTCTTTATTGTACACACACAGAATTTGTCTCTAGTGCATAAGCTACTACATGATCATGGTTCCCTCTATTGCTTATTGCCTTGAAGAAGGGCTGACTCTTAAATCTAAGACATTTTCCATGCACCAATTTATGAGCATCAAGCCCTAACAAATAATTTGGAGTATTATGGATCATAATGAGCAAGTAACTTAAAAACCGAGGGATACCCAAGAATTTGGACTTCTCCGCTGTGCTAAGCCATGCTTTGTTTATCTATGGGGAGCCTCCTAAAAGCATCAAGCCCACTTCAAATAAAATAACATTCTGGTTTGTTTAGTGTGAGGCATGTCAAGTTACCCAGAACAGTTTAACCATTCCAACTTCCCATTGCATCCATGTTTAAATGAATCTTTCTCTCCGCTCTCTTCCTATGTAAGCCTAAACAGAAGCATGCTTTCGATTCCAGATTTCTGCTCACAGCAACATTACAAAAAAAAAGAAAAGAAGAAGAAGAAGTCTGTCTTAAGGGCAATTTAATAACGCTTTAATTAGTAGACCTCAAATGCAATTATTCCCTTTAATTACAGGCGTTGTCCAATGTTTCAAAATTTCCTGTTGGGAACCCGAAAAGTAGCGCTTTAGTTTTTCCCCTTTTTGAAATAGCTCAACCAATGGATACAATTCGGTTTCTGTAGGCAAACCAGGTTGACAGAAAATGAGATCGTTTGGTAAACCACTTTAATTAATATCAACATTTAGACACAACACGGTGCTGGCGGTCTTAAAGCCAGGAAAACAGCTTTGCCCAGGTTGATTTATGCGCCTTAAAAGAAGTGAAGAATTACTTTCTCTAAGCAGGAAGCCAAACCACACCTAAATCTAAAATAATTCTAACTTTTCTCTGCCTGTAGGGCATCCCATTTGACAAAACAAATGGAGCAAAGTAAAAAATTTATAAAAAGCTATTGAAAAGGCAGGGCATGCTGCTACTGCTTTAGACACAACAGAACTCAGATTAAATTTGCTTAAACGAATGAAACCTAATTCTTGCAATAGTTCCATGCAGAGAATCTATCAGTATAATGCATACAGTGGATGCGTTTATACGATTCTACAAGCCATTTGAATTTTAAAAAATGCAATTGAATTCTGATGATGTTATCTGGTACAGGTACTCGAATTACGACCACAATGGAGCCCAAAATCGATGTTGCTCAATGAGACCCTCGCTAAGTGAGTTTTGCTCCATTTTATGACTTCTCTTGCCAGCGTTGTTCAGCGAATCCCTGCAGCTGCTAAGTTAGTAACCCGGCTACTAAGTGAATCTCGCTTCCCCATTGACTCTGCTTGTCAGAAGGTCACCAAGGGGGATCCTGTGACCCCGAAACCGTCATAAATATGAACCGGTTGCCAAGCATTCATATTTTGATCACGGGGGATGCTGCAACGGTCGTAAGTGTGAAAAACGGTCGTTAAGTCACTTTTTCGAGTGCCGTTGTAACTTGGAAAGGTCAGGAAATGAACAGTTGTAAGTTGTGGGCTGCCTCTATTGTTCAGTTATGTCTTTAATTACACATCGCTTGCATTTTGAAGTCATGGGACATTGCACTGGCTGCAGTTCCCCACAGGTAGTCCTCGACTTATAACAGTTCATTTAGTGACTGTTTGAAGTTATGTCGTTGGGGAAAAAAGTGACTTGTGACCACTTTTTCCACACTTGGGACACTTGCAGCATCCCCGTAGTCACATGACCAAGATTTGGATGCTTGGCAACTCATTTAGATTAATGACGGTTTGCAGCGCCCCCAGATCACGCGGCCCCCTTTTGCAACCTTCTTTCAAGCAAAGTCAATGGGGAAGCCAGATTTACTTAACAACCGGATAACTCACTTAACCCGCTGCAGTGATTCACTTAACCACTGTGGCAAGGAACGTCGCAAAATGGGCCAAAACTCACTTAACCAAGGTTTCACTGAGCAACATAAATTTCGGGCTCAGTTATGGTCATAAGTCAAGGGTTAACTGTATTGCACCCGATCCCTAGATCCCGTCAATCCCACAGCACAAACACATATTTAAGATACCCTAACAGCCAAGAAATTAAAAGACGCTTGCTGCTGGAGAGGAAAGCAATGGCAAATCTAGACAGCATATTAAAAAGCAGAGACATCACCCTGCCAGCAAAAGGGCGTATAGTCAAGGCTATGGTTTTCCCAGTTGCAATGGATGGCTTTGAAAGTTGGACCATAAGAAAAGCTGAGCGCCAAAGAATGGAGGCCTTTGAACTCTGGTGCTGGAGAAGACTCCTGCGAGTCCCTTGGACTGCAAGGCCATCCAACCGGTCAGTCCTAGAGGAGATCATCCCTGATTGCTCTTTAGAAGGCCAGATCCTGAAGAGGAAACTCAAATACTTTGGACACCTAATGAGAAGGAAGGACTCACTGGAGGAGAGCTTCATGCTGGGAACGATGGAGGGCAGAAGAAGAAGGGGATGGCAGAGAATGAGGTGGCTGGATGGAGTCACCAAAGCAGTCGGTTGGAGCTTAAATGGACTCCGGGGGAAGGTAGAGGGCAGGAAGGCCTGGAGGAATATTGTCCGTGAAGTCGCAATGGGTCGGACGTGACTTTGTAACTAACAACATCAATAGGAATCCATACTCACATTCAACGATTCAATGCACTCATTGTTATTCTAAGTAACCAGTGTAGCATGTTAAATCAAGCAGAGTTATCACTTAATAGCAAATGAAAAACACACCCAAGGCTATTATTTGTCTGACAACAAGCTCCTATATTATAGTTACACAGCAATAGAATGTTTTAAAAGAACTAGTCATATTCAAGTAGAAATTAGCAGCACCAGTACTTACTGGTATGACAAGACTGGCTAGTTACCAGATAGATAATTCAGCTTCCTTCCATCTGATGCCCTCCAGATGTGTCCCTTTCGATTCCCATAGTTCCCAACCAGCATAGCCACATTGACCATTAAATTGCAATACATCTGGAGGAACCAGATTGGAGACCAGCGATACGCCAGAGCGAGAAGTTACAATAAGTCTTACCTTAGACCTACGTCAACCATGTAATTAACAAAAGGCCAGTATTATGAATGAGAAATGAGGCAGAGCGATTGCTTTAAGCTGCTTATTATAATTCTCCGGGACTAAAATGCAGAGTTCATTTTGGGCATTTTCTATTTACAAAAGATGCATGCATGGCATATTTGTTTGTGGGCATCAAGTCCACGGGGAAAACGCTGGGCCACAGGTTTCAGCTCTTGATTGGGATTGGAGCAGAATGAAGCAATCCAAAAGCTCCTCTGCCTTCCTTTAAAATGAAAGGACGCAGGGATGCAGTGGTGTGCGAGAGGCGGGTGAATCCTCCGCGCAAAGCTATCTCAGAAAGAATGTCAAGAACTACAAAGCCCATCCCAAATTAGAAACGGCTTCATAATCTCTCACAGCAGAGTGCAGGAAAGCTTGGGGTGGGGAAAGAAGGATGGATGGATGGATGGAAGGAAGGAAGGAAGGAAGGAAGAAAGGACGGAAGGAGGGAGGAAGGAAGGGAGGGAAGGGAGGGAAGGGAAGGGAAGGAGGGAGGAGGGGAGGGAGGGAGGAAGATTACCCTGAGAAAGTGACCATGGACAAATAAAGTAAAATAAAATAAAATAAATAAATATTAAAAGAGAGTTAATCTGGTCTAGTGGCTAGTGCCAGAGTAGACATCAGAAAACCACGAGTTCTAGTCCTGCTTTTAGGCATGAAAGCCAGCAGGGTGACTTTTGGGCCAATCACTAGGAGACTGTGAGTTCTAATCCCGCCTTAAGCATAAAAACCAGCTGGGTGACTTTTAGGCCAATCACTAGGAGACTGTGAGTTCTAATCCCGCCTTAAGCATAAAAGCCAGCTGGCCAATCACTCTCTTTCGCTCTCTCAGCCCACCCCACCCCAAGGATTATTGTAGGGAAAATAGAAAAGAAAGTATATTCACTACCTTGAATTATTTCTAAAAAATAATAAAAGTGGGATTAAAATCTTTATCCCGCCAAGGATAAACAGGGAAAGGGCCACAGATCATGGGCTGTTTTCAGCAATCTGACTTCCCCATTGACTTTGTTTGTTGGAAGGTCGCAAAAGGGGACCACATGACCCCAGAGCACTGCAACTGTCATAAATATGAGTCAATCGCCAAGCCTCGGGATTTTGACCATGTGACCTGTTGCAATGGTTGTAATTGTGAACAATGGTCATAGTAACTTTTTTTCAGTGCTGTTGTAACTTTGAACGGCCACTCAATGAAACTTGGCAAGTCCTCATCTGGGTCCTCATTTTACAGACCATGGAAGGACGGAAGGCTGAGTCAACCTTGAGCCTGGTGAAATTCGAACTGCCAAATTGCAGGCAGCTGGTAGTCAGCAGAAGTATCCTGCAGTACTGCACTCTAACCACTGCGCCACCATGGCTCATAAGTGGTCATCTTTAGGCTAAATAGTGTTAAAAATTGGTTTATGGGAATTCTTTGAAGGCTTAACAGTCTTGTCGGCATGCCTTTATGAGACCTGAGAGTATTTTTTTAAAAAAAATAAGAAGATGCAAGGTCACTGTTCTTCTAAGTTAGTTTATGGAGCAAGGATGAGTACATTGGAAGGGTATAATCACTGAAGAAAGAGGCAAAGTTTGCAACTTTAGACCAGGCAACCAGGAGAAGCAAAGCTCAAACAGCCAAAAATAACAAACCGAAAGAAAGGAAAAAAAATGAGACAAATTAATTTCTGGCTTAGAACGATTTGAGAGATGATGTTACTTACTAACGATCCAAATTTTGGCTCATTTCTGTGGTCTTAATCATTGACTTTGAAGCATTTTAGCAGTGGGTCAACCTTGACGTTTTCAAATGATCCAAACACTTCTTATTTGTTCCCGAGGCTTCCCAAGATCATGAAGCCCACTCTTCATCCCGATAAAAACCCTTTTATTTAGTTTAAAGTGAATTCCTCTCCAGCAAAGTCCTGCCCAACAGTCTTTCAAGAGATTTCACAACTACAGACCTTGATCAGGCTTGGAGAGCTGCCAGGCCGATATCTTCTAAACGCCACTCTGTAGCAGACAATACTTGGCAAGAAGTCAGTAAGAGATCTTCACCCTAATGAATTGAACTAATTGTCTCTTGCAAACTCCACTTCTCTTTCGCTCCTCTTTATTCCCTATGGGAGGGGCCATTTGCCATCTACCTGTGGCTTTACTCCCGAGTTGGCCCTTGTTACTTAGCTGTTCCCTTCTCCTGGCAACTCTGCGCATGTGCACACTGGGAACAGGCTCCAGCTGTTCTTCTGAGCCACTGATCTCCGACTCCAAAGGCAGCTGATAACTGTCAGACAGCCCTGGCCCCCTCTCTGGCTCCGACACCGAGCCCTCATCAGAGCCTTCCCCAGACTCCAGGACTGGTCCATGTTCCTCCCCAACCTCCTCACTGTCTGAGACTGCCACCAGCTCCACTGGCGGCCCTCAACATTATTTGACTTCTACCATCTTTCCAAATCTGTCTCCAGAGACAATTTCACATAGGGCAAAAAGCAATCCCCACCACCACAAATGCAATACAAGATGTGGCATTCAGTGGCTTCATCCTTTTCTTACGAAAACATATCATAAAAGTAAGATTCTTTGCAGTCTTGGTAGGTTGGAGCGCAGATGGGCAGCATCTGCTGAAATCTCAAAAGCCAGATGGACCGGGAGAATAAGATATGACTGCAGATGGAATTTTGAAGGACTGGCACACGTCTTGGTTCCTCCCCAAATAGAGGATGATAAAAAAAAAAGTTTCTTTAAATGTAGAACTTGTACTTTGCAAAAGTCCGTTTGTTTATTGCTTAGAAGCTTTCCTCTATCAAGCAGAGCAGTTTGGCCACGTATCATGCAACAACTCTCTTGGTTAACTTTTACATTATCGACCTATTGTAAAATGGATGTTAAAACTGCTTCCTCTTTTTTTACTGTCCGTTTTTTTTTTTTTATTGCAAGGTTGGTCAAAGGCCGTCATGAAGAGATTTGAAGATAGAGCTAAAGAAGAGAAAGAGGGGAAGGGACGAAACCTGTTTTCGTTAGCGGAGGAGGAATAGAGAGAAGACAATCAATTTCAAAAGGCACCTTTAGAACCCCACAGATAATTATGCAACTAAGTTTTGAGCCTGAAGTAAACTCTAGAGCAGCGGTCACCAACTGGTGGTCTGTGAGAAAACTTTTGGTGGTCCGCAGAAAAATTATTTGCAATTTTATATTGCACTAAATCAGGG
Source organism: Natrix helvetica (assembly GCF_964273705.1). Lineage (NCBI taxonomy): Eukaryota > Metazoa > Chordata > Lepidosauria > Squamata > Natricidae > Natrix > Natrix helvetica. The sequence continues at coordinate 9,145,222 of NC_138556.1, forward strand.
ATCCTCAAACTAGGGAGCCTGGGATGGATACGTGCAATGAACATTTGTGTTGCTGCAGAGAGTCTCCCCTTCGGGGTCTTTTTGTGCGGGTTGGAGGGGGGCAGAAATTCCGACTTGGGGTCTGCTTCAGCCTCCTGGTTTGGGCCTTTGGGCGAAGGCTGGAGGGAAGCACCGCTGTTGGCAAAGAGCCAGAGGGCCTTGTTCCACTGGGATTGTATCATGGCCTGGAACTGGCTGACCATCTCAGCCCAGTGAGCTTCCAGGGGCCAGTTGATAGGATTGCCAACATGGTCGCCAACATCCGATGATGGATATGGCACAAGAAGACGACTGTGTCGCTGAATTTCTGCACCAAATGACAGAGATGGTTTCCCCAATATTCAATATAAATTTTAACTCTCTCTCCCCCCCCCCCTCCCATGGCACCACCACCACGAGCTGTCTGGCCCTCAATCATTGCAAAAGAAATATATTTAAAAAAGAAGATTCACCCCCTTGCAAAAATGTGGCTCATCCTACGATTCTTGTAGTCTTTGGGGAGATGAGATCAAATGTGATAAATAAAATTAAAAAAAGTCTTTTTGAGTTTTCCATTTTCTACTCTTCTGCCATTTCAAAAAAAAAGTTTTTGCTTGTCATTTGATGTGGTTTTTGCTTGTCATTTGATGTGGTCCAGATGACAATTCCAGTGAGGAAACATCTCTGTCCAATTTCAAACCTACAGACCCAAAAGCGGGTGGGGGTGGGGAAACCTTAGCACCCTTAGACTCAGAACTGTATTTCCCCCCATAATTTTTCAGTGTGAAAACATATATGACTGTGTGAAGATGAATGGAAACAGTGCTGTTTTTAATAGGAGGTTTCCACTGATGCTCCTATTCTGTCTGTACCTCTAAAGAACACATCGCACAAAGCTGGAACAAACTTGCTCAACAGTAGTTGGAATAAATTCAGAGTTTTAAGCTTGAAGGCTGAGAATCAAAAAACTGGGAAATGCTTTAACAGACACGTGCTAAAATGTGGGAGAAGGACTGCAACTCGGTGGCATAAAAACACAACACACAAGAGAAAAGAGATTAAGAAGAAGCTCATGTAAGGAAGACGGATGCCACATCTGAGTGCCTTACTCCACATTATGTAAACTTATGTGATGCCAGCATATCTCCATACATGTATTTGCAACACTGAGTAAACCAGATTTCACACATCTGACTCCCGTCAAATCATGGGACAGCATTCTGAACCAACACAAAGCTAATGGTTGAGAATTATAGGATGATGCTTCTTCCATCCACATCTGGAAAATACCAAGTGTGTGAAAGCTGAGATTAACAACGCCCAACGGCTGACTTAGCTTCCTTTACGGTGGTTGTATCTAAGATGTATACTTTTTACTCTAATAGAAAAAAAACCCTGGAACATCAGTTTACACGAATAGTAAAATAACAAAACCCAAGCACTGATCTTGTTTATACAGCTTGCTAAGCATGACTTAGTATTAGCCATGCTTACCAGATCTTATTCCATCAACCTTTGTAGTGCCTTGCTGACCATCCCTTCCTGTTTTGTTCTTAAACACAACAACAACACAACCAGTGGCTGTGTCTCCCCTGGTTTGTGTCCCCGATTCATCCCTCGCGTGCCTGTCGGGGCAAAAATAAAAGTGAATATATCAGAGATACCGCTGTAGAAGTTGGCTCTGTTTTAGGTTTGCTTTCTCTTTGACCTCATGCATTTTCTAAAAGATTAACGATGCCGCGGACTGTGTCAAGTCAGCTAATTAATGACAAGCCACCATGTCTCATCATACTACATGTACTCCACTTGCCTCAGCATGGTTAGTATGTTCAACCAAATAATTCTTGGTTTATTAAGCTGAGTGTTCCGAACTAGGCTTCCTGAGAAAGCATAAATCACAATCTTAGTCCCCCAAACCCTCTTTTATTTAAACGACTGTGAATTATGCTCACTCACAGCCCATAATGATTCACAGTCTGTAAAGAGTCCGACAGATGTCTGCTCGAGTTGCCGCAGTCTTTCAGGGTAAGGTTGCCCGACACTCAGCTCAGGTTGTGCAGCCTGGTTCTTAAAAGGCCATGGACCAGTATTGGTCTACGGCCTTGGGGTTGGGGACTCTTGGATTAGATCAACAGCAGTCATCACTTCACAAGGTGATAGTGAAGATACTAATAGAAGTAATAACAAATCCCAGAAAGGATGTGGCTAACTGATGTGAGCTAAATAGCTTGAAATAGATCTATACTAGTCTCCCTTTAGAGATGTGATGGCGCAATGGCTAAGACGGTGAGCTTGTCGATCAGAAAGGTCAGCAATTTGGCAGTTCGAATCCCTAGCGCCGTGTATTGGAGTGAGCTCCCATTATTTGTCCCAGCTTCTGCCAACCTAGCAGTTCGAAAGCATGTAAAAAAAAATGCAAGTAGAAAAATAGGAATCACCTTTGGTGGGAAGGGAACAGCGTTCCATGCGCCTTCGGCGTTTAGTCATGTCAGCCACATGATCACGGAGACGTCTTCGGACAATGCTGGCTCTTCGCCTTTGAAACGGAGATGAGCACCGCCCCCTAGAGTCAGAAATGACTAGCACATACGTGCGAAGGGAACCTTTACCTTTACCCCTAGTCTCCTTTTATTTCTTTGTCGGTAAAACATAAGTTCAACACAAAAATAATTTGTCGTGAAAGCAACTGCCTGCAAAGGCTCCTGGATTGGAGCTGAAGGGCTAAAGCAGTATGCTCTGTCCCATAATTGGGTAGACCAGGTTGCCCTGATAGACTGGTTCCACGGGAGAAAAAAAAACCCATACTAATAGAAGAGAATACTTTGTAGCTCAGGGTTGAACTGTGGGGTCCTTCGTCCTCTCCGACCTTGGCTGTTTTCTTGCAAACGGTAGCAGCCCTTCAGTTCTCCTCTTTCCCCATCTCTAAGGCTGACATCAGAGAAAAGACTTAGTCAGCAAAAATGGATGGCTGCAGTAAATTATACTACAGTGTAAACCATGGTGGGAAATAGTCACTTTTAATCTCTCGGAGTCTAAGCTCATCCAGAATTTGAATAGCTGTGAAATATCATGTCTGGTTACTCATCCCCATCGTGTCTATGAACATTCTCAGTCATCCAGATCATCGTTGTCTCAAAGGTGCTTTTTCAAAAGGCAACTGGACTGTTAGGAGGAGGAGGAGGAGGAGGAGGAGGAGGAGGAGGAGGAGGAGGAGGAGGAGGAGGAGGATGGGGGGAATGTTTGCTTCTTATCCAAGAAGCTACATCAGTGGGGAAGCTTCTTGGATGAGAAGCAAAATTTCTTCTCCTTCTCCTCAAAGGAAAAATAGGCCAGCTGTCTTTTGGAAAAGCACTTTTGAGGCATCCCCATCATCTCATCCCAAGAGCATTCAGAGCAATAGCAAAATAAGGCAGGATGCAGAGAGCTACCATTTTTTTCCCCACAGAGACAGACTGGATGAATATGTAGTGGCACAGACCTGACAGCACTCTGGCAGGTCAATCCCCAAATAAAGAGAAGAGAAAAAGGGGACCGAATGGACCCTGCCAGAAAAGGTTCTAAAGCTGTGGTGTAATTTGAATTAGCTGATGTCAATTCTTAAATAATGGACGGCGTTGTAGGAAAAGCCAGCCAGCAAAGCTGCAAAATGTAGCAACTGCCAGGGAGCTCCTGATGAAACCATTCATTGCTTCACAGTGTTTCTAAACGGGGCTTTCGGGAAACGTCTGTTAAACCTCAAGGATACAGCTGTGCTGCAACCTGCAGATCCGTTGGGCTATTGCTCTCCTGAAGGTGGTAGGTGGCATAATCAGTCCACGCCTGAAGGTTGGCGAGGATCTCTTTATTGATTGGTGAAGCTGCAAAAGCATCTTTGGTGAAGAGATTCCTCAAAGATGCTTTTCAAAAGGCAACTGGACTTTCTTGGTTGTTAGTTGTTGTTTTTTAAAAACAAACAGTTCACTTCTTGTCCCAGAAGCTTGTCCAGTTCTGAAGAACCTTCTTTGATGAGAACGTTTTCAAAAGAACAACTCAAAAAAAAAAATAATAAAAATAAAATCCAGTTGCCTTTTCAAAAAACACCTCTGGGACAACTATGACCTGGATGATTGAGGATCTCCATTGACTGCTCTTTCATAAGTATAATCTTTATTGTCATTGTACTTAAATACAACGAAATTGGTTTTAACCTCATTGGTGAAAAACTATAGCAGAAACATGATTTTCTATTTCTGGCAGAATCAGAATACTTTATTACAGGTCACAGATGCACCAGGCATACAAAAAGAAAAACAAAGACAATAAGATAAGAACGTGAACAGGAAGACAAAAGTTAAGTTGTGGTGAGAAAAATAAGGTGAGAAAAATATCACGCGCCAGAATTCAATGCAAGGGACTTACAAAATCAACCAAAATCAATCCAAAATGAATTTGTCTTCAATAAACCTCCGAGCTTTACAGACTGCAAATGCAAACTTAGCAAACGCCCTGGGTTATTTTAGAGTTTTTAATCTGGAAGAAGATTTATATAGAATCCATCTGGTCATCTGGGAAATGGTTTAATGAGAGGTGTTAAGAGCCCACTATGCGTATCTCTGTAGAAGTTAAAATAGTGTAACACGGTGATTCAGTGTTTCCCAGACTACAGCAATATTCTTTTTAACAAATAAAAAATAAAGTTGAATCAATTTCCAAGTTTTGAAAGGACATTTCCCCGTATCAAAGCAACCCGAACAACTCTGATCATAGGCCAAAGCAATTTCTTTATTGTCGATCACCTCTTTTACAAGAATTTTGCCAGACTGACTGCACTCCCTTGGGAACAAGCAGGGAAAGGCTTCAACGGTGTGCTTTTTCCTCCCACATGGCAACTCCACGCTGGGATGCCTTTTTACTTGCCCTTCTCCATTAATTAATGATTCCACCGTAATCAGTATAGCAATATCAATTGATGGATATAATCAGCTGTGTAAGTGGGACGTAATGTAGTGGAAAGGAAAGGAACTAATAAAGGAGAATATTTGTAGCTGGGGGTTGACACGAGGGGGCTCTTGGTACTCTCTGAGCTTGCTTGTTTTCTTGCAGATGCTTCATGACCCAAAATACCGCATTTCCCCGAAATTATGACATGTCCTGATAATAAGGCCATGCCATACTTTTCCTGTGGGCAAAAATATACGCCCGCCCCCAATAATAAGCCCCCTGGACAACCCCCACCTCCAGCCAGGCAGAACGCGACTAACCAACAAAGCGATATCCCGAAGGCGCAAAGCCGCAGGAGCCAGGGGAAGGGGGGGCAAAGGAGCTCACATTTATTGACACCTTTGGGATACCGCTAGGTTGGTGGGTGGCGCTGTGCCCAGCTGGAGCGGGGGGTTGCCGGCTGCTAGAAGACTCGGCAGAGGATCTCCGGAGTTTGGAAGCCGGTTATGCTCAGAGCATGGCGGCGGCAGGGAGAGCTGGGCATGGTGAGGCTGGGAGGCACACGAGCTAGAGGCGGAACAAGTGCTCACGCAACCTCTCTTTCCAGCCAGGCAGAGCGCCATGCGGCTTAGCGCGCTTGGGATATTACTGGGTCGGTGAGTGGCACTCTGCCTAGCTAGAAAGGAGGGTTGCCGGGCAGCTGCTCATGAGCGTGGTCACCTCATGGTGGCTTTGTTGCACTGCTGCGACAGTGCAACACAGCCGTTTGCCTGGGGGAAACACGGTAGGTAACATCATCAGTGCTATCAAAAGCCGCAGTGGCACAGTGGTTAGAGTGCAGTACTGCTGGCTACTTCAGCTTATTTGGCAGATCGAATCTCATCAGGCTGAAGGTTGACTCAGCCTTCCGTCCTTCCGAAGTGGGTAAAATGAGGACCCAGATTGTTGGGGGCAAGAGGCTGACTCTGCAAACTGCTTAGAGAGGGCTGTAAAGCACTGCAAAGCGGTCTATAAGTCTAAGTGCTATTGCTATTTGTGACTACCGTGCTACTGACTAGTCCTGGTGTTACCTAGTTTGGGTAAATAAAACACCTGCAAGAAAACAAGCTATAAATATTCTCCTTTATTCCCCTCAAAGGAAAGGAAACAGGGCCAATGGCTGCAGAGAAAAAGAAAATCATTTGGTTCCTTCTTCTGTCCCACCTGATCTTTAAAACTTCTGCAAGTTGGATAAGTTAAGCAGATGTGAGAACAATTCGCCCTTTGTTCTCCTATTTCCCTCCCAAATAAAAATCACCTTCATATATGAGCTGAGCACACTTTTTTCCCACCCTGACAGAACAATTAATCAATGGAATGGATTTGCCTTCAGAAGTTATGGGTGCTGCAGCACTGGAGATTTTTAAGAAAAGACTGGATGGCCACTTGTTTGAAATGGTAGAGGGTCTCCTGCTTGAACAGGGGGTCGTATTAGAACAGGTGTTAGCAACCTTAAACACTCAAAGAGCTACAAAGATCCTAACCAGAAGGCCTCCCTTCAATTCTGGAGCTGATAGGAAGTCTCCCCACTATAGAGTCTCCTCCTAGTATGGCATCCTTTTTCCTCTACCTATCCTAACCGAAAGCCCTATGAATTGTGGAGGCTGACTGGAAAACCCGCCCCTTGCCATAGAGTCTCCTCCTGGCATGCCCTACTTCTGCCCAACCGGAAGCTCCTCTCGATATTGTAGTGCCAACCGGCAACAGGGAGCCGCAGCAGAGGGATGAAAGAGCCACATGTGGCTCCAGAACCATGGGTTGCAGACCCCTGGACTAGAAGACCTCCAAGGTTCCTTCCAACTCTGTTCTTCTCCTTAAGCCAGAATCTCCAAAATGGCATACAATAGATTCTAAACTTGGGCATGAATTTCTGGCCTTCCTTCAGGATGGGAAACTGACGGACCTCATGTTGGACTATCTACGGCCTCCTGGATGATGCCAATAAAATCATATCCAAGATGATTTGAATATTGGCAGCGTCATTTCCTCCCAACTTTGGGCATGGAAGCAAAGGGTATAAAACCTAATTCATGTGCTTTAATCCCAAAGCCAAACACCTCAGTTGATTAGCCACAGATTCAAAAGATGCAGACATTTACCCCCCCACTTAGGTCCTCTCACTTACAGGGCATCATTGTCCCTTCTCTTGGTCTCCCATTTCCAGACATAGCAGAACAAAACACAGTATGGCCTGGAACTCTTCCAGGATTATCTTCTCCAGAGCGTTGCTTATAATCACTTTCAGACGAGTGTCTCTCGACTTTATCTGAAGATCAGAGAAATAGAAGCTGGCATCCTTAACTCAAAAACAGAAGTTCTGCTACTGAGCTATGGCCCACACTTACCGTACTTTTTGGAGTATAAGACACACTTCCCTCGCCCCCTAAAAGAGGGTGGAAATGTTGGTGCATCCGATACACCGAATATGGCCATTTTTGGCCTCCTGAAGCCCCACCCCGCGCGTCCCATTTTCTCAAAAAAAACGGGCCCATTTTTGCAAAAAATGGGGCATGCAGAGGGCTTGGAAGGCCTGCAGAATGCTCCTGGGGGACCGGAGAGGGCAAAAGCTATTTTTTTCTTGTTTTCCTCTTCAAAATCTTGGTGTGTCTTAAATGCCTGTGTGTCTTACAGTCTGAAAAATGCGGTATTTAGTCCTGCATTAAAAAAAAGTTTATGGTTAAGCCCTAAATTGCTGTTGAACTTGTGACATTGGTGCTTCTGTAGCCTGGGGGGAGGGTCCCAAAAGGACCATGAGTCTAGGGAAGGAATACATCATTCTGAAGCCTTTTCCTGCTTGCTCAATTATGTTCAAGTAATCAGCAGTGTTATGTATGGTTTCCTCAGCCTTTAAAGTTAACAAAAACATGACATTTTCTTGTTGGCTGAAAGCAGTTTTTAAAGTTTGGCAGGACATCCCAAAATAGCCCATGTCCTGCACTTACTTCTCTGGAAAGGGGATTAAAGTTGCTGGCAGATTTATTAGATGGATATATATCACTTCCCGAGCAATCCATCAAGAATAGACTAGAGATAAATCCATGCATATACAAAAATCTTAGATCCATGTAAATAAGTTGCTTACTTGTCCCAGATAGCTAACGGCTGGACTCCCACATCCTCTATCTATGCAAATGTTTTTAATGTGAAATAAGAAAAGGGCTGCAGGCAGGGATACAAAGGCCACACACGCACACACCTCAATGGGAGGGCATGAGGAAATCCAGTCAAAATGTGTAGCTCTGGTTTGGAAATGTTGAATGGATTGTGGTAGTTAAAAGTTCAGACTAATCAACACGCAACTTCAACCAGCAATCAACCCTATGCATCTAGAGAAAAATAAGGAGGACATGAAGTCCGTTTTCCTACTCATTTCAATTCCTTGATCACAAGAACAGTGGTAACTGGGACGAGTTCTCCTGATTCAACCTTGACTATGACAGAAGAAATTTTGGGGTAAAAAATTTAAGTGCTTACTGAGAAAGCAAGGATCTGATCCTAGTTGTCACAGTCTTATAACCTCAGTAAAGACTTACACACTGCCAACAAAAGTGTGCATAGCCAAGGCTATGGTTTTTCCAGTTGCAATGGATGGCTGTGAAAGTTGGACCATAAGGAAGGCTGAGCGCCAAAGATTGGAAGCCTTTGAACTCTGGTGCTGGAGAAGACTCCTGCGAGTCCCTTGGACTGCAAGGCCATCCAACCGGTCAGTCCTAGAGGAGATCAACCTTGACTGCTCTTTGGAAGCCCAGATCCTGAAGAGGAAACTCAAATACTTTGGCCACCTGATGAGAAGGAAGGACTCACTGTAGAAGAGCCTAATGCAGGGAAAGATGGAGGGCAAAAGAAGAAGGGGACGGCAGAGAATGAGGTGGCTGGATGGAGTCCCCAAAGCGGTAGGCGTGAGCTTAAATAGACTCTAGAGCAGTGTTTCTCAAACTTGGCGACTTGAAGTCCACAGGACTTCAAGTCGCCAAGTTTGAGAAACATTGCTCTAGAGGATAGTAGAGGACAGGAAGGTATGGAGGAACATTGCCCTGATGGGTCGGACATGACTTTGCAACTAACTTGTTGGCTTTAAGAAGATGCATGTTAAGTAACACAATCGCTCAATACTCCAGGGAAGGGCTGTCAAACGTGTGTCATCACGGCGGCATCATGTGACGTATCACAACTTTCCACCCCCTTTGCTAAACCAGGCGTGAGCGTAACCAGCGTGTGATACATCTGGCCCGCCAGTTTGACAGCCCTGCTCCAGGGGATTCCTCAGTCAGAGAATTATTTGCAGAATTGGTGGCAAAGGGAAGACCGGTTGAAATAATCTCAGGAAATGAGCAAAATCTTTTTTCCATTTAGGTGAGCAAAAGTAAGGGCTACTATTTTGATTAAGTCAAAAAAAAAAAACCATAGCAACGGAGGTGTCAAAGCTGCCAAGAGATGATGGGTACTTGAGCTCTTTTTTCCCCCTTCCTTATTGTTGTTTTGACTTGTTTTTCCTCTTTCTTTTAAAGCATAACAATTAAAGTATAAAGCAGGCAAGTGATGATGGAAGGAGGATTCCTCTTCTCGGTTGCTGTTTTGAATTGCTTTTCCCTCTGTCTCCCTCTCTATACTTTTTTTCCTTTCTCTTTTTTTTGTAGGCAGGTGCCAAGATTAGAAGCTAGTCAGGTAAGAAGGGAAAAGCTTTTTATAGGAGGGTATGATTAAAAGCTAGACTAAGTGATAGAAATAAAGAGAATATCAATGTACTATATTAGCGACGGTGAACCTTTTTTGGCTCGCGTGCCATAAGTGGGGGGAGTGAAGGGAGGTCGTGTGTGGGCGTGCCGCACCCATAATGCAATGCACAACACCTCTCCCGTGCGCATGCACGCACTACAGGCGTGACCCCCCCCCATTTTTTCATGCTTTTTTCACCCTCCCCAGGCTCCAGAGGCTTCATAGGAGCATGGGGAGGGCGAAAACAACCTCCCCCGCTCCCCGGAAGCCCTCTGGAAGCTTCAGGGACCTTCAGGAGGCTTCCCTGAAGCCTCCGAAGCAGTCAAAATGACCCTCCTAGCAAACCGGAAGTGACTTCCGGTTTGCTCGGAGGGTCGTTTTAAGCGCTCCAAAGGCTTCAGGTTTCCCTGAAGCCTTCAGAGCGCTCAAAATGACCCTCTGAGCAAACCGGAAGTCACTTCCAGTTTGCTTGGAGGGTCCTTTTGACTGCTTCGGAGGCTTCAGGGACCATCAAGAGGTTTCCCCGAAGCCTCTAGGGCAGTCAAAACAACCCTCCGCACAAACAGGAAGTCTGTTCCCGAACTTCCGGTTTGCCCATAGAGTCAGTTTTTTGCGCTCCGGAGGCTCCAGGAAGCTCATGAAGCCTCTGGAGGGCGTTCGGGGGGAGCAGGGGAGGCTCTTTTCGCCCTCCCCAGGCTCCTATAAAGCCTCTGGAGCCTGGGGAGGGGGAAAATGGCTTTTAAAAAGGGTGAGCTCAGCTGGCCAGCGCGCGCATGCCCTGACAAATGGCTATGCGTGCCACCTGTGGCACGCGTGCCATAGGTTCGCCATCACGGTACTATATTATTATTTGATAAAATGAAATTAACAATCAGAAATAGGTGGAACAGCTGAATAATGAAAGATTGTAGCCTAATACAGATGTATATCGTTATGGGAACCCTATAAGTTGATTGAATGTAATAATAATAATATTTAATCTGACCAGTTTTGCTTGTATTGGAATGTATGGTACCCAGGTGCCACACTGTTCACGCATTGATTTGACATATATGCTTCTAATTTGGGAAGATATTTCAGGAACACTTCTGGGTCCTCAGCAGAGAGCTTCATGAGAAGACCCAGGTTAGGGCTGATGCCTGCATGAGTTGGCCCTTGTCACTGCAACAACTGATTTTCCCTTCAGGAGAAGCAGCAGCAGCTTCTTCTGTTCACCTTGAAATCTTCAGATGTTCAAAAGGTACCTTAATAGGAGAAGACATGCAAGACACAGCAACAAGGAGAGAAGCTACAAAGATTATCTTTTCCAAGCCTCCTGTAAAACCTAGCGTGAGCATTGCTGCGGGCAACTGATACGAAGGGAACATGTCTTAGCACATATAGGGTGCCAAAAACGGATAGTTAAATGCGCTGGACCACTATTCGAATCTAGTTTATGAGAGTCTCATTTCTGTAGCCTGAGACCAAAGGGTGTGTTCTGAGCTGCTGTAAAGAAAATCCTGGGATTTTAATGAAATGGTGTGAAAAAGATTGCACATTAAATGAGGGTAGAAAATCCCATTCTGCAGAGGAAACGGTCTACAGAACACTTAAAAAGTTACAAATGGATGGAAGGCACATGCACAAACTACTAGCAACCTTAAGGGAGACCTGGACCTTCATATATGAAGCATAGATAAAGGTAAAGGTCTCCCTGGCTAAAAATCAAGGAAATATATGTAGGTATACCCCAGGGGGCATTTGGGCCCACCTGAAGGTTGGAGCGAACCGGTTTGCTCTCAGCTGATCTTCTGAGCTACTGGTTCACCCAAACTGGGCTGAACTGGTAGAATCCCACCCCTGGTCCAAGCAATTTAGTTGGCATGGCCTCTGAAATGAACGAGCCACTCAGTCCCCATGATCAGAACGGCTTAGGATGCTCTGTGCAAAAGTCTGCTTGCAAATTAGTTGATGCAAAAAACAAAGCTCTCTCAGACTGGACAGGAAAGTTTATGCTGGCAAAAAAAAAAAACCCTCAGTCTGGACAGGAAATTTCATGTTGGCTGATATTACTGATATTAAAGTTCCATAAGGCATTAGGATGGGGAAGAATTATGTTAGCATCTGCTGGTTGTTTAAGACTCTTTTAAAAAGGGTGTACTCCTCCTTTGACCTTAATCTGGGTCAAGCAACTAGAAAGGTTTCCTAAATGAACATTAGTTTAGAATTAAACAACAGCCACAACAGTATATTCCAGGTATAGATCTGGCCTTTCAGAGAATAATTTGATCTGATCTGGACAGAAGCAAATGCTGTCCAATTTGACTCTCACAAGAATGTAAATTAAAATTTATGCTTCCCATTGATTATTAAAGTAAAGATTCCCCTTGCACATATGTGCTAGTTGTTCCCAGCTCTAGGAGGCAGTGCTCATCTCCGTTTCAAAGCCGAAGAGCCAGCGCTGTCCGAAGATGTCTCCAGGGTCATGTGGCCGGCATGACTAAAAGCCGAAGGCGCACGGAACGCTGTTACCTTCCCACCAAAGGTGGTTCCTATTTTTCTACTTGCATTTTTACATGCTTTCGAACTGCTAGATTGGCAGAAGCCAGGACAAATAGCAGGAGCTCACTCCATTATGCGGCACTAGGGATTCGAACCGCCGAACTGCCGACCTTTCTGATCGACAATGACTCTCCTTTTAGAGACCTTGAGGTCTCTGGATTTGTAAATTGAGCACACTTTGCTGGACAATGAGGTCTCCCTTTAAAAGGTGGGGGGGCTATTGCTATCTCTTTTGCAAACTCAGACAAGTCAGTCTTCCATCAGCTGTTAGGGCTTGTCCCCAACAATTCCTCATTTGAAGGACTGGAATAGATCTTGTAGAGAAGACTTGCAAAAGATCTGAGTAGCTGTAGGGTAGATGCACGCCCAGAACTCACAGGAAGTCAACCTCCATCGCAGTGGATTGAATCAGCTCAGATCATTAATCATCCATGGTATAATCATATTCAAGCAAAAACATGTCCAGTGCTGAACTCCAAAAGTATTAATGGGAAGGGCAGAAGGTAAAAAGGCAAGAGATAAAGAAAGCGGGGAGGTGTTCTGACCGAGGTTTCCCAAGAGCATGAAGCAAACTCCTTGTCCCAACAAAAAAAACCTTTTATTAATTTACTGTGAATTCTGCTCACTCACCTCCAGCAAAGTCTTTCAAGGGAGGATTTACAGTCACAGACCTTATCTGGCTTGGAAAGCTGCCAGGCTGATATCTGCAAAACTTGGCAAGGAGTCTCGGAGAGTCAGGAACCAATTAAGCGAACTAATTGTCTCCTGCAAACTCCACTCCCCTTTCGCTCCTCTTTTATGTCCTCTGGGAGGGGTCATTCATCGTCCACCTATGGCCTTACTCCCAAGTCAACCCCTGTTCTTTAGCTGTTCCCTTCGTCTGGCAACTCTGTGCATGTGCACACTGGGAACAGGCTCCAGCTGTTCGTCTGCCTCACTGATGTCTGACTCTGAAGGCAGCTGATAACTGGCACACAGCCCTGGGCCCCTCTCTGCCTCCGACACAGAGCCCTGATCAGAGCCTTCCCTAGACTCCAGGACTGGCCCATGTTCCTCCCCGACCTCCTCACTATCCGAATCTGCTGCCAGCTCCACTGGCCACTGGCAGGCCACAACAGGAGGAGAGAGAGACAGACAGACAGCACTGGAGGTGGAAGGGAGGAGAAGACTCCCTTTCTAATAAACTTTGCCCTTCAAACTTATATCTATTTATTTATGGCATTTGTCCTTGCAATGGAGGATCCGGGTACTTAAAATAATAAATGCCAAGCTATATTTCCAAACACTCCAGAAATAGGTCTCTGAGCTTTAGGAAGCTAACAAGACAGAAGTGAAAGGGCAGGGTAACAAAGAAACAAAGAGAGCAGTGAACGTTTTTTATGAACAAAAACCAAAATATATATCAAGAGGCATTCATTATAGACAAGAAAGTTGAGAAATTAAAGTGTAGGCAGTATGAATTGATCAGCCGGCAACACTAGCAAGCTCAGATTCGGTTGCTAGAATACCATCATTCCATTTTTCCAACCCCTCTCAAATACGAAGCTAATCCTGAAATGTTTTTCTAGCAAGATGGAAAACACCCACAGTAGCATGATTTGTACATTGATTCAAGGGTGTGAAATGGGTGGCTAGAGAAATATGATGGACGCATGGATGGATGGATGGATGGATGGATGGATGGATGGATGGATGGATCGATGGATGGATCGATCGATGGATGCATGCATGGGATGGAGATAGAAGATAGACGAGACAGACTATGATGATACAGAGAGGGAGGAAGGGAGGGAGGGAGGGAGAGAAACAAACAATGATAAGTAGATGAGAGAATGAATATAGATAACGATTAGATGATATTTCAAAGATGGATAGATGATAGATGGAAGATGATAGATGATAGATGATAGATAGATAGATAGATAGATAGATAGATAGATAGATGATAGATAGATAGATAGATAGATAGATAGATAGATAGGCAGGCAGGCAGATAGATAGACAGACAATACACAGACAGACACATAGATGATAGACAGATTTTAAAACAAATGCTTGTAGCCTAGTACAATTGGTTTGTAATATCTTATTTGCTCAGTTTAGACAGAATGAAAACCATATTAAACCGCAGAGAACAACTGGAACTTGAAGCCAGCTACCTGATGCTTTGTCTCTTGTTGTGAGGCAATAAAAGAGGACTACATTACCCATGCTGCGCAGATATTGCACAGGCAAGATGAAAAAAAAGAGCGTTTATTTCTGCTTATCTGTGATTTTCACCATTTGATTCGGGCTCTGCAGCAAACGTTTTCTATTTTCCATGCTTCCACACTCTAAGCAGATTCATATCCTCATTTTCCATACCGGATTTGCACCCAAAATTAAAAATAACAGAAATGTAACACTACACGAGCTTTGAAATTCACAGACATATGGGATGTGTGAGCACCGCCACTGCGAATGTAAGTGCAGAGAGAAGTCACCCTCGGGAAAGGGTGAAGGGAGAGCCAGAAAATGAGTCATAATATTTAGAGAAAGACTGCCAAGCAGGTGTACAGTAAAGCTTGTTAGGGGTATCAGCTTCTTCCCTAAGTTACTTACTGGTTGTGACATCTGCCAAACCTTCAAGCGGGAAGGCAATCAAGTTCCAGAGTCTGGAAAATTCAGAACCTTCGTCATTTCGCTGTAAAAACTACCATATTTTTCCGAGTATAAGACACAGCTTTTTCCCCCCTAAAAGAAGGTGAAATTTTTGTTGTGTCTTATACACTGAATGTAGACCCACCCACCCTTTGGCCTCTGCCTTCCAGCAATTTACCTCCGTGCAGCAAACGGGGGGAAATGGGGTTTGCGGAGGAGGCAATAGGCTTTGGCAATCCCCACAGCCTGAAGCAGCTGATGATCGGGAGGCCCATGCTGAAATTGAAAGAAAAAACTTGCTGTTTGTTCCACAAGGCAAATTGCTGGGAGGCAGAGGCAGATTTTTTCTTCTTCTTCTAATCAGGCTAAACTGAAACAGGCTGTTTGCTGCAAGGAGGTAAGTAAATAACTATAAATGCCTTGAGAATGTTCAAATTATTAGACTTACTTTTTAAAGACTGCTTTATTATTATTCTAGACAACTTAACAAAATGAAGAAGCTTTTTAAGATAAATGCTTGATCTGAAGAGGCCCAGTGCTGTTGTATCTCCTTTTAAATAGCAGAGAATAACTATACTTCCAGAAAGCCACATCAATTTTAACAGCATCTCTACAAGTCTAGTCTGAAATGTAACACCAGAAACAATCTATATCGTCTGTACTGTTTGCTGTTTGCTGTAAGGAGGCAAATTGTTGGGAGGCAGAGGAAGATTTTATCCCCCTTGTTTTCCTCCCCAAGAGCTAGGTATATCTTATACTTTGGAACATCTTATACTCTGAAAAATACGGTAAATGCCTCTTCTCCCCCGCCCCGTTTTTTCCAATTGACTCAAAATCACTTTCTTCCATATTTCTGAAAAGCTTGAACAATGCTTACTGTTTATAAAAAAAATGCTTACTGTTTAGAGAAGAGATGATACACATATCTGAAAAAACAGCAGTAGACAAATAACTCGTTCCAGATGCCCGTAAAAAATAAAAGTTTCATTTAACAGATCCCGAATTTAAAACATTTAAATAAACGAAGACTTTATAAGTTCTGGAAGGCATTAGCAGAAAGAGAAGAAAGACAGTGTGATAGGGCTTTAAATAATCAGTAAGCTGTGAATGGCAGGGCTCCTACAATACAGAAATCCAAAATCTGATACTGCACAAATTAGATGCATTATGACTTAAGATGACGGATTGGTTCACACAACTCCTAAAGCCATTTTTTGCTAGGTGCCTGTGCACTGAAGAAGCTTCCTGGACGAGAAGCGAAATGTCTTCAAGGAAAAACAAGAACAAGGAAAGTCCAAGGCAAGATAAGAAACAATGGATGGAGACTAATCTAGGAGAGAAGCAACCTAGAACTAAGGAGAAAAGGTACCAGACTGGAGAAGACTTAAGAGATCATTCCCCTTTACCGATGGCATGAATGGCTTACTGATTGTATCATTGGAATTTCTCACAGATTTTTTTTTAAAGAAACGCAAGGGAGAATCAACATTTTAGAAGAGTTATCTGTCATTGACGTGCCAACATACGTTTTTTGTTCTGAAGTCTAGACAGAATTAAGCGGCTTGAGAGACAGCAAGTGGAGATGTGTGAATGTCCACAGAACGTTTTTTGTTTTTGCTCTTGTGGGTTTGATTTTTTTTTTTTTAAAGGAAGCCTTTCACAACTTGTCTTCTGTGGCCAGGCGTTAAAACACCACATGGCTAAAAACGGATGCAAAAGAAGACAATTCTAAACACCCCAAAGCTATAATCATGGGTTCCTGAAAAATGCTGGGAAGGGGTCTGAAGAAAAAATAAACGACACCAGTTCCTAGAAAACAAAAAAGACGAGAGGGAATAAAATGCAGCTTGTTTTGAATGGATAGTTGATCAGACCATCCAATTGTTTTCTTTAAACTCATCTATCCAGCAGGTTGAGCTGACCTCTGCATATATTGCATTAGCCCACATTACCTTGCATTGTGGGACAAAGAACATCAAAAACTATTCTTCCCAGTTAGTCTGAACTGGCAGACCATACTCTGTTCTTCCTCTTTAGGTTTGCCATGAGAACTAAGGTGGTTGGTAGCTTCAAACCTGATCCCTGCAGTTCAGATCACTTGGGCAATTAAAGTTCAACTCTTGCCATTGTTAATTACTAATTGTTGATTAAACTGCCGAAGTTGTATGCCGGTGGCTGCTTCCTCCCACTCCCCCCTCCCGGTTTAATTCTCTCATTACCGTCTAGAATCCTGTCGCTTAGCAATAAGCATAGATTAGATTAAGAAGATCAAAGTACTTCTTCAGTTCACCCCGAGACATGCAAACAAGGTTCAGTGCAAAATGATGAGCTCAGGTGGCTGATCTCATGGCAGCAAGGAATCTCATGGCTGTCTTCAGATCTCTGCCGTACAAGTCTAAATGCTAAACCACGCTCACTGTTGGCGGGATGGAAACTCCCGAGTGTGAAAAAGAAAAAAAGAAATCAATTTATGGATGAGCCCAAAAAGAAGGAAGCAGAAGATAAAGCAGGGGGCGAAATGCATCTCCTCCTTCTAGAAATTGTTTGAAGATTGTTCTGTCCAATGTGGAATCACAAGTTTGGGGGATTTACTCAATCCCTCTTGAGAAAGCTGGGCTGTATGACTTCCGTGTGCTTTTTAAAATGGGGGGAAGTTTTTAAAGTGTGAGAGGGGCATGGTGGCCAACTGGTTGAGACATTGGGCCAGTCAATCAGAAACCAGGTCAGCAGTTCGAGACCCAGCTATCGGGTGATGGGGTGAGCTCCTGTCCACATCTCAGCTCCTGCCCATCTAGCAGTTCGAAAGCATGCAAACGCGAGTAGATAAATAGGTACCACTTCAGTGGGAAGGTAACAGTGTTCCGTGCACCCCAGTGTATAGTCATGCTGGCCACATGATGACAGAAGCATCTTCAGACAATGGTGGCTAGGAAACCTGAGATGAGCACTCCAACTGGCAAGGGAAACCCTTAGCTTCTTTTACCTTTTAACTTTTTAAAAGGGAATTTTCCTCTTTCCCGAGACCAAGTGATTCAAAACTCAACAGTGGACAAACGTTTCACAAAACAAGGTATTTAGCAAAACGATGATTTAACCTCTTCACCAAAATGCAAAATGAAGAGACACAGACCCTTACAATTCCACAAGGCAGACTACTTTTTAATGACTTAATGACCCAAAAGCATGTTTATTTATTTAATTACATCCAAGGCCCATCAATCAATAGGGCTCAATATAAGACAAAAAAGCACTATCCTAATTAAGCTCCGTGTAATCCTACAATGTTGGTATTTTTATTTGCTGTCCTCAAGGAAGTTTCAATTAAATATACAGGCGCATGGATCATAGCTCAGGACTGGCAACGACGTTAGAATAAGCCGATAAAATGCAGCAATTATATTTTTTTTGCAAACGATCAAAAATTGAATGCTGCTGAGATATAAATCTAATGATTAAGTAAAATACCTTGATCCGCGGAATTCAGATTACTCAGAAGACTGGGAGAATGTAACTTAATTCAGTGGCTCTCAAATTTTTGTGTCTTAAGTTTCACTAACATCACTGTCAAAAGAACAGAATCTCTCCCAGATAGAAGCAGAGGAAATTGCTGTATTTCCTGAGAACAATCTTTGCAGGAATTCCATTATAGTATTTCTGTTATAAAATTTATGGTATTGTTGTTAGTTGCGAAGTCGTGTCCGACCCATCATGACCCCATGGACAGCATTCCTCCAGGCCTTCCTGTCCTCTACCACTCCATTTAAGCTCACACCAGCTGCTTCGGTGACTCCATCCATCCACCTCATTGTCTGCCATCCCCTTCTTCTTCTGCCCTCCATCGTTCTCAGCATGAGGCTCTTCTCCAGTGAGTCCTTCCTTCTCCTTAAGTGGCCAAAGTCTTTGAGTTTCCTCTTCAGGATCTGGCCTTCTAAAGAGCAGTCAGGGTTGATCTCCTCTAGGACTGACCGGTTGGATCGCCTTGCAGCCCAAGGGACTCGCAGGAGTCTTCTCCAGCACCAGAGTTCAAAGGCTTCCATTCTTTGGCACTCAGCCTTCCTTATGGTCCAACTTTCACAGCCATACATTACAACTGGGAAAACCATAGCCATAGTAATTTCTAAAGATATTGCAATGCAGCAATAACACTACAAACAAGTTGTAGCTGGAAAAATTTCCCCCGTGGGTGATGTTTTCTCCTAATGTCACATCACTTAATAAATTCAAATCCTCAAAGACCAAACTACGGCCAAAATACAAAGTATTTTATTCTGGCTCCTAAGTTCATGTTACTAATCTTTTCTTCGTAAAAAACTATTCCATAGAACAAATGTGTAAGACTCCTATTATACTGGCTGGGAATGAGAGGAATTTAATGAAAAGAAGGACTAGGGGAGACATGATAGCAGTCTTCCAATATCTCAGGGGCTGCCACAAAGAAGAGGGAGTCAAACTATTCTCCAAGGCACCCGAGGGCAGGAGAAGAAGCAATGGGTGGAAACTAATCAAGGAGAGAAGCAACTTAGAACTAAGGATAAATTTCCTGATAGTTAGAACAAATTAATCAGTGGAACAACTTGCCTCTAGAAGTTGTGAATGCTCCAATACTGGAAGTTTTTAAGAAGAGATTAAACAACCATTTGTCTAAAATGGTGTACGGCCGTGATAGCGAACCTATGGCACGCGTGCCAGAAGTGGCACGAAGAGCCATCTCTCCCGGCACATCAGCTGTTGCCCGTTGCTCTTCCGGGTCCCAGCGTGCATCATGCATGCAGGAGCACTGGAAACTGGAAGAGCAGCTCCCTGGCACGCATGTGTGCGTGCCGGGAAACTGTTCTTGTGGTTTCCAGCACTCCTGTGCATGCTCTGCCGGTTTTTGGTGCTCCAAAGGGACCTCCAAAGTCCCTCCCAACTCTGTTATTCTATTCTATTTTTGTCCGAGTTGAACTTCAACCTATTCGGTGGTACTTTGTCTAAAGGAAGTGCTTTAGGACTATTGGTTTAAAAGGAAGGAGGCGTTCAATGTGTATTTACTGTTGTGGCCCAGCAGGATCCGGTTGAGCTGCTGATGGACTCGGATAGCGAGGAACCATATGAGTCTGCCCTGGACAATGTGGAGGACCCTGTGCAGGGTTAAGACTCAGAGCAGGGACCAGAGAGGCTGGTTGGCCACCAGGAGGCGCCTGAGGCATGGAGCAGTGGGGAGGATCAAAGGCAGTTTGTCCCTGATGCTAGATTGAGAAGGGCTGAGAAATGGAAGCAGCAACTCCATAGGAAGACTCACAGATGATGATTAAGCACAGGTGGTTGTGGATTGGCCCCTTCCAAGAGAGATTATAGGTGAGGCATTGGGAGGGGACATTTGCAGGAAACAACCATTCAAATTAGTAGTTAAGAAAATCTATGTATTCTAGCCGTGTCTGCTCGTTTGGACTATCTGCGTTGCTTCATTTGAATTATCTGGGTTGCTCTATTGAACGTGAGTTGTCTGGGACCTCAGCCAAAGGATTCGTTATTTCAGCAATTAAACAGTGGCAAACAGCCGAGCCTGTGTTCTGGTTTATTCACAGGCGTGGAGAGGGGGGGGGGGGGTCAGAACAATTGACTATTATTTTTTCCTACTTGGATTATTAAACTAAAATCCCTGGGATAGCACCAGAGGTGGGTTCCTGCCGGCATTACTGCTGGTTCGGTGCGTGTGCACATTTGCACATAAAAAGATTTGTGCATGCGCACGTTAGAAAAAGGGGGGGAATTTTGCAATGAAGATTGCTCTGCGCATAACCAAAAATCAAGATGGCGTCGATGACGATAGAACAGGTTCGTGGCGGGCTGAGTTACTAACGACTCGGCCGAACCGGTAGGAATCCACCTCTGGATAGCACCCGACTGGCTGACCCCAACTTTTATAAATGCTATCGTGGGTCAGTCACTTCAACTGCAATGTTTGTGAATGTTTTCATTTTAAAATGGACCTTTGAGCATCTTTGCAAACGTTTACTCATTTTACCGGTTAGAGATGAGCAAAGGAAGGACTCCAGTCGCATGCAAAAGAGGTTCGTCCAAGCCTTGAGTCTTTGCTCATCAAGAAAGGCTTGATGGATGCTGGAATTCAGTGCTTTTTGCTCTGAGAAAGCACCGGAGAAGGATTTGTATAGTAACAGAGCTGTTCTTCTTATTCATCCTTCGCCGTTGCAACGGTCTGGCATGACTCTGCAGCCGCCGGAGACAAAGATGCTCTTGTATTCCCTTTCCTAGAAATCAGTTTCATTCGAAATCCCATGGGGAGCTGCATTCATTCATTCTTAGTTCCAGGCTCAGGTTTTCGGCAAAGGACCAGCGACATCCCTGCCTCCCTGCACGTTACCTCCACCCCCTCCCCGAGTCTCCGTCCATCGCGCATTCGTTCAACTTTGCCATTGGAGGCTCATCTCCTCCTGGCAATCCTACTTTCTCCAAATCGCTGGGCAGGATCAGGGGAGAAAAGCTACCTCACGCCGAATTAAGCCTTCCCAGCTGGCTTCCAACAAGCAAAGTCAATGGGGGAGGGGGGAAACCAGATTCACTTAATGGCCACATGATTCAATTAACAACTGCATCGGTTTTCTTAAAAGATTGTAGAATGGGATACAGGAGTGGTGCGTAGAGCTCTCGCATCACAATAAGGAGGTTATGACTTCAATCTTAGATAGAGGCAGATATTTCTCTCTCTGGGCACAATGAGAATATATCTGCTGAACAAACTCCGCTCCGGTAACAGGAAGGGCATCCCCATGGTCACATGATCAACGCTTGGCCATTGACTTACATTTATGACCATTGCCATGTCCCAGGATCATGCGATCATCTTTTGTGACATTCTAACAAAGCTACGTCAACGAGGAAGCAATGAATAACTGTGTTACTAATTTAACAACTGCAGGGATTCACTTAACAACAGAAGTTTTTTGGCTCAACTGTGGTCGTAAATCAAGGATTACCTGTACCAAATTAAATACTAATAAAGGAGAATAGTTGTAGCTTAGTGTTGAAACAAGGGGTCCTGAGCTCAGAGAGCACCAAGCACTAATTTAGATTATTATTGATGACATATACAGTGAAACAGGAGGTGGCTTAGTGGCTAAGACGCTGAGCTTGTCAATCAAAAAGGTCGGCAGTTTGGCGGTTTGAATCCCTAGTGTTGTGTAACGGAGTGAGCTCCCGTGACTTGTCCCAGCTTCTGCCAACCTAGCAGTTCGAAAGCACGTAAAAATGCAAGTAGAAAAATAGGAACCACCTTTGGTGGGAAGGGAACAGTGCTCTGTGCGCCTTCGGCATTTAATCATGCTGGCCACATGACCATGGAGACAGAGCTGGCTCTTTGGATATGTGCTAGAGTGACTAGCACATATTTGCAAGGGGAACCTTTACATTTTAAAGTAGCTGGATCATTGTTAATGGCATTTGATAGGCTATAATAAACCCTTGTGGCCAGGCATAGTTTATTGTCGCCATAAATGCAAGTAGAAACATAGGGACCACCTTTGGTGGGATGGTTCCATGCACCTTCGACGTTTAGTCATGCTGGCCACCTGACCACGGAGACGTCTTCAGCCAGTGCTGGCTCTTCGGCTTTGAAATGGAGATGAGCCCTGCCCCCTAGAGTTGGGAACTACTAGCACATATATGCGAGGGGAACCTTCTTGACCTTTACCTTACAGTGAAACAATATCTACACTCCGCAATTTTACGTGTGAGATAAATTTAATGGGAAATGATCTGTAAATTGCATTCGTTACATCAGTTCCCTAGAGAGAAATGGGAATATTTCCTTTGGAATATATCCTGAGATATATTATCTTTCTTTAAAAAAGAAAGAAAGAAAGATTGGATCATAGGTTAGCTGGAAAACTAAAGCATTTTCAAGTGCATTTCCTTGGAAAAATAAAAGTCCTCCCTTCATAAACCAGAGTGTCCAGCAATCAGTCAGTGGTAGCACAACAGATGTGCAATACAGAGAGAGGCACAGAAGCCCCTTTGTGTTGACCCCAAAGGAACAAGGCTAATTTTGCAAGGGAGGGAGGCCCAAACGGAGTTGCCTGGGGAAGCCTCGGTTTATTTTTAACGCAACTTCTGAAATTCTTCTTTCTCCTACATATCCAACACCAGTGATGGCTAACCTTTCCCGGACCAGGTGCCAAAAGCATTTGTGTGGTGTGCAAATGCGCACCTACTCGCCCAACTCCCCAAAATGCAATGCGCGTGTGGCCCCCCCCCCGTGCATGCGTCCCACCTCCGTGCATGTGTGCAATGGCCCCCTGCGTGTGCCCCACCCCCACACATGTGCCCACCCTGCGTATGCATGGCAGAGACCCGATGACCAGCTGACTGGTGGTAGGCAGGCGCACATGCGCCATGGAGCTGAACTGTGTGGCTTGTGGAGTGTTCCTTGGTGAGGGGCAAAAAACAGCCCACTTTTCACAAAAACGAGCCCATTTTTTGTCAAAAAAGGTCATTAAGAAGCTTATAGAGTGCTCCTGGGAGCTGGGGGGGGGGGGGAATTGAGCAAAAAATGGCCCATTGTTTGCTCATTTCGGCCCTCCCCAGCCCCCAGGAACTCTCTGAAAGCTTCCTACTAGCTATGCACGGCCATTTCGGTGAAGGCGTCAGGGTTTCAGAGACAGAAAATGCTGTATTCAGTGTATAAGACGCACCCAGATTTTAAGCCTCTTTTTTGAGGGAAAAAGGTGCATCTTATACTCCGAAAAATACGGTACCTCTAAGTTCTTTCATTAAGGACTGGGTGAAGAACCAGCTTCAGCTTGGGATAAAATCCAGCACAATGCGCCATAGGCAAAGCAACATAGATTAGAAACCAGGGGTGGCATTCACTTACTTTCCCTACCGGTTCTATATAAATATATAGAGACAGACAGACATGATTGATTGATTGATTGATTGATAGGTAGGTACGTAGGTAGGTAAATAGGTAGAGATAGATGATATAGATATAGATATAGACAAACAGACACGATAGGTAGGTAGGTAGGTAAATAAAGATAGATGATATAGATATGGATATATATATAGATATAGACAAACAGAGACAGACAGACATGATATAGATAGATAGATACATAGATACATAGATAGGTAGGTAGGTAGGTAGGTAGGTAAGATAGGTAGGTAGGTAGGTAGGTAAGGTAGGTAGGTAGGTAGGTAGGTAGGTAGGTAGGTAGGTCGGTCAAGATAGATGATATAGCTATAGATATATACTGGAGATATACATAGACAGGCAGGCAGACAGATAGATAAAGATAGATGATATATAGACAGACAGACATGGTAGGTAGGTAGGTAGGTAGGTAGGTAGAGATAGATAGATAGATAGATAGATAGATAGATAGATAGATAGATAGATAGATAGATAGATAGATAGATAGATAGATAGATAGATGATAGATAGAGTGAGTTGCTCTTTAGCACCTTTTACTAAATCTCTCTCTTAGCAATGGAAATGTTGGGCTCAATTGTGGCCATAAGGTGAGGACCCCCTTTGCTGATTCTCACTTCTTGTTGCCCACTTCCGGTGATGCATTGTCAGGAAGAAAGAAAGGGAATCCATTCAGGCCATTCAATATACTCATTTTGAATAAGTTATCATAGCTAGAAGGAAAAGCTCTTACGGGATCCTCCTAAATGGAAGGGCTAAATGGAAGAATACGGATGGTCAAAAGCATAACAAAAAACCAGAATCCTTTTAAGCAACCATTTCCTGCATTCATATTCACAGTTTAATGCTTGCCAAAAGGAAGAGGGGGGGGGGGGGAAGCAATATCTGCTCAGCTAACCAAGAGCCAAGAGAAAGAGCTAGCGAGAGACTTTTTATATAGCCATATGTTTCCATGTACCTGCAGCCTTCAAGATTTCAGTGAGAAATTGTTTTCGGGGGGGGGGGGGGAGATAAACAGGCAGATCTGTTTGCCAACTGTTTCCAGCGGGTTTATAATAGAAGCTGCCCTGAGATTCTCCAAACAGGCACGATAACAGTTTTAAAAATAAAAATAAAACTCCCAACGCCAGTCGGTCTACTCTTATCTAAGGGTCAAAAAGTATTGCAACCTTATTAGGACATACGCCCCAGGCTGCTTCTCTTAAGATCTGTTAATTAGATGTTAAGCACTTACTGCACTTCCAATAACTCTACAGAGCTCTTAAGAGTTAGAGTTAGAATTCTTTATTGGCCAAGTGCGATTAGACACAGAAGGAATTTGTCTCTTACCCCATCTTTTGACATTTCTAGGAGAGAGTCAGGTCTTCTGCAAGGTTGACCTAATTCTAGCTGCATTCAAGGCTTAGTGTTAAAAGGCCTGGAGACTAAAACATAGGAAGAATGGTTGCAGGATTTGGGTATGGCTAAGGTAAAGGTTCCCCTGGCACATATGTGCTAGTCGTTCCCGACTCTAGGGGGCGGTGCTCATCTCCGTTTCAAAGCCGAAGAGCCAGCGCTGTCCCAAGACGTCTCCATGGTCATGTGGCCGGCATGACTAAATACTAAAGGCGCACGGAACGCTGTTACCTTCCCACCAAAGGTGGTTCCTATTTTTTCTACTTGCATTTTTTAGGTGCTTTTGAACTGCTAGGTTGGCAGAAGCTAGGATAAGTAACGGGAGCTCACTCCGTTACATGGCACTAGGGATTCGAACCACCAAACAGCCAACTTTTCAATCGGCAAGCTCAGCATCTTAGCCACTACACTTTAAGATACTTTAAGGAAGTACAAATTCAGGATAAACAGAAACATTCATAATTTATATATCCAAGGATAGGAAGGGGGAGGGGGGAAGCTATTGCGTTTTCTTCTTCCAAGCCTTGCTGGTCAGTGGCAGGGTTCACACGTTAAGCAGCAGTTAGCATAAAAGTGGCTTGGCACGTAAGCCACTTAGCCAGGTTCACACACTGCACTAAATCATAATCCATGAGCCTTATAAACCCAAGAGCTGGGTTCAAACACACTAAAAAAAACAAAAACCCTCCCAATTAAGCACACTGCATTTCAGCTCAGCGCAACGTACGCTTGATGGGATTAGGCACTGCAAAGCATGGCAAAGAGTACGGTTAACTCCATAACCGTTTGAACCTCACCCAAGTGGAAGGAAGGAAATGGAAGTTGAAGCTTCCGCTGGAAGTGGAAAGTACTTCAATAACTGTGGAAAGAAGGACAAGGCAGAGATAAGGCAGAAGAGCGAGTGATGAGAGAGACATGCGTTTTTAGAAATGTTTCCTTTCATGTAAAATAAGGAGCTATGGACATACATACATACACACACACACACACAGAGGGAGGGAGGGAGGGAAGGAGAAAGAGAGAGAGAGAGAGACACCTGCACCTATACATATACGTACATGCATGCATACATACAACCTACATATGTGTACCTACAACCTCGTGCGGTGAGTTGAGCTGAGAACGAGTGACCAGTTTGAATGTCACCATGCTGGCTTTGATGCCTAAGGCAGAACTAGAATTCACGGTCTCCTGGTTTCTAGCCTGATGCCTTTTATTCTCCTTCAGGAGCATATAGTCCTATTATTATTATTATCATCTCTTTTATTCATTAAACATGAAATTCAGTCAACTGAACATTCAAAAATGCATTACAAATACCAGTGACTGGTGCTAATGGTTGATACGGGTTGCTGCCAGCGTCCTAGGTATCAACCAAGTTCCTTCCTTCCTTCCTTCCTTCCTTCCTTCCTTCCTTCCTTCCTTCCTTCCTTCCTTCCTTCCTTCCTTCCCTCCCTCCCTCCTCCTCCTCCTCCTACTTCTTCTTCTACTACTACCACTACCACTACTACTTCTACTGATGATGATGATGATACTCAGTCAACTGAACATTTAAAGATGAGTTGACTGGTGCTAATGGTTGATACAGTTTGCTGCCAACATCCTAGGTATCAACCAAGTACCTTCTTAAGATGTATGATGTCCCGAGTAGCACAGTTTTTTGCAGTTCCGCAGGTGTTTATTGCAGGAAGCTGCAATTTCTTGATATGTTTTATAAAATTCTTGGACCTGATACCAAGTGCCCCAATGACAATGGGTATCACTGGGTGTCATTATTATTTACCTATATAATTGTTCTACTGTATGTAACATAATTATTATCATACCACTGATGTTCAAGGATATCATCTTTATTTCGTCTTCCATCTTATTTGTATGTTGGTTTTGGTCCTTTCCTTCTTCTTGCCTCGGTTTCTGTTTTTGTCCTGGCTCCTTCTCTCTCTCCGGTCGTTCTCTTTCCCTTCGGTCCCTTATATCCTGCTCCGTAAGTTTTTCCTCTGATGTCTGTTCTTCCTGACTCTTATTTTCTGCTTCCTCTCTACTATCCTGTTCGTCTTCTCCTATGATTATAAAATTCCTGTGCCTTTTCCAGCAAGTCAATACGGAATTTTTTTTCCTGCCAGGTTATTATCATCCCCTCAGGGATAAGCCATTTAAACATCACTCTGTATTTGAGCTGCAATTTCTATTTTTTACAAATAACTCAAGGCAATGAACATCCCTAATATTTTTTCCTCTTCCTACCTTCCCCACAACAACAACCCTGTGAGGTGGGTTGGAGAGAGAGAGGGAGAGAGAGAGAGAGAGAGAGAGGGAGGGAGGGAGGGAGGGAGGGAGGGAGAGAGAGAGAGAGAGAGAGAGAGAGAGAGAGAGAGAGAGAGAGAGACCCAGCTGGCTTTCATTTGCTAAGGCGGGACTTGAACTCACTGTCTATTTGATGCTGGAAGACGAGAAAATCCCTGCACGTTTCTCCTCCACAAAAACATCTCTTGCCTGGAGAAATACCGGAGCATCACAAAGACAACTCGATTGTATCACCTGTCATTCCAGTTTATACCTGCAAGATATATGTCTAGGCAGGGAGGTATTTGGAGATTTCCCTCCTTTGTCTGCCGTCTGAAAAGACGCACAAAAAATGGTTCTTTGATCACTTCCCTCCCTATGGCTGGACATAAGAATCCTCTGTCCATTACGAATGTAGCAAAGTCTCCTGATCTATTAGAAAAGCTATTTGCAGATCTTCACGCTCCTGAAACAAATGAATAAATGAACGAATTGTTTCCTGCAAAAGCCCACTCCCCTTTCACTCCTGTTTTATTTCCTGTGGGAGGGGCCATTCATCGTCCACCTGTGGTTTTACTCCCAAGTCAACCTTGATTTCTCAGCTGTTCTTCTGGCAGCTCTGCGCATGTGCACACTGGGAACAGGCTCCAGCTGTTCCTCTGACTCACTGCTGTCTAGTTCCGAAGGCAGCTGGGAACTGCCAGATGGTCTTGGCCCCCGTCTCTGCCTCCGACACAGAGCCCTCATCCAAACCTTCCCCATCCACTGGCCCATGTTCCTCCTCAACCTTCTCCTCACTGTCTGACTCTGCCGCCAGCTTTGCTGGCCACTGGTGGCCCACAACAGGTTCCACAGTATGAAGGATAAACTTTTCATACACGGCTAGAGAGCCACACACCGCGTCTCTGATACTGAATACAATTCCAGGAGACACCAGATACCAGAATAAGAATTTAAAACTGAAGGAGTAATTCATGATTTTTAAAAGAAAAAAAATATATGAATGAGCTGCTCATAGATCATTAGCAGTATGCTGGCTTTTGAAGTAGGAATGAAAAATCACTTTTATCCCAGACAGAACATTAAGATAATTTCTTCTTTTAGCCAGCTGGAATTTGAAGCAATGGTTTTATCAGGCCAGCAGCCATTTACAAAGAACTCCTCAGTTGCAAGGAAAGTAGGAGACAAACTAAGTTTTTACCCATAGGAAATAATTACAGGTACACAAGAGACACCTTAATGCTTAATTAATAAACACGGCAGCTTATAAGCAACAGGATTCGGGATTGGTTTTTTTTTTTTTTACATCTCTGAGATCAGAGAAGCTCCAACAAACAAACAACAATATATACTAATCAAAAAGAAACAGATGTTTTGGAGGAAGTAGCAGCCAGATATTCTTTCTTCTTTCTCATGCTTGTCTCAAAATTTGGTTCTTTGCCATGCAAAAGGGGAATTTGCATTCGCTTTTATGGGAGGAGATCAAAGTATATACTTCAGAACATGCTTTAATGGGCTAAGCTTGCTAGATGTTGGCATAGGAAGCAAGTTTTTTTCATGCTCAACTGTCTCTTAAAGCACATCTAGTTTGTGTGGTCTTCTCTACCGGAATAGGTGGCCAGAAAATTCAGCTTTGCGCCGCTTCATGTGCAAAACTGCTACTGTCTTCCTGATCATTTCTGGTTTATAAGCATATCTGACCAAGATTTGCAACAGGGTGGAGATAGCTATCAGCAACCTTGTTCACATTTCAGCTTGAAATCCCATCTGTCCCATAAGCAGAGTCGAGAACAAAGGATTGTGGGAGTTGTAGTCCACAATATCTGGAAGAAAGCCAAGATACCCTTTCATAATATCCCAGATTTTAGAACCGTACTTATGCAGCGAGGGGATTTTCTGAAAGGGAAAAGAACGAACAATGGGGAACAGCAGCAGCATCTCACAAGCATAAACACTGTGGACAAAATTCACCCACTCTCAAGAAAACATCTAAAACTAGTGGAGGGCAATTCCAACCTCTGCAATGTCAGAATTGCCAACTAGGTAAAGTTACAGACCAGAGTCCCAAACACGGATGGCTTTTGGTCTTAAACATCACCAACTTCTATAAACAGAGGCACTAGTGTTTCTTGAGGCCTCTATTCTGGATGTAAACAGGCTTCCTTCCCTAACTTTTTAATAAAACATTCTTTTAATTAAATATTTTTTTTTAAATCAGGGCAACCTGGACTACCCAAATATGGGACGGAGCATACTGCTTCCGCTTTCACCTTTCAGCCCCAATCCAGGAGCCTTCCCATATTTGGGTAGACCAAGTAGTCCTGATTAAAAAAAAAAGACTTAAATGTTTCCCCTGGTACAGCTGACAAAATGAGGAGAGCCTGTGGCTTAGAGGTTAATACATCTACCTAATATGTAAGTAGCCTGGGTTTGAATCCCAGAAGGGTATGGCTGGCTGACGAGAGCTTGAAATAGATTTATACTAAGCCTGCCTTTATTTCTTTGTTGGCAAATATAAATCGAACACATTCTTTTAATTAAAAGGAAGATAGGGAGCTGGCTTGCTGAAAAGCATGCCAAAAGCCTCTTCTCGATTGTCAAGAACGCCGATGGAGCCCATAGGGGTGCCACAAGCTCACATAAATTGTAAAAGTGACGAATGGCTGCAGCCCAGAGCTTTATTTGGGATTGTGCCCAACCTGTCCATAAAAAGATCAAGAATAAGCAGAAGAGATGCTGAGGATCCCGTAAAGGGCAAGTAACATTCTAATAAATTAGTGCTTTGTAAACAGTCACATTCTCGCTTCCTCTCCTCTACTGCAATTATTTTCTGAATGGGGGTGGGGGGGGAAGGCCCACCACCAGCTATTTCATGAAATAACTCACAGTATATTCTCACCATTCTAAAAATGCCTGACAACCTAAAGTTGGTGGGACGTCCTTGGTTCTAGAAAAGGACAAAGAGGACAGGAGACGAAGTGCTTCTTAAAGCAGGGAGCCCTTCAAGCTTCTTTTTTTTCTTAATTCTTCTTTCAGACAACCCCACGTGCAATTTTGGAACAGCAGAAGCCAGAAGCGCAAAAATTATAGCCATTCTGAACAAAGCCTCAAAGGAAACGAAAACAGATTTTTTTCCAGCCACTTTGGAGACAGGACTCGATTTTCTGGCCCCATCGTCGTAATCAGAAGCCTCAAAGCAAACTGAAGAACAAAGGTCTACTCAGTGGAGAAGTCAATCCAAGCTGGTTTTTTTTTTACTGTTGGCAGTTATTATTCAGAGAATCATTTGGAGGAGAAGGAATAAATCTGAACCCAGAAAAGCTCTTTGGAAACAAGGCTGAAGGGAGAAAGGGCTGTTGCAATTTGTGACGCAACAATGACTACAGAATGAATCTACCACCATTAATTGCTCTTGTTACTGTTAGCTATTATTATTATTATGAGGGATGCCGGTGGCTCAGGAGCTAAGACGCTGAGCTTGTCGATCAGAAAGGTCGGCAGTTCGAATCCCTAGCGCCACGTAACGGAGTGAGCTCCCATTACTTGTCCCAGCTTCTGCCAACCTAGCAGTTCGAAAGCACGTAAAAAATGCAAGTAGAATCAACTTTGGTGGGAAGGTCACAGCATTCCGTGCGCCTTTGGCTTTTAGTCATGCCGGCCATGTGACCACAGAGACATCTTCGGACAGTGCTGGCCTTTTGGCTTTGAAATGGAGATGAGCACTGCCCCCTAGAGTTGGGAATGATTAGCACATAGATGCGAGGGAGACCTTTATCTTTACTGTTAGGAGCAGCATCTACCTGAACTCATTTAGAACAGAATGAAAGCATTGAAAGTTATGGACTCCTGGTTCTGTATGGATGAATCTGTGTGTGTGTGTGTGTGTGTGTGTTGTGTCACAACCCCTGGTATGCCCAAATATGGGAGGGAACCACTGTTTCCCTTTGTCTGTCTTTCGGCTCACTCCAGGAGACCATCCAGGCAGAAAACCATATTTTTAATGTTGCCTTTGTTCTAGTTGTGTTGTATTTGTCCTGATAGTCTCCCTTTATTTATCAGCACAAATACAACACACACACACACACACACACACACACACACACACAGAGAGAGACAGAGACAGAGACAGAGAGAATTTTCTTGCAGACATTTCATGACCGAACTAGGTAACATCATCAGCATTAGATGAGAGTGAGGGGGAAGAGGAGGAAGAGGAGGACTACTATGGGGTCCTTTGGGGCTCTCTGATTTTGGTTGTTTTGTTGCAGTCATTTCATGACCCAAGTAACACCATGAGCACTAGAAGGGAGCGGGGAGGAGGAGGAGGAAAAAGAGGAGGACTATTGTGGAATCCTTAGGGCATTCTGAGCTTGGCTGTTGTCTAGCAAATGTTTCATGGCCCAACTAGATAACATCCTCAGAGCTTTTTTAACAACCCATGCTAAGGCTGAGACAGTGACTGGCCCCAAATCCCCCAGCTGGCTCCTGTGCCATAAGCAAGACCAGAATCTCAGCCTCCTTGCTCCTAACCCAGCACCCTAATCTCTGCACAGGCTCTCCTCTTGCATTAGCTTTTGATTTTTAGTACATGCAATAACCCTATTTTGCCAATGGGAACGTCCGAGAATTCCACAAACTCCTAGAGACAGGAGGGTCAGCCCAGTTCAGCTCAGGAACTTGTCTAAAGATGATAGATCAACAAAAGCATCCAGAATTGAGGTCACGGTCAAAGCAAGGAAGTGGCTAAGCGGAAAACCTTGCTGTGATTTTGAACTTCCAAGAGATGCTACAGCAAGATGATTAAATGAGAAGGGTCAAGGGAAATGAGAGGGAAAGACAAGGAAGGGAAATCAGAAATCAGTGAAGGAGGAGATCCTGTTTTCACTGGTACATGTCTTCCTTGCCCCACAGGGAAGCTGCTGAGCGGCCATCCCAAACAACGGGACAAAATCCCACAGGGGATAGAAAACTTTCAGAAATGTTTCTCAAATGTCAATAATCTGGGATAGCTTGGAGCTCCCTTGTCCCTTGCTAATTTTCGGCCAGCAGAAATTCCTGAGTATTCAAATTTCTGTAACCCTGCTCACATTTGCAACATCTCTGGGGTCCCTTCTTGTCCTCCAGGATTTGAAATGCAAAAAAAAAATGTTTTGTTTCATAGTTGGAACAAATCACTGCATTGCAGAAGCTCTGCCAAATTATTTCGACTCAGCCAGAGTTCCGCAGAACTTAAAATCTGGAACGCTTCTAGGTTTCGGACATAACAAAATCTGGATGGGGAGAGGAAGGCAAAGTTGGGGGATATCTCCCCCTCCTTCTCCTCTTTTCTTCGGCAGCTTCCTATGTAACCATCTACCTGGTCCACTTAACTCCCATTTTCCAACTCAAGTCCCTTCTTTTCCTTCCCTGTATCTCCAACCATGGATATTCTGGACTCCTCCCGCCCCCTGCAAACCTCATTCTTTGATTCACGCAGGTACCTGTTCTGACCGAGGCTTCCCAAGAGCCTGAAGCAAACTCCTTGTCCTGACAAAAAAAACCCTTTTATTAATTTACTGTGAATTCTGCTCATTCACATCCAGCAAAGTCTTTTGGGGAAGGATTTACAGCCACAGACCTTATCTGGCTTGGAGAGTCAATATCTGCAAAACTTGGCAAGGAGTCTCAGAGAGTCACGAACCAATTAAGCGAACTAATTGTCTCCTGCAAACTCCATTCCCCTCTCACTCCTCATTTGTTCCCTCTGGGAGGGGCCATTCATCATCCACCTGTGGCCTTACTCCTAAGTCGACCCTTGTCCCTTAGCTGTTCCCGTCATCTGGCAACTCTGCGCATGCACACACTGGGAACAGGCTCCAACTGTTCTTCTGCCTCACTGATGTCTGACTCTGCAGGCAGCTGATAAACTGGCATATGGCTCTGGCCCCCTCTCTGCCTCCGACACAGAGCCCTCTTCAGAGCCAGGACTGGCCCATGTTCCTTCCCAACCTCCTCATGGTCCGAATCTACTACCAGCTCCACTGGCTGCTGGCGGGCCACAACAGTACCCTCCAAAACCAGATATGTCACAAACAAAATGTTTCATGCACAAAACATGGAGATTCAGATGGCCACACTCTTGTTGGCCTTTTGTAAGGTATTGAAAACCAGGTTGTTTCCCATTGAACAACTAAACGATGAAAGAATATATTTCAATACAAACATGTGTATCAACACCAGGTCTAGTAATGGTGGCCTTACTAGAGGCTTGAATAGAGGTAGAAGTAAGAAATAGGGGGAATATTAGCACACCCGTTTTTATACAATAGAATAAAAGCAATATTCAGCTGGAAAGATTAGAGGTTGAAAGATGTTACTACTATGTATGCTCAAATAATATTGTGATTGGCGTTAGAATGGCACATTGAAATTCTGAACAACCAAATAATGAAGGATTATATTTTAATATAAATATGGGTATTAACACTAAGATTACAAAGGTTTGACTAATGTAACAAATATTATTAATATTATTATTATTTGTATCGAAATGAATGATACCCAGATGCCACTGATAAATAAATAAAGGGAGACTAGTATAGATCTATTTCAAGCTATTTAGCTCTCATCAGCTAGCTATACCCTTCTGGGATTTGAACCTGGGCTGTATTACATATTAGGCAGGAGTCTTAGCCACTAAGCCACAGGCATAAATATAAATAATCAGGTTGTTTCTGGGTCAGGGTAGAGATGAGCTCTGCTATTATAGGTAGTATTGCGGCCCACCAGCGGCCAGCAGAGCTGACAGCAGATTCGGACAGTGAGGAGTTTGGGGAGGAACATGGGCCAGTCCTGGAGTCTGAGGAAGGCTCTGATGAGGGCTCTGTGTTGGAGGCAGAGAGGGGGCCAGAGCCGTCTGGCAGTGATCAGGTGCCTACAGAGCTAGACAGCAGTAAGGCAGAGGAACAGCCTGGAGCCTGTTCCCAGTGTGCACATGTGCAAAGCTGCCAGAAAAAAAGAACTAAGAAATCAGGGTTGACTTGGGAGTAAAGGCACAGGTGGATGGTGAAGAGCCCCTCCCATAGGAAAGAAGAGTGAAAGGGGAGTGGGCTTTTGCAGGAAACCATTCATTCGTTCGTATCAGGAGTGTCCGTGAATCTGTGCCAAGACTTTCCTTGCACAGCACCGTGTTTGGAAAATATTTACATGGCAGCTTTCCAAGCTAGATAAGGTCTGCGCTCCTAAATATTCCTTTGAAAGACTGTTTGCCAGGCCTTTGCTGAATGTGAATGAGGAGAATTCACATTCGTTTAATAAAAGGGGTTTTGCAGGGACCAGGAATCTGCTTTGTGCTTTTGGGGGAAAGCGTAGGTCAGAACAGGTGGTTCATGGTTAATCGTTTATCCTTGGCCAACGGTAGGGTTATCTTTGGTCTGTTTTTAATTTTGTAAGCCAAGAGTCAGTTATGTGAGATGGGCAGCCGTATAAACGCTACAGATAAATAAATCTTGTATGCTGCTACCTGAAACCTATGTTGCACAAGGCAAACTCATAGAAGAAGAAAAATATTGATGATTAATCAGTGGGTGGAATAACTAAGCTAAGACAGGAAGAATGTTAACGACGAGACAACTGCATGGAATATAAATCCTTCCATCCTCTTCCTTCCAGAGCTGAAGAAGCTGCTTTGATGAGAAGCAAAACGCCTTCAAAGAAAAACCAGAAAGTCCAGTTGGCTTTTGAAAAAGCAACTTTGGGACAACCATGACTTGGATCAGACTGAGAATCTCCATAGATATAACTTAAGACAGCCTGTTCTCATCCAACAAATTGCAAATGTGTTTGATTTCCTCATTTCATGCCAGCTCAGCCAATCACATTGGGTTTTGAGTAGCAGTGAATTCTTGATCTAGATCCTGCAGGCTGGGAAATTCTGAAAGTTAAAGTCATATATCTTCAGCTGTTGAGAAACACTGCCCTAGATCTGTCAGCCCCAAACTGGAAAGCTGCCCCAGCATTAAAAATAGATTCTTTTAAGGATGATTGTTACAGATTCATTTTATTCATGCAAAGACTATCAAGCCCAGGCTGCCTATAATAAGCATCTCGGGAACAATGCAATTAATTAATCAATCAATTAATTGAACTCATTCAAACAAGAGCAGCACACACAAAACAGCGAGTAACGTTGGCAGGACTCTCTCCGGACTCAATAAGCAAGCCATCGAGCTGACGCTTCAAGCGGGGCTGGCAGCCACCAAGTTGCATGGCATGGCAATTGTCAAGAACCCCATCTGCAAAACCACAGCAGGAAATGAGCTCACACAAATCCAGGATGTAAGGGGGAAAAAAGAGAGATTGTGTTACTGGCCGGACGGCAAGCGAACTCTCAGTCTGTTCAAAATTCAGGGGCAGAAGTTGGTGCACGTCACCTGAAGAACACACACTTGCTAGAATGTAGGCAACAGCCTAGTGATAACCAGGAACTGCTAGAGATAGCCCTCGGCTTACAGACCACAGTTGCGACCAGAATCTTGGTTGTTAAGCAAGGCAGTTGTTAGATGAGCCACATCCAATTTTGCAATCCTTTTTAACCATCCACAGTTGCTAAGCGGGTCGCTTGCAGTTTGTTTCGGACGATAGCAAGGCTGGACAATGACAGATGCTTCAGCTCTGACTTTCCCCACTATCCAGTCAGAGCTGAAGAAGCTTATTGGATGAGAAGCGAAACGTCTTCAAGGAAAAAACAAGAAAGTCCAGTTGCCTCTTGAAAAAAGCACCCTTGGGTCAATTCCATCAACTTCAAGATACATCAAACCACGGCGGGGCAGGAAGCAAAGGACGATGGGTTTTAGGGACATTTTGCCCCCCATCTATGTGATGACCTACCTTGTTCTTTGGGCAGCTTATTACATCATCCTTTATTTATTTTATTTATTTATTTATTTATTATTTATTAAATTTATAGACCGCCCCCTCTCCCCAAAGGGACTCGGGGCGGTGTACAGACAACACAATAAAAAACAGTATACAAAATTAAATACTCTTAGATACCCATAAAATCAAATTAAATACTAGGCTGTACAGTATGATAAAATTTAAAAACAACCTAAAAACCTACCCCTAAAAATTAAAAATACAGGCTAGAGGGATTAAAACTACGGTTAGGCCAGCTAAGTTGAACAGGTGGGTCTTAAGCTTCTTGCGGAAGGAGCAGAGATCAGTGGTTATTCTAATATCGGTGGGGAGGTCATTCCAGAGGGTCGGGCCCATCACAGAGAAGGCCCTACTCCTGGGCGTCGCCCGCTGGCACTGCCTAGTGGACGGCACCCGGAGGAGTCCCTCCCTGTGAGAGCGAATCGGCCGCAGGGATGTATGGGGCAGGATGCGATCCCGCAAATACCTAGGTCCTGTGCCATGGAGCGCTTTAAAGATGATAGTCAACACCTTGAAACGCACCCGAAAAGCCACAGGTAGCCAGTGCAGCCCGCGCAGGAGAGGTGTTGACTTATGACCATAATTGTGTCCAAAATTTATGTTGCAAAGTGAAACATTTGTTCAGTGAGTTTGTCCCCATTTTGCAACTTTTCTTGCCATGGTTGTTCGGTGAATCCCTGCAGCTGTTAAATTAGTAATACAGTTGCTAAGTAAATCTGGCTTCCTCATTGACTTTGCTTGTCAGAAGGTCGTAACAGGGAATCCCTGTTACCTCGTTGGCGCAGTGGTTAGAGTGCAGTACTGCAGGCTACTTCTGCTGACTGCCGGCTGACTGCAATTTGGCAATTCAAATCTCACCAGGCTCAAGGTTGACTCAGCCTTCCCTCCTTCCGAGGTGGGTAAAATGAGGACCCAGATTGTTGGGGGCAAGAGGCTGACTCTGTAAACCGCTTAGAGAGGGCTGTAAAAGCACTGTGAAGCGGTATATAAGTCTAAGTGCTATTGCTATCCCAGGATCCCAAGACATTGTAACCGTCATAAATATTAGCCAGTTCCTGAATGTCTGAATTTGGATCAGATGACCGTGGGGAGGCTGCAGCGGTCGTAAGTGTGAAAAAACGGTCCCAAGTAACTTTCTTCAGTGCCACTGCCACTTCCCGACAGTCCCTAAACCAGGGGTGTCCAAACTTGGGAACTTTAAGACTTGTGGACTTCAACTCCCAGAATTCCCCAGCCAGCCGGCTGGGGAATTCTGGGAGTTGAAGTCCACAAGTCTTAAAGTTCCCAAGTTTGGACACCCTTGCCCTAAACAAATTGTTTAATCTCGTTTGGTCAAAGTTGGAAACGAAAAACCATTCCCTCCCTCAACTGCAGAAATCATTTTTTAAAAAAGTGCTAGAATGCTCAGAAATGGACAAACTAACGATGGAACTAAGAGATAGAGAGGAAACAGAGTGCTACAAGATATGGAACAGGGGGTACAACTGGCATGAAAAGCGATGTAAAAGCAATGCATAAGGAACACATACCGTATTTTTTGGAGTATAAGACGCACCGGAGTATAAGATGCACCAAGGTTTTGAAGAGGCAAATTTAAAAAAAAAAAGGTTTTGCACTCTGCAAACCTCCCAAAAATGGCCTATTTTTCACCAAAAATGGGCCTGCTTTTTTTTTCTTTCAAAAAAAGGGCATGAATAACCTTTAGGAGGCTTTAAGAGTGCTCTGGGGGGGGGGAGCAAAAAACGGCCCGTTTCTTGTGAAAGCAGGCCCGTTTTTTCTTTTAAAAAAAGGGTGTGGATAGCCTTTAGGAAGCTTATAGAGCGCTCCTGGGGGCGGGGGGGATTGAGCAAAAATCTATTCTGTGTATAAGACGCATCCAGATTTTCAGCCTCTTTTTGAGAGAAAAAGGTAGTAATGAAAAGAGATGGCATAGACTTAGAAAGACATAGAGATGGAAATATTGTATATAGATGTATATACTGTAAAATGTATATACTGTAAAAATGAGAAAGTATGAAACAAAGAGGAATATGTATAATAGAATGGAAAATGGAAAACCCGAAATCAGAAAAAAAGAAATACGGATAACGGGAAGCTGTAAAATTGTGATTTTAATGTTTGGAAAATGTCCAATTAAAAAAATTAAAAAAGAAAATGGCCAAAGAAAAACCCAACAACCCACAAATGGTTGTAAGTCGAGAGGCCCATCTATCTGTACGAGGGCCAGCAGTCCAAAAGATCAAAGGCTCCCAGACTTCATTTCTGAACTATCTCTACCCATGGCAAGACAATGTAAACTGCTCTCTTCCCAGAGCCTGGGTGGGAAAGCTTGTTTGAAGGACATCATTTGATGGATGGCGGAGGAGCTGTGTCAGGCAGTCCTTGTACCATCTGCCAGGAGACAGTATGTGCGAGAGTTTCCAACTCAGCCATGAGGTTCCACTTTCGTGCAGGGGGGGGGGGGGAGAAAAGCTAGGAGGATAGTGTGTGTGTGTTTTTTTTTTAAAGTGTGCACAAAAATGAAAACCTTCGCTGCAGAAAACCTTCGTCAACCGCATGATTTATTTTAAGAGGCTGTCGCGCAACAGCCCATTGTTTCCAGTTCCAAAAATACCTACTGAACCTTTATTTTTTTTAAAAAAAAAATCTATTCTTGTCAAAGCATACGCCGCCGAGATACAGAGTAGGAAAAAGAGGAAGAAACCAAGCACTGTTTGGCTGATTTTTTTAAAAAAAACAACCGAAGAGTGCGAAGAAAAAGAAATGACTCATAATTTCTCATAAAGGGAGTTGTTGTTAATAAGAATCAACTCAAAGAGGCTGTGTGTGTGGGGGGGTCAAATTTGCGTCGTCATGTTGCCATCAGGTGACATATTTTCCCTTCGCAGGAACTGGGGTGGGTGTGGCCTGCGCGGGACGCAGCCGGCCCATGGCCTCCCATTTTGACATCCCTGCTCAAGAGTGTCAACTGAAAATGATTCCAAGCCAGCTCATCAGTACCAGTGCACACCCCCCCCCCGTTTCCCTGAAAATAAGACCTCCCCAGATAATTAGCCCAATTGGGCTTTTGAATGCCAGAGGAAATGGCCTCTCAATCAGGTTCTGCAACCCCCTGGGAAGGTCATCCACACCCAATGAATCCCAGCTGGGACCATAACACCCCTGGCAATTTATTTGGGGTTGATTTGGGACATGTGTTTTGGATTGGGATTAGGACGATCGTCGGTACGGACAATAAAGTCAACCACCCAGCTGCAATCAACCTTTCATTCAATGATGTGATGTGCATTATACTCATCAAAACCCATCTTGGTTTGTAATTCCCAATCATGATATCCATGGATCCAACCAGGAGAGATCCTGATCCCTAGAAAACGGGTGACCTGGAAGCAGATCAACGCTGAATATCCCAACTGAAGTCAACGTCTTGTTTCTCCAGGCATCTGCCCCACAGATGTACTAAATGTAGCGTTTACCCTCTTCTCTCTGCGTTGATCCCATAAGAAGGTCATTCATAAGATACCAGGAATTAAAAGTGCTGACTAATACAGAACACACTGTCTGAAAATCATAGTGTTTCTATCGTTAACTGCCCAAAGGGAAAAAAAACAACAACTCATTTATCAAGGAGAAGTTGGTTGACGAGAACAGAACTTGTACTTCTGAGAAATTCAGATTTCTATTATACATAGAAGTTAGGGTCACCCAAAGGACTGGGCCAAATGCATGGTTCAGATAGCACCGTCCTTGGGACCAGCCACTTCAGTTTGGCAACTACGTTTCTTGGCTCCATGTACTGCGTCAACCATTTACTCTGGCATTTTGACCAGAATTTGTGTGGCTTAGCTTGATGGGATTAATCTGTAAATCAGGGTTTAAAAAACCATGTTTTAATGCAACGTATGGGAAAAAAATCAGGTATGAAAACGCACATTGCAACTTAGGTAACTTTAGTTTTTTATGCACCCCCCATTTCTGAGCTGATGTTCTTAGTGCTCAATAAACAGATTGAGAGGCATAACTGGAAAATAGTTTTTCCCTTACAGATCTCCCTCCGTGCTTTATACATGACTGCATAAAGTGAATAATCCAAGATTTCCATTCATAAGTTATTGAACCCTTGAAATGATCCAGCATCCAATTTGAAAAATTTCCTTTGCTTGTTCATAAAAATATTGTGTGTGTGTGAGTGTGCGAGAGAGAGAGAGACAGAAAGAATGAGAGGAAGAGAGAAGAAGAGGGGCGGAGAGTGAAATAGAGAGGGGAAGAGAGAAACAGAAAGAGGAAGAGGAAAAGGAAGAGAGAGGGGAAGGAGAGAAGAAGAGGAGGGAGGGAGAGGAAGAGAGGGGGAGAGAGAGAAAGGAAGAGAGAGAAGAGAGGGGAAGAGAGAGAAAAAAGGAAGGAAGGAAAAGAGAAAGAGAGATTGGAAGGAGAGAAGAGGAGGAGGAGGAGGAGAGAGAAAATGCTTAGAATGACAGCTCTGGAGAACATCTTGAATACTTAAGTTCTTCTCTGCCCCGGCCCCAGGCCTACCTCGTAAGACCAGACACACTGCACTCCTGCAAATCTCCGTACGCATCTGCCGATCTCCACGTCCTCATGGGTGGTGTACATCTCTCGAAGGCATTTCCCAATGTGAGGGACCGTTCTCCGAAGCACTTCTCGGCTCATGATGACTCCCGGGCCCCCCATGCAGAAGTTCTCTCCGGGCTCCAGGGCCAGCTTCCCCATTTCTTCAGTTGTGCCTAGTCCGGTCTGCCCTAGGAAGAGGGGCTCGCTGCTGTTCAAACTCCGCAGGAAGTTCTCCAGCTTGTCTCCTTTCACGTAGACGTCATCATCCGCTCGCATGAACCATTCGTATCTGTCCAGGTAGTGGTCATGCATGTACTTGAGCATCATGAACGATTTCTTTTGCGGTGGGTAAGAGTCGTCTACGCCAGGCAGCGACACGATGGGGATCGGAAGAGACATATCAGAGCCCTCGCTGGAAAAAAACTCCACCTTCCCAGGGATTGTGCTGGACCAGGTTCTACAGAGGAAGAAACCAAAACTAAGTTAATGCTGTATATTTTTAGCTCACCGTTCAGGCTACAAATGCTTAAGATAAATGATGGATGGATGGATGGATGGATGGATAAGTAGAAGATAGATAGATAGATAGATAGATAGATAGATAGATAGATAGATGATAGATAGATA
Organism: Natrix helvetica; assembly: GCF_964273705.1. Taxonomy (NCBI): domain Eukaryota; kingdom Metazoa; phylum Chordata; class Lepidosauria; order Squamata; family Natricidae; genus Natrix; species Natrix helvetica. Next base: position 9,186,818 of record NC_138556.1, read on the forward strand.
GATAGATAGATAGATAGATACTGTAGATAGATAGATGATAGATTGATAGATAGATAGATAGATAGATAGATAGATAGATAGATAGATAGATAATGGATGGATAGGTAGAAGATAGATAGATAGATAGATAGATAGATAGATAGATAGATAGATACATACATACATACATACATACACTATATTGCCAAAAGTATTCGCTCACCCATCCACATAATCAGAAGCAGTTGTGAGCGAATACTTTTGGCAATATAGTGTAGATAGATGGATGGATGGATGGATGGATGGATGGATGGATGGATGGATGGATGGATAGATGGATAAGACAAATAGATGATGGATGGATAGAGAGAGAGAGAGAGAGAGAGAGAGATGATATAGATAGATGATGGATGGATGGATGGATGGATGGATGGATGGATGGATGGATAGATAGATAGATAGATAGATAGATAGATAGATAGATAGATAGATAGATAATGGATGGATAGGTAATGAGAAAGAGAGAGGAAGGAAGGAAGGAAGAAAAGAAAGAAGGAAGGAAGGAAGGAAGGAGAGAGGAGGATGAGAGAGGGAGAGAAATAACAACCTTTGTGCACATTGTCTTGCCTGCCCACAATGCGTGAAGAGGAATTGTCTTGGGCTGCATTTAAAACATATACTTCATGTATATAAACAACAAACTATTTATTTATTTGTTTTTTGTTTGTTTGTTTGTTTTTTATCATGGGTCCATGTTAGTAGCGGACTAGGGTCTCATATAGCAAACCATTTGTTCATTTGTGCCGAGAAAGCTATCTGAATGTGACTATCACAAAGTCAAGCTCATTTCAAAGGAGTTTCCATCCCCCATCCATCTTCTCTGCATAAGTTTCCATGTATAAAATGTGCATTTTTCTGCAGGAAAAGGTGTGTGAAAAAGTGCTACTCAGCTCAGTAACAATACACTTATCAACTTCCTGCTCATATTAAATAGTCTTGTTCCAAGCATAGTCTGTGCTTTAATTCTGGGCAGGGAAATGTTCTCAAAGTGTGAAAACAAAATGCTCCTTTAAAAATGTTAACTGCTATTTTATATCAGCAATTCACAGGTATTTTAGATGAAAAATAATGGCTCTGTTCATGCATTAAAAGTTAACAGGAGAGGAAAAAAGACTGGTTAAATTAAGTGAAGCTCCAGCTTGCAACATTGACAGATGTGTAAACAATGTACACATTATAAAATAATATATTTAAATGGGAAGGTGTTACATTGTAAAGTAAGGAAATTATCTCATGAGCTTAATTCAAGAAAACAATCTGTTAGATTTCTTTCATTCAAATTGCTGGGGATATTAAGCTGATTAATATTCAATACCAAATATTTAGAGAAACCAAGACTAATATGATGATTCGTCATTTCAATTTGAGACACGCTTTCTGCCCCAACACATACCAACAATCCAGGCTGAGATGATCCTACCCTACAGTTGATTCTTTATTAAATATGTATTAGTTATCCTGTCCCAAAAACAATCAAAGAGACTCACAACATCAACATGCAAATATATACATATATAGTGCCAAGTGAAAAAAAAAAGGCATGAAAAATCCAGGGGTTTCCTACTACTTTCTAAGTTTCTGTTTTGGATAGGATCATTTGTAATCCTAGGCCCATGATGGCAGACCTATGGCAAGCATGCCACAGGTGGCATGTAGAATCCTCTCTGCGGGCATGCGCGCCGCCCCAGTTCAGCTTTACCACACATGGGTGCGCACCTCCCAATGGCCAGTTGATTTCTGGGTCTCTGCCGCGCATGCACGGGAGGTGGGGCACATGCGGGAGACACGCGTGGGAAGGGGGATGCATCGCCCCTCCTGTGGCCCGTTTTTGCTCCCAGGAGCCTGCAGGGAGGCCTACTAGGCCCAAAACGCGCGGGGGGGGGGTCATGCGCACATGCATGGGGGAGCGGGGGGAGTGCAGGGGGTAGGAAGAATGCGGGGGGTTATGTGTGCCTGCACAGGGGGGTGGAGCACATGGGGGCTGTCGCACATGCATTGCATTATGGGTGTGGGCAATCGCACATGCTTTCGACACGCGACGACAAAAAAGTTAGCCATCACTGTCCTAGGCTGAGTCAGCAAACGTAAACACTCAAAGAGCCATTTGGACCCGTTTCCCACAGAAAAGAAGACACCGGGAGCCACAAAAGTTCTAACCGGAAGCCCCCTGTTCAATTCTGGAGCTGACCGGAAGTTCAGTTCTCCCACCATAGAGTCTCTTCCTACCTGTCATAACCGAAAGCCCTATCAATTGTGGAAACAACTGGAAAATCCTCCCCTTGCCATAGAGTCTTTTCCTGGTGCACTGTGCTTCTCTCCCACCCCACCCCACCCCCGGAAGCTCCTCTCAAAATTGTGGCGCCGACGGAGCCGCAGCAGAGGGAGGAAAGAGCCACATGTGGCTCCAGAGCCGCAGTTTGCTGACCCCCTGCCCTAGGCCAAGTTCACAGGACAGGCCCCAAACATTTTGTTTAAGTCGATAAACAAGATGACAACATGGGAGCAACATGGTTCCTGAGGAATGGCATTTTAGCGAGCTCTTTATCCTTAGCTTTTCTTTTATTTGAAGCTAAAAGAGCTCACCCAGCAATTTTATTTCAGATCAATTAGCAATTTCAGTTTCCTGAATTAGGTTGTAGTCATTTTAGAACTTTAGAAGGAAGGTTAGTTAGTTAGCAGTCTAGAGCCTGGAACTTAACAGCACCAAACACCTGCCAATAATGAGAAGTGGCAACAGCTACAAGTTGGGGACAGAAAAGAACTCAAAGAGAAAGAGCAAAGGGAAGAACAAGCGAAAATTCCAAGCATTCTGAAAAAAAGATGACAACACTGAACGGAATTAAATACTTTATTCGGCCAAGCGTGATTAAACACACAAAGAATTTGCCTCCGGTACAGAAGCACTTAGTGTAGAAAGAAAAGCAACAGAATAACAGTAATAATACCAGTAAAATAATACCAATAAAAGGAGGGAGTTGGACAGTTACTGAACAAACTCTGTAAGGCAAGGACTCCATGTATGTTTTAATGATAACTGGCCTATTGGGAAAGGAACTAATTTAACCTACCTGGGTGCCTTTGCATTAACCTCGCTTTTAAGGAGATGAGAAAATTGTATGTTATTTATTTGACTCACACAGGCATTCCTCTCCCACAACTCTGCCGGTCCCCCTGCCCCAGTTGCGGGGGTGGGGAAAACATTGCCAGCCCTAGACATGATGTCTTGGTAACTCTCTCCTGCTTTAAATCCTTCCACTGAGAATAAGTAAGGAAAATCACCCAATGGAACAAAAATTGCCTTCAGAAGCTGTGGGAGCTTCATCCCTGGAAGCTTTCAAGAAGAGACTGGGCTGCCATCTGTCAGAAACGGTGTAGGCAGGGTCTCCTGCTTGGGTGTGGGGGTTGGACTAGATGACCTACAGGGTCCCTTCCAACTCTGTTAATCTGAATGAATAAGGATAAACAATAATACTACAGCTGCACTAGATGGGTAAATACACATAGATATTAGACAGCACCGTGAGAATTAGGTATTCCGCAGAGTGATGGCACAAGAGAGGGGAGGAAACAATTTATGTCCAGGATGTGAGGGATGTGAAGGTATTTTCTCAGTCCTCCCAAGGGTGTTTATTTCAAGAGACAATTGGACTTTCTGTTTTTTTTCTTTGAACACGTTTTGCTTCTCATCCAAGAAGCATCTTCAACTCTGACTTTCCCCACCATCCAGTCAGAGCTGAAGACGCTTCTTGGGTGAGAAGCAAAATGTCTTCAAAGAAAAACCAAAAAGTCCAATTGCCTCTTGAAAAAAACACCTTTGGGAAAACCATGAAAGATTTAGAACCTCCATCGACATTTCTCAGTCTTTCTGACTCGTACATTATACAGACCTTCCATGGAAGGCAAGCTGGTTGCAATTGTTCTTTCTGCAGCCTTGACTATCAGTCGGGAGCCTGTAGCTGCCCTGTTTGGTTGCCATATACAGTTACAAAAGTACAAACAACAGACTCAATAATTCCTCTGAAAATGTGTATCAACTGCCTACAGAAGATGGGGAAATTTTCTCGGGCACTTCATCCAAAGTACAAAGTTAGGTTGGAAATCAAAGGGCAAGCTAAGAAACTACTTCAGTGGCTTGAAGCATCTGCCCCGTAAAACCATAACATTTATTGTCTAATCCTTCCGCTCCTGATTTTTCTTCTTCTTTTAACGACACCCAAGCGAACAATTCTCTTAAAAGCTGAAGCAAGCAACTCTTGCTAAAAATCCACATCGGGGAAGAAGAAAAAAGGATCTTTTTCGATTGATCTTCTGTTGCTTTTTCTACTCTGGGCAAGAAACTGGTAAATAGTAGGAGGGGGGGGTGGGACGGGACAAAACAAGATTGCTTCTTCTCTTGCTGAAACTCCCATTTAGGAAATGAACTTCCCCTCTCTCCTAATTAAAGAGAAACTTCCTATTAGAGACATTAACCAGATGAAAATTCCTCCAAGGGTATCATAATAAGCTTTCGAACACAAAACGAAACTTGCCAGAAGCTGAACAAAACTTCAACTCCTGGGTATAAGAATTACAGTCAACATCCGGTGTTAAGTTTGTCTCTGTCACACTCTCTCTCTGTCTCTCTCTCTCTCTGTGTGTCTCTCTCTCTTCTTTTTAATCAGCTGCTCTTTAAAGCTGGCTTCTCTGTAAATAATGCAACTACTTTACAAGAGAGATCTGCCACTTTCCCCTCCACTGAGGGATCCATCTGACCAAGTGGTGAGATTAGGTTCTCCCCGGCTACTCCTCTTTAATGACTTCCCTTCATGAGAACAAGTTAATTGCTCTTCTTCGCACCATGAATGATTAACTGCAACTGACAAAACGGTGAGAAATCTGCTTCAACAAAGGCAGCCGTTTTGAGTGTCAAAGTTTCTGCCTTTAAAGAATTTGAGCCCGTTAAAGAAGAATCACCTCCCACCACAATCGCTGGAGTTGCAAGGAGGTGGAATAACTGTAGCAACTCCTGGAAAACCACAAGTTCCTCATTCTTACTGGAAGTCATACCTATGCCATAACATTGTGATGTGTATGTTTTGGGAACCAAGGAACCCAGCAGTCCTGAGACCTCAGTTACAAGCACCAGGTTTAGGAGAAGCGCAGGCAGAGCTGGAGGGTGGAATTAAGTGAGTCATCAGCCTAGAGTTTTTACGTTAAAGGTAAAGGTTCCCCTTGCATATATGTGCTAGTTGTTCCCGGCTCTAGAGGGCGGTGCTCATTTTCGCTTCAAAGCCGAAAAGCCAGTGCTGTCTGAAGACGTCTCCGTGGTCATGTGGCTGGCATGACTCAATGCCAAAGGCGCATGGAACGCTGTTTCCTTCCCATCAAAGGTGGTCCCTATTTTTCTACTAGCATTTTTAAATGCTTTTGAACTGCTAAGTTGGCAGAAGCTGGGACAAGTAACAGGAGCTCATTCCATTACATGGCCCTAGGGATTCGAACTGCCGAACTGCTGACCTTTTTGACCGACAAGCTCAGCATCTTAGCCACTGAGCCACCACGTCTTTACGTTACGTTCCCAAAATTGGTCTAAGTCCTCTTGAATTGTTGACTCTTACCTAGCATCCATTCATTGTTGCCAATTTAATGTCAAATATCAGATGACCAGATTCTTGCTGGAGCAATAAATTTTAACCGTAACTTAATGAATGGTACTCATTCTTTGCGCCTGACCCCAGGTAAGGAGGAACAAAAACAAAAGAACCCCCAATACAGGTAGTCCTCAAATTTCAGCCATAATTACACTCAGAATTACAGTTGTAAATTATGCCAGTCATCGCAAGACTTGGTTTTGTGAACTTTTTGTGAAGGTTGTCAAGCAAACCTATTGTCCCCAATGGGATATTTGCAGATGCAGATACACACACACACACACACACACACACACACACACATATTCGTAGATTTTCACGGGTGTAGGTATGCTGGTCTTGTTGTATTCGGGTCTTTTCCCGTGTAAGATTGAGATTGTCTTGGGAACATTTCGGCGAGGTCTCACTGGCCGTCTTCAGGCTGGAGTTTTTGGCTTAAAGCATGGTCAGAGCTGCCATCTTTCTATAAATCTTGGTTGGGGTGGGTGGAGTGCTGGTGTTGTTTCAATCAATCCACTTACTGAAACAACACCAGCACTCCACACATCCCCACCAAGATTTATAGAAAGACGGCAGCTCCGACCACACTTTAAGCCAAAAACTCCAGCCTGAGGATGACGAGTGAGACCTCACCGAAACGTTGCCAAGACAATCTCAATCTTACACAGGAAAAGACCCGAATACAATAAGACCAGCATACCTACACCTGTGAAAATCTACAAAAACATATGCATGTACATATACATATACATATACATATACATATACATACACACACACACACACACACACACACACACACACACACACACACACACACACACACACACACACACACACACACACACATATATATATATATATATATATATATATATATATATATATATATATATATATATATAAATGTGTGTGTATGTTCCAGCATAACTCTGGGATGCCTCGAGCAATTCCAACCAAACTTGGTACACGGATGACTTACTCTCTGGAGAAAAACACTAGACTGGTCACTCCTAGAGGAGATCAACCCTGACTGCTCTTTAGAAGGCCAGATCCTGAAGCGGAAACTCAAATACTTTGGCCACCTAACGAGAAGGAAGGACTCACTGGGGAAGACCCGAATACTGGGAACGATTGAGGGCAAAAGAAGAAGGAGACGACATAAAATGAGGTGGCTGGATGGAGTCACTGAAGCAGTAGGCGTCAGTTTACATGGATTCTGAAATTCTTATTTTTAAAAACATTGCTTTCTCTTTACTGAATCTTCATCAACAGTGTTATCTCTCCCTCAGGTTTCTTAGTATTTTAGTGACCCAAAAGAGAATCATGCTATATGTTTCAGAAAGGATACAGAGTTCTGATTATATAAACAAGCTAAGAGGAAAGTATTAAAGTGATACAAAATTGCCTCTAGGACACCAAGTCTTGGGTGGCCCAGCTCTTGGAGTGGGGCGGGGGGGGGGGGGCAGGCCTATTTCTATTACCCGTAGAGTCTCAAGGAGAGGCGAAACGGCTTTAAATTAAGAGATATCTATCTTGAACAACAAATGCTGCAGTATTTGGTGAAAGGTTGCAGATGGGGATGCGGTAGCTCAGCGGTTAAGATGCTGAGTTTGTCAATCAGAAAGGTCGGCGGTTCGAATCCCTAGCGCCGCGTAACGGAGTGAACCTCCGTTACTTGTCCCAGCTTCTGCCAACCGAGCAGTTCGAAAGCACGTAAAAATGCAAGTAGAAAAATAGAGACCACCTTTGGTGGGAAGGTAACAGTGCTCCGTGCGCCTTCGCTGTTGAGTCATGCCGGCCACATGACCATGGAGACAGCGCTGGCTCTTCGGCTTTGAAACGGAGATGAGCACCGCCCCCTAGAGTCAGGAACAACCACCACATATATGCGAGGGGAACCTTTGTCTTTTACCCCTTGCAGAAGGTATCATGTTAAGGGGCACATGTAATAATAACCCTTCCAAAAGCATACCAGTAATTAGAGTTATTTGTCACTGGATTTCTTAATTCCAGCTTACTCCCTGCAGGAAGTTGCATCCTTCTTACATTGCGGAGCACCCAAAAGGGACTGCAATACAGATTAAGCATCATAGGGATGGCCACCATGTTCTGCCTTAAACAATTTTTTGTTTTATGAAAGTTACAAGGGAGTAGAAGCAGTTGGATGTTTGCTGTTGGATGTTTGTTTCTCTCTCTCTCTTCCTCCCTCCCTCCCTCCCTCTCTCTCCTTCTTCAAATAACCTCGATGGTGCTACTCAATCACCAATTAGAGATCTCTGAAATGAGCAGGCAAATCTTCCAATGAGGACATGGCTTATGTGAGGGTGTGGGATTGTGGGTGTGCCTACACATATACCGATAGATACAGACAGATGATAGGTGATAGATAGATAGGTAGATAGATGGATGGATGGATGGATGGATGGACGGACGGACGGACGGACGGACAGACAGACAAGATAGATGATAGATGGATGGATGGATGCATGGACAGACAGACAGACAGACAGACAGACAGACAGATAGATAGGATAGATGATGGATGGATGGATGAGTGGGTGGATGGGTGGATATAGATGACAGGTAGATAGGTAGGTAGGTAGGTAGGTAGGTAGATGATAGATAGATAGATAGATAGATAGATAGATAGATAGATGATAGATAGATAGATAGATAGATAGATAGATAGATAGATAGATAGATAGATGATATGTAGGTAGGTAGGTAGGTAGGTAGGTAGGTAGGTAGATGATAGATAGATGGATGGATAGATAGATAGATAGATAGATAGATAGATAGATAGATAGATAGATAGACAGACAGATAGATAGATGATAGACAGACAGACAGACAGGGCAGGGCAGATTATCAGCCAGATGGCAAAAATCTTCCTGATGAGCAGCAAATTAGCGGTATGAGTTACACATTACCCTAGGATCTGACTCACTATCGTTTACTAGCTAAAATACAACCAGTTTACCCAACACGCTAGTCTCAACCATGCTTTTTTTTTTTACAAGCCACAGCAGTGGGTTTTTATGCAACCCGCTGAGCCACTAAACAAACCACGTTTTCATCCTAGGGGTACAGTTATTCTGTACGCAGACCACCTCCGATTCAAATAATCCGCTGTCTTTGCCAGGGGAGGGGAAACCTAAGCAGCTGAAATGAGAGAAATGAAGAGACCCTACAACCTCCTGATGGTGGGGTTTTTTGGGGGGGTTGTTGTTAGAGCGGACCTGAGAGTAGGCTCCTGGTTTGCAGCCAAACGTCAATTTCCAACCATCCCAAGGGAGCGCTCGATAGATAGGCTGACACGAAACAAGGTTTCCCTTGTCTTCCAGGCCATATACGTCGTCAATGCTCTGCTTATGCATTTGCTCAGGGAGCATTTAAAAGTCCCTGATCAAAATGCAACAGAGGTCCCTATCAACTCTCCCTTTTATTTTTCTGGGTGGGTGAGTGGGTGGGGGGGTGAGGGTGGAGAGAAAGAGACCAGTGATTTCCCAATTTCTGTTAAAAGCTTCCACTCCATTAAAAAGGGGGCGTGGGGGGGGGGAGAGGAAGAAAATAGGCTGGTTTCAATTACTCTGCTCATGCCAGAGTTCTCACCATAAATTACAATTCAGTACATGAACATTAGTTGCTCGGAACTTGGTGGGGAACAAGGACGCTAACAGGGATGCCACCAAAGTGATTTGGGAGAAATAACACCAGGTTGGAACTAGGCTGTCTTAAACTGTGGTCCTCAAGTATCTCAAGTTCACTTTTCCGTAAGGATGATTTAGGTCAGGGGTATCAAACCCAAGGTCCGGGAGCCGGATCTGGCCTGTGGGGTGTTTATCTGGCCCGTGGGGCCGCACTGGAAACAGCGAAGGAGCGACCTGCTGTGTCTCTGCCGGCAGAAATGAAGCTCGGGAGGGCTGCACATGACCCTCCCGAGCTCCATTTTTGCTGGCGGAGGATTGCAGAAGGCTGTTGCGGCTGAAAACGAAGTTTTTGCAAGGGCCGGGTGCAGCTCTCCCAAGCTCAGTTTTTGCTGGCAGAGGGTTTCAGAAGGCTGTTACAGCTGAAAACAGAGCTCACGCGGGCCGCTTGCAGCCCCCCCCCAAGCTCAGTTTACACTGGAAGGGTTGCAGGAGGCCATTGCAGCTGAAAACGGAGCTCACACGGGGCGCGTGCAGTCCTCCCGAGCTTGATTTTCACTGGCAGAGGGTTGCAGGAGGTCATTGCAGCTGAAAACGGAGCTCAGGAGCCTGTTGTCACTGGCAGACGCTCGGGCCGCCATAGGCACCCCCGAGACGAGCGATGGTCAGCTGGCCACACCCACCCTGGTGTCCCCCCCCCCAGGTGAAACACAACCCTGATGCGGCTCTCAATGAAATCGAGTTTGACACCCCTGATTTAGCTGATAAGTGGACAAGAACAATAAAGAGATAACTGTTTGGTTGTTCTGGAGCTAATTGAGCAGTGAAGATCGGTTCCGTGCTCCTAAAACTCATGTTCTAGTCCAAAGCATTGTTTTTGCACCATAAGCAGCAGCTAATTCTCCAGCTTTGGCTCAACCTTAGAAAATCTAAGACAACCTTCAGGGTAGAAATAATGATGAGTTACCAAGAGAAGTCTCCTACTTACAGAATTCCCGTGTGACCTCTACTTTGTCTTCACACAGGGGAAAAAAATCACCATTCCTCCAACTAGTATAGGTTGGTGCAAAGGACATATCTGCCCATCACTGCTGACACTATTGAGACAACCTATGATTTATAGGACCTCTTTTTGGTAGTCTTCTCCAGCCTGAAATACTCCTTCAAAGGCCTGGAGACTAAAACAGATGAAGAACGGTTGCAGGATTTAAGTTTCGCTAGTCTAGAGAAAAGAAGAATTAGGAGCGACATGATAGCAGTATTCCAATATTTGAGGAGCTGCCACAAAGAAGAGGGGATCAATTTATTCTCCAAAGCACCAGAAGGCAGGACTAGAAACAATGGAGGAAAACCAATCAAAGGGAGAAGCAACCTGGAATTAAGGAGAAACTTCCTAACAATGGGGACAATTAACCAGTGGGACAGCTGGACTCCAGAAGTTGTAGGTGCTTCATCACTGGAGGTTTTTAAGAAAAGACTGGACAGCCACTTGTCTGAAATGGTATAGGAGGCTAGACTAGAAGACCTCGAAGGTCCCTTCGAGCTCTGTTCTATTCTAATACCTTTGAAATTCAGGGAGGTGGAATAGATCTGGTGGAACACCAAGTCTTCTCTTTTAAAACGGGCAGATGACTTTTTATTTTTTTAAAAAAAATCAATTTTATGGAACAACGCTGCAAGACAGTCTTCCCCATCTTGATCTGGGAAGGACTCCTCCCAGAATCTCCAGCAAGAGTCATTCCAGATGCAGAATCTGGGATCTGAAAGCTACACATTTGGAGAACGTCCAAACGGAGAGGAGAGAGAGAGAGAGAGAGAGAGAGGGATGTCGTAGGTAGGGTACTGCCGTCTCCTGCAGCTTTGGGGTTGGGAAATGGATTGGAACTCTTCGTCTTCCCCCAATCCAATCATCTGTAGATCTCTAGAGTGCAACACGCAGCCAAAGGCTGATATATAATATGCTCAGGAAATAGATTTCCCCTCTCCCTGCAAAACAAAATGAACTATTTCTTTTTCCCCCTCAAGAGAAAGAGAATGCAACTTAAAAGAAGAATTGCAAGGCCCTGAACTAATTACTAACACCGGTTTTGGCCAGAAGAACCATTAAAAGCAGAATGATTTTTTTTCTCTCCCCCTCCCCCTTTTTTCCCTCCCAGGTTATATTGTATGTGTCTAGCCCAGTGGTGGGCAACCCGCGGCTCGGGAGCCACATGCGGCTCTTTACACCCTTTAATGCGGCTCTTCTGTGTGCCGGGTGCCCACTCCCCTCCCTCCTCTCGGGCTTCGGAAGGAAGCTTCTGCAAAAGCCCGGGCGAGTGACCACCAATTTTGGTCCTATGACTGCAGAATGCTGCAAAATACCATAAATGCAGGCCAGTTGTTGAGTGTTTCAAATGTGATTGGAACACTCAACAAGGTGACCACAGTGTGTGTGTGTGTGTGAGTGAGAAAGACAGACAGAGAGAGGAACAGAGAGAGGGAGTGAGGGAGGGAATCAGAGAGAGACTGACAGACAGACACACACACAGACACAGACAGAGAGAGACAGAGAGGGGGAGGGAGGGAGAGAAAGATAGACAGACAGAGAGAGACACACAGAGTGAGTGAGTGAGTAAGTGAATGAGTGAGAGACAGACACACCCACATACACAGAGTGACAGAGAGAGAGGAAGGGAGGGGAGAGAGACAGAGGGAGAGACAGAGACAGACACACACACACACAGTGAGTGAGAGACAGACAGACACACACACACACAGAGTGACAGAGATGAGGGAAGGAGGAGAGAGATACAGAGATACAGAGAGAGAGACAGACAGATAGACACCCAGAGAAAATGACAGAGGGAGACAGAGAGGGAGGGAGGGAGAGAGAGAGACAAAGAGCCAGAGAGAGAAAAAGAAAAAGAAAAAGAAAAAAAGAAAGAAAGTGGGAGAGAGAGATGAAATTAAAAACAACAACATACAAACCTGACTTACTCAAACTATCCAAGGAAATGCAAGGCCAATGTTCACATTAGTGGTTGTGACTTTGTCAGTCATTGTCAGGATGTAATTTTCTCTACATTGTAAGGCAAATTTTACGGAATTTAACGTTATCGATAAATAATATCGTTCTAAAGTTTTTGTTTTATTAGTTGTGTTATTTGTATCCTCCCGACCTATGTGGATACTTGCATGCAGAATATTCTCAATAAAAACTTATTGAAACTAAAAACAGTGTACCATCCTATGTATTTTCGGTTTTAAAAATGTGGCTCTCAAAGTAAATTTCAATCGTGGTTTTGGCGAGATTTGGCTCAGTTGAAAAAAAAGGTTGCCCACCACTGGTCTAGCCAGTTTCATCACTTCCCACATAAAACTGTTCAGTTATTCTTTTGGTGTGCATGCCTTAAAAGCAGACCATCTTCAGTTTGCTGGAGCTGGCGGACCGAAGAAGGGATTTGGTCAAAAGAAGAGCCAAAGAGGGTGTACAATGAGACTGGTTGAGCTCCCTCAAACACAATACGACTCACAGTGAAGA